>NC_138190.1:79776369-80198246 GCF_964194105.1 Spermophilus citellus
AGAAATAAGGACTCTGAGAGTGTCTATACATATTTTCCTTCCTAAAACAGAAAAGCTTTCACTAGAAAACTTAATTCACAATCTATAGCAAAAGTCCACCAACTATGACTCACATACCAAATCCAGCTTTTAGACTCTTTCTGTAAATGAGGTTTTATTGGAACATGGTCACTTTATATTGTGTATATGGTTGCTTTTGCACTATAAAATTAGAGTTAAGTAACTGTGACAGAGATTGCATGGTCTCTAAATCTAAGGTATTTACCATCTGGCCTCTAAATCAGCAATCTTTGATCTCTAGGAATGATGAAATTAACAATAAAATAGTATATAATTTTATTAATTTTGAAAAAACACTCATTAAAACCTTTATTACCTCCATTACATTTAACTTATCTCATCCATCACAATGGGCATCTGACCCACTAATGTTCCTTAATGAAAACATTTAAAATAAGAAATTATATTAGGGGTTGTTTAAGAAATGTATATTCTGGATTACAAATACATACCAATTGTAGAAAAAATAAGAAACTCAATAAAGTAACTCATAATTTTACCATTCAAGGCTAAACACTATTAGCAGATCATTTTATTGCGTTTAAAAGTAATAGAAGAGAAACTGGAAAGATAATATACTATAAATTCATGTAAACTGTTAATAAAGAAGTAATGAAAAAAATGTATAGAATGCCAAATAGTAATCATTACTATGGAGAAAAATGAAACAAAAAAGATGAGATAACAGAGTACTTGTGGGTTACAATTGCAAAGTGGTCAGAGGTCTCCATGAGAAGGTGACATTTACATAAATTACTTAAAAATTAAGAAAACAAAGCATGTGAATATTCGGGGAAGACAATTCCAGAGATGGAAATAGCAAAAGCAAAGACCTGGAATATTCAAAAAATTAGAGAAGATGGCAGCTAAACCAGAGTGAGAAGAAAAATCAAGTGTTAGAAGATGAGGTCAAAGAGAGGGAGCTGGCTTAGAAGGTAGGACATCAAGGTTTACTGTAGACTGACTTTAATTCTAAGACTAGAAGTGGTTGAGGGTTCTCATTGCCAGTGATATGATTTAACTTCCATTTTAAAAGCAACTGGATGCTCTGTAGAGGCTATACTAGGGCAGGCAAAAGGGAAGAAAAGAAACAAGATCAGTTAGAAGTTTAGTTTAAAAATCTAGGCCACAATGGTGTGACCTACTTTGTATACAATCAGAAAAGTGAAAAAGTGTGCTCTATTTGTGTACAATGAATCAAAAAACATTCTACTGTCATGTATAACTGTTTAGAACACACAAATAATTTTTTTAATGAGAAAAAAATCTAGGCCACGGATGACAGTGTCTTAAAATAGGTCACTACTGATAAAAGTCATGAAAATTTGCAAGATTCTATATATATTTTAAAGGTTAGCCAACATGATTAGCTAGTAAGTGGACACTGAGTGAAAAGTCAGGGATGAGTACCCTGAAAAATTAGAAGCATGAAATTGTCATGTGTTTAGATGTTGCTATGGTTTGATGTTGAATGTCTCCTCGAAGACCATGGTAAAGGATTAATACTCAGGGTGATTCTATTGGAAGGTATAGCCTGATGGGAAGTACTTAGAGGGTCTTTGAGTGTGTACCCTCAAGGAACTATAGGACACCAGTCTGTATTTCTGACTTCCTTTTGGATGATGTCATCTCTTACACACAATGTCTCCACCATGGTGGGATTGCTTGCTCCAGCATGCTCCTGCCTTTGCTATTTACACTGTGAAGTAGTACAGCCAAAGGATAATTGCCAAGCCTACACTATACCATTAGGACATAACATTCAAAATTTCAAGGTAAATAAATAATCTTTTCTTCAAAAGTAATCTTCTTCTGGCATTTTATAGTGACAGAAAGCTAATACAGATGGGAAAAGTTTGAAGAGAAATAGGTCTGAGGAAGGAAGATGAGTTTAATTTGAATATGTTGTTTCAGATGCCTAAAAGATATCCATGTGATGATGCCAAGTATGTAGCTGAATAAACAAGTATAAGAGCTAAAAGACAGTTAGTTCAAAGATCGGGATATGTTTGAGAGTTATAAGTTTACAGATGCAGTTCAAAGCCATGAGACTATATGAGATCACTAAGGGAAAGAGTGAGTCAGCGAAGGGGCACATAGATTTACAAGGTACCCCAACTGTAAACAAAATGAGAGAAAAAAATCAAGTGAAATTATGAAAAAAATTAAACACTATCATAAATATTTTCAATATAATCAAATAGTCATTTTATGTTACATGAAAGTATGTCCAATAATCAAGTCAGACATGATGGTGGGAACACATGGAGCAGATAACCTTAAATTAAAATCCATTAAATAATTTCAACTAATAAAAATTTTAAAAAGAAAAATTTCAAACCCATTACACACTGAAGCCAATCATTGTTAATTCCCTATAAAAGGTGATATATTATTAAAATAACACCCAAAAATGGGAGTAATGATCTTCAACAGTGGCATCTTAAACCAGAGTGTAAAACTTTCAGAAGGACTTCTGTTTTGCTGTCAACACAAGTAAGCAGACAAGACTGAAACTTTGTTAGTTCTGTTAAATAAAAGGTCTTTGGGGACATCCAGGCCTTTAAATATCAATATCTAGTAAAAATATTATATGGACAAATATTTAAAAGATGCCAATGTATTTTATTGCAAATATATAATTGAAACAAGAAATCACTGAAACTACAAAATAAAAATTTGCCCAAGATTAGACAACACACATGTTAAATTTGATTGTCAAACATTTTGCATTAAATATTAGAACAAAGCATGCCAATATTCTAGTTAAAACCTGTTTATATGGTAACAGGTTTTAGTGCACTTTAGAAAACATTTACTCCTTTCTTCAAAAATACAAGTGACATAAATAAAACATGTCACACTATATTTGAAAAATCTTTTCAATCATCTTTTTATTTGTTTCTAAAGAGAATAGATTTATATGAAAAGGGAACTTTGAACCAACCTGTATTCAGGGTAGGAACAAAAAACCCTTGTGGGGGTAATTTTCTGATGCCAGTCTTTGTGTTATTATCCATACAATGTAATAAAAATGAGAGAATTCTCATCTGCATTACATACTTCAGAGAGATCATTTTTCTTACCTGTATGGAAGTAATAGAAGCTGAATGTCCCTGCAGGACAGCAACTGGTGCACATGTTCGAAGACACCATACTCTTACAACTTTATCACAGCTGCCTGCGGCAATAAGAGTATTTTCATAGTTAACAGCCATGTCAGAAATTTCGGCAGAGTGCCCTCGAAGTGTAGCAAGGAGACGTCCATCATCTGTAGCCCAAATTTTCACCAAACAGTCATCTGAACCCTATAGTAACACAAAAGGACAGAAGATTAATAATGAAGCCAAAATTTGCCATCCACTCCCCTAAAAATACTAAAAGACAAAGCGATATTTTTAAGTTACTTGTAAACCTTTGCTTCTGAGTCTACTCTCTATAACTCAGATCTAGTATCAAATACAAACTATATCCAAATGATAAGACTGATAAAGCATTGTCCAATTTGGCATTGGTACCTATAAAAAACTCCTCAGAACTCAAAATATTTTAAACTTACTTGTAAATGATTTGTCATTAAGTATTGCTTACTTATTTTTTTCCTTACATCTAACATCCTTTTTTCTTAATTGCTTGAATATTTTTTCTACAAATACTTCTAAATTCAACTTAAAGTCTCCCTCATTTCTCAGGAAACCGGAAGCCATTAATAATCTTCAGTGAAAACAGAATGTCAAACTTCCTATTATTTCAAGAGCTTTAAATATATTAAAAAGCAATTTTATTCTACTGTGGCAGGTAAGATACTTAATAATCTATTAAAAGATGGCATTCACCATCCTCAGTGTGATCATTAACATCCAAATATTTAGGTGATATACTTGAAGACATGAAGTCATCAAAATAAGAGAAGTGTGAAATGAAATCTCAGGAGTCATAATTTCTCAAAATACAAATCCAAACCACTTCTTCTTCTGTAAGTAGAAAAAGAAGATTATGCTATTAAATGCACCTCTATGTTACAACAGTAAGGAAGCAATAAAATTAATATTTCTTAGAAATGCAAACAGTATGACTTGGTCAATAAAAATTCAATTTTAAAAATAACTAGTAGTAAAAGAAAGATACAAAATAATGACTCTTTCTTTCTGGTAGCAGGAATTGAACCTAGGAGCCCTTAACCACAGAGCCACTTTCCTGGCTTTTTTTTTTTTTTTTTTTTTTTTTTTTTTTTGAGGCAAGGTCTCCCTAAGTTGCACAGGGCCTTGCTAAGTTGCTGAAGTTGACTTTGAACTTGCAACCTTCCTGTCTCTGCCTCCTGGGTCACTGAGATAAGAATAGTGTGCCAACATGCCCAGCTACTACTCTTCATTAACTGTGCAGTTCAACTATTCAGTCACAAGGATGATGGAATCATTAATTAAGCAAAACTGTCAGCAATTACAATGTGACACACAGAAAATGCATTTAAATAAATATTTGCTAAAATGGAATGAATACACTCATTTTCCATAGATTAACCACTCCTAGAATATAATATATTCTGAAGAATTACTTTTATTTTTTTATTTTTTTTAAAGAGAGAGTGAGAGAGGAGAGGGAGAGAGAGAGAGAGAGAGAGAGAGAGAGAGAGAGAGAGAGAGAGAGAGAGAGAATTTTTTAATATTTATTTTTTAGTTCTCGGCGGACACAACATCTTTGTTGGTATGTGGTGCTGAGGGTCAAACCCGGGCCGCACGCATGCCAGGCGAGCACGCTACTGCTTGAGCCACCTCCCCAGCCCTGAAGAATTATTTTTTAAATTAAATCCCCAACAGATAATGAACATTATAATTCACCCTTTATTTATATAAAACAAGGGAAAAAGTTAAATTCCTACTCATCTTTTCTTGCATTCTCAGGTCCAAAAAGGATGAACTCCTTACAAAGCACAATGCAATGCCATGAAATCTATCTTCAATTCTTATAAGTATGTAACAATTTCATATCATAAATTTTAAACTCACTGTAAAAATTCTTCTCCCACTTCGGTCAAATGCTACACAGTAGACTGAAGATAGGTGTCCCAGAATTCTCTTATGCATCTTAATGTGCTGGTAAGCAGATGAAGGAAAAATATGGCTGAAGCGACTACATCCGGTTAATTGCCTGGCAGAAGTGATATTTACTGAAAAAAAATAAAATTAGAGATTAATTTCTTAAAATCTAAAAGTCAAAACTATTTCATGAAATTCAGTTATGAATATTAAAACAAAGCAGGGTACACACGCCACAGCAATTCAACCCTGTGAGAAATCTAAATTACCTTAACATGTTTCATGGTATTATAAATTAAATTGACTAAAACAATGCATTCACAATACTTATCTATTAAATCTAAGGTTCTGATGTTCTGCTTGGCTTATTGTGGTTTCTCAAGCACATTCACATTTTCCCTTTCTTGATATACTACAATGAGAGACTCAGTCACTTTAAATATATAGATAAATTATCCTATAACACAAAGGAATTAAAATTTTAAAAAACTGTATTTGGTTAAGTATATACATCTTA
The DNA here is from genome assembly GCF_964194105.1 of Spermophilus citellus. Classification (NCBI taxonomy): domain Eukaryota; kingdom Metazoa; phylum Chordata; class Mammalia; order Rodentia; family Sciuridae; genus Spermophilus; species Spermophilus citellus. The sequence continues at coordinate 79,781,983 of NC_138190.1, forward strand.
AAATTTATACAGGAAATTTTATAAACTCCTGTCCTATCTTTTCAATATTTGTCCCTAATATTTCAAAAATAATATAAGAGACCTACACAGTGAAGAGAGAAGGGAAGCTATAACACTACATAGATTTGAAATAGAAAACAATTCTTTCCAGGTTTGTCTATGGTTCTCCCCGTTTTGGTTTCTGAATCTGGAAGTTCTTCTTTTAGTTACAATGAACTTTTGAGACTTCATCTCCCATGAGATCATTTTAGAGCCTATCACATTTTTGGTTTGTTTAGTTTTCTGAATTTTCTTTAAAAAAAAAAAAAGCCAAGATAAAGCACATGTCTACACAATTCCCCTTCAAGTACCACCTAGATTCTGTCCATTTCTGAAATTGAGATCTGTTCCACATACAAGGATTTACAGCCATCTATTTCTGTGAAATTATTCCTGTCTATCTTTATAGAATGGAAATACTTGACACCCCACATACTGTATTTTAATCAAAACAAAGGATTCCTACAAGTTCAAAGTCACCTTAGGGGAAGGTGACATTTACCACACTGTATAAATAATATAGTACAAGTGACAATAGCTTTATGTTTAAGCAAGGCAAAATTAAGGCAAGAACTGAGTTCTAGCTAGATTAGTACAATTAGAGCCATGCCACAATCAAAATATAAAACCTTTCAATGTCTCACAATCTTAAGAGCAATGAAGTCTGTCTTTCAGGCAAAGGTAGATCCACTGGCCATTTTAAACTGACAAAATGACAAAAAATTAATGATGAATAGGCAAAATCAGTGAAACTTTTAACGCAAATCATAAGAACAAATTAGTGATCTAGTATATAATACTGCAAGATGCTTAATATATAATGGTAAAGAATGTTGACCTAGGTAAGAGGGGTTATTTTGTTTGTTTTGGTTTGGTTTGGTTTGTTTTTTTTTTTTGCAGCTGGTTCCCAACCAACAAGAAATTACTACAACTGGAAGAGTAGGCAACCTAACTTGAGAATTTGGTAATCTTTTTCCAAACATTTCTCAGTGATCTGAGTTCCTTGAAACAATTGACCATTATTTCTGATTTCCTTTGTCTTTTCCACACTTTGCAGGTAGATTGAGAAAAAGGTATGTTACTTCAAGGCAATATTTTCTTATCTGAAGAACTCAGGATACTCCAGACTAGATGATTGTTAGAAGGGGCTTCCATACATTGTAGTGTGTTTAGCAGCAGCCTTGGCCTATGCCCACTACATTGCCAGTAGTACAACCAGCACTAAGTTGTGAGAAGAAAAAATTCTTCCATGCACTGCCAAATATTTCCTGTAGGGGAAAAAAACTACTTAAAAAATCATAAGTATAAGAACAAAAACAATTAACTTGGAAAAAATAATAGAAAAGCAATTTTGAGAATGGGAGCAGGAGATAGAGAATGAGCCAGTCCATGTACATGGAATAGCTTTTAATTTATTGTGTCTTCTTCAATTTCTGTCATCAGTGTTTTATTGTTTATAATGTGTAGCTCTTTGATATCCATGATTAAATGTACTTTTAAGTATTTTAATTTTGATGTTATTTTAAATGAAATTGGTTTCATAATTTCTCTCTCAAATAGTTCATTGTTAGGGTATAGAAACACTAAATATTTTCGTATGTTGTTTTTGCGACTTGCAGCTTCACTGGATTTTTTTTTTAATCTGTGTTAACTTTTTTTAAAATTTTAAATGTTTTTGAGTAGAGTCTTTAGGGGTTTCTCTATATAAGATCATGTCATCAGAAATAGACAATTTCACTTCTTCCTTTCCTATAGAGATGTGTTTTATTTCTTTTTCTTGCCTAATTGCCCCAGCAAGATCTTCCAGTATTATGCTGAATGAAAGTGAGAAAGGAAATCATGTTTTGTTCCTGATCTTAGAGAAGAAGCATCCAACTTTCCATTGTTGATTATTATATTAGCTGTGGGCTTGCAAAATACGGTATTCTGTTGAGGTACATTTCTTCTATATCCATTTTTCAAAGGTTTTATTACATATGTATATTGAATTGTGTCAAATGCATTTTCTATATCTTTAGAGGTGATTATGTGGCATTTTACCTTCTTTTTACTAACTTCTCCATCTCATTTATTGATTTAGGTGTTCTATACTATCCTTGCATTAAAGGAATAAATGTTTCAAAATGATAGTGAATGATCTTTGAATATGCTGTGGAGTTCAATTCACTAGAATTTGTTTGATGATTTTGCATCTATGATCATCAGGAATACTGGTCTGTAGTTTCCTTTTCTTGTAGTATCCTTGCCTGGCTTTGGTATCAGAGTATTGTGACTTCTTGAGTTGAGTTCGAATGTACTCAATTGTTTTAGAAGAGTCTGAAGAGGATTAATGAGCCAATCCATGGACGTGGAATAGCTTTCAATTTATTCAATTAACTTCTTTTTAACACTTTGGTAGCATTCAACAGTGAACCCATAAGAACTTGAGCTTTTTTTTTTTGATGACAGACTTTGTACACATTATTAGTTTGTTCATATTTTCTATTCCTTTCTGGTACAGCCTTGATATATTGTATGCTTCTAGAAATTCATGCATTCTTCTAGGTTATCTGATTTGTATATAGTTGTTCATAATAGTCTTTATGGTTATTTGTATTTCTGTGGTATTGGTTTTAATAGCTCCACATGTTTTATTTTTTATTTTTGTTTGGCTCTTTTCTTAATTTTCTTTGTTAGTTTATCTAAAGATTTTTCAACTTATATTTTCAAAAAATGAACTTTTAGATTTCCTTTTATTTCCTATTATTTTTCTAGTCTTTTTTTCTGCTCTGATATTTATTTCCTTCTTTTGTCTAATTTTGGTACTACTTTATTCTTTCTCTAGTTCTTACAAGTGTAACACTAGGTTTCTTACTTGAGATCATTCTTTTGTCCTCTAGACATTTATGGCTACAAACTTCACTTTGAGGACTGATTTTGCATCCAGTAAGTTATGGTACATTCTGTTTTCATTTTTATTTGTCTCAAGTGATTTTTTTTTCTAATTGAAATTTAATTCTTCCTTGACCCATTGGATGTTCAGGAGTATATTTTATTTTATTTTTTTTTAAGAAAGAGTGAGAGAGAGTGAGAAAGAGGGGGAGAGAGAGAGAGAACTTTAATATTTATTTTTCAGTATTTGGCGGACACAGCATCTTTGTCTGTATGTGGTGCTGAGGATCGAACCCCGGCCGCATGCATGCCAGGTGAGCGCGCTACCACTTGAGCCACATCCCCAGCCCAGGAGTATATTTTAATTTTCACATATTTGTGAGTCTTTCAACATTTATCCAGTACAGGTTGAATATCCTTATCCAAAATGCTTGGAAATATAAGTTAATGATTTCATATTTGGGGGTATTTTAGAATATTTGGATATTCATGATAAGGTATCTTGGTAATGTGATCCAAGTCTAAATAAAAAATGTATTTATGTTTCATATACACCTTACATATATATCCCAAATATGAATTTATATATTATTTTAGTGTAACTACTTTTTTACTTTGAGAAGTCACATCAGATCAGGTGTGAAATTTTCCTCTTATGGCATCATGTAATCACTCAAAAAGCTTCAGCTGTTGGGCATTTTAGATTTAGAATATTTGGATTCAAGGTGCTCAATCTGTATTTATTTCTAGTTTCATGCCACTGTATTCAGAAAAATACTTAATATGATTTCAATATTCTTAAATTTGTATAGACATATTTTGAGGTCTAAAATATAATATATGCTACAAAATGTTGAGTGTACATGTGAGGAGAATTTATATTCTATTGCTGTTGTATGGAAGATATATAAATATTTCTTACATCCAATTGGTGTGAGTGTGGTACAAGTTTAAAGTTTCCTTACTGACTTTCTTGTTGGGATGACCTAACCAATGTTGGAAATGGAATAATGAAGTCTCTTACTGTTGTACTGCAGTCTGTCTCTCCTTTCAAATATATTAATATCTACTTTATCTATTTTGGTGATCCAATGCTGGGTATATATATTTATATATAAATTCTTGATGAATTAATATCTTTATCATTATCATATAGTGAGTAATTTTTTCTCTTTTTATGGTTTTCCACTCAGAATCCATTTTTTTTAATATATTGAGCCACCCCCACTCTGTTTTGGCTTCCTTTTACATGGAATATCTTTTTCATCCTTAGTCTATGTGGGTCCTTAGAGGAAGCAGAATGGGATCATATTTTTTATCTGTCCACCCACTTGGTGTCGAAAATATTCATAAAACTCAAAAGTAACCTATAGATTCAATCCAATCCCTATCAAAATTCTGATGACCACCTAAACAGACACTTCTCAGAAGATGATATACAATCAATCAACAAATATACGAAAAAATGTTCATCATCACTAGAAATTAGAGAAATGCAAATCAAAACCTTTCTAAGATTTCATCTCATTTCAATCAGAATGGCAGCTATTATGAAGACAAACAACAATAAGTGTTGGTGAGGATGTGGAGAAAAAGGTACACTCAGACACTGCTGGTGGGACTACAAATTGGTGCAGCCAATATAGAAAGCAGTATGGAGATTTCTTGGAAAATTGGGAATGGAACCACCATTTGACCCAGCTATCCCCACTCCTCTGTCTGTACCCAAAGGACTTAAAAACAGCATACTACAGGGGCACAGCAACATCATGTTTATAGCAGGACAATTCACAATAGCTAAACTGTGCAACCAAACTAGATGCCCTTCAATAGATGAATGGATAAAAAAAATTGGCATATATACACAATGGAATATTACTCAGCAATAAAAGAGAATAAAATCATGGCATCTGCAGGTAAATGGATGGCGTTGGAGAAGATAATGCTAAGTGAAGTTAGCCAATCCCCCCCCAAAAAAAAAAATGCCAAATGTTTTCTCTGATAAAAGGAGGCTGATTCATAGTGGGACAGGGAGAGGGAGCATGGGAGGAATAGAAGAACTCTAGATAGGGCAGAGGGGTGAGAGGGGAAGGGAGGGGGCAGGGGTTAGCAAGGATAGTGGAATGTGATGGACATCATTATCCAAAGTACATGTATGAAGACACAAATTGGTGTGAACATACTTTATATACAACCAGAGATATGAAAAATTGTTCTGTATATGTGTAATAAGAATTGTAATGCATTCTGCTGTCATTTAAAAAAATCAATTATTTTTTTTTTAAATATGATGTTTTGAATAGAAATAGAAAAAAATTACTAAAATCCAAATGGAACAAAAAAGACCGTAACTAAAGCAACCCGATCACAAAGAACAAAGCTAGAAATATCACATTCCCTGATTTCCAAATATAAAACTATTATTTCAAACCAGCATAATTTTGGAATAAAACATATATATTGACCAATGGAAAAGAATAGAAATTACAGAAATAAACCCAAACATTTATATTCAACTAATATTCAACAAATGTGACAATGAAGAAAGGCATGTTCTTCAATAAATGGTGTTGGAAAAACTGGATAGTCACATGGAAAAAGAATAAATGATCCAGACCTCACACCATATGCAAAAATTTGAGCAAAATGTATCACATTTAAATGCAATATTTGAAGCTGTAAAGCTACTAGAATAAAACAGAAGCACCATAATAATGATTGTACAATAATTTCTGAGGACACTAAAAGCACATGTAAAAAGAGTAAAAAATAGAAAAATGGGATTGCATCAAATTAAAACACTTCTTCACAGTACAGAAAACAACAAGAGTGAAGAGACAATAAACAGATTTCTAGAAAGTACTTGCAAACCATACATCTGATAAGGAGCTAATACCCAAAATATATAAGGAACTCAAAGAACTCAACAGCAAGAAAACAAACTGACCCAATTCCCAGCAATTTATCTGAACAGACATTCCAAAAGATACACAAATATGCAACAGGAACACACACACAAAAAAATGTTCAACATCTCTAACCATCTAGGAAATTGAAATTAAAACTACAAGGAGACATCACTGCACAACTGCTAGAATGGCCATTATGAAAAAGATAAATGATCACAAGTGTTGGCAAGGATGTAGAATAAAGAAAGCCCTGTAGACTTTTGGTGAAAATGCAAATTAATAGTCATTTTGGAAAAATATGGAGGCTCCTCAAGAAAATAACATAAGATACAAAAATCTCTGTCCAAAGAAGGTGAATTTACTATGCTGAAGACATATGTATAGTTCCATGTTCATTTCAGTATTACTCATAATAACCAAGATTTGGAGGAAACCTCAGGATCCATCAACAGATCAATGGATAAAGACAATGTCGTATATATATACATAATGAAATATTATACAAGGATGGAACTAAAGAATATTATGCTAAGTAAAATGAGCCAGGCACAGAAAAATAAATACTAGGAGCTGGGTACTTGTAGCTCAGTGATAGACTGCTTGCCTAGCATTTGTGAGGTACTGAGTTTGATCCTCAGCACCACATAAAAATAAAATATATTAACAAAGGTATAGTATATTTCAAATTGCTTATATATAGGTTTAATACATTTTTAAATTATATAAATGACATGTAATAATTACACATATTTAGAGGTACAATATGATATTTCAATAAATGTATATATTGTACAATGATTATATCAGGATAACTTATCAATCACATCAGACATTTATCATTTATTTGTATAGGAAACATTTTCAATCCTTTCTACTTAAAGTATCTTACCTGTATAGCTCATTTCCTCCTTTATATATTTATCTTCTAGATTACATCAGCTAGCCATTGTATCATTTTCTAAAAACTAGGTATTTTTGTGATATTAGGGATCAAACACAGAGCCTCAAACACATCAGGCAAGCACTTTTACCACTGGTAAAAATTGGGTATTTTTACCATTGTCCCTAGCTATCAGAAAAATTAATTTATTTCAGTTTAATTTCCTATGTTTCCCCAACATGAATGTTAAGTACTAATGACCAAGTAAATAGAGACAGTTTAAGATAATATCAGTCATCCCATTAAAAGCCTCCAATCATATTTTAAAGAATTAATCAGTGGCTCAGGAGGCTGAGGCAGGAGGATTGCAAGTTCAAAGCCAACTTCTGAAAAAGCAAGGTGCTAAGCAACTCAGGGAGACCCTGTCCCTAAATAAAATACAAAAGAGGGCTGAGGTGGGTGTGGCTCTGTGGATGAGTGCCCCTGGGGTTGTGGCTCAGTGTGAGGCACTTGGTTTGATCCTCAGCACCACATAAAAAATAAATAAAATAAAGGTATTGTACCCAACTATGACTAAAAAAAAATAAATAAAGATAAAAACAATTAATCAGGCTTATCAGGCTGGGTGTGGTGGTATATGCCTATAATGCCAGCAACTTGGGAGGCTGAACAAAGAGGATTCAAAGTTCGAGGTCAGCCTCAGCAGCAACTTGGCAAGATTCCTTCTCAAAATAAAAAATATAAAAGGGCTAGAGATGTAGTGGGTAAAGCTTGTCTGGGTTTAATCCACAGTATAGCCCCCCAAAAGGGAATAAAATTCATATAACAATTCTGAAATTGCTTAATTTTTACTACTAATACTTTCAAATGTTATTGAATTAATTTTAGAAATTAAAAATAATGGTCTTTGATAAAAGGTATAAATGTCATTATTTGAAGTATATTGTCAACAGTTTAATATACATCGAATTATTAATAGATCACTTCACATATTTAAATTCCTTTTTTCCAGTACTAAATATGGAAACCAGCATCTTTCATTCATCCTAGGAAAGGGTTCTACAACTACAATACATTCCCTGGCTCTAAGTTCCTTTTGTTTAAAATTACAGTATAGAATACTGTAATACAAATTCAGAAAATGCAAACCAGGCTGTGGCTTTCTCTTATTTGTCTTCCATAATAGCTTTGCTTTACTTACTGTGTAGCATACTGTATTTATTATAAGGATATGATTCTTTTCTTATTTTACTCCTTTCTTCAGTATCCTGTCTACTACCACTCTATCCCATTGTTTTCTAAAACAAATTACCAATAACCTATTACAATTCTGATGTTTGAAAAATGTGTATCTATTTTAGAACATCTGTCTGGTGAATTACAACATGTACTAATCTACTATCCTGACTTAAAAATTTTAGTACCATACCCTCAATTACGACTTGATGATTAAAAACCCTAAAAAAATAAAATAAAAAGACAAGCCAGATGTGGTGGCACACTCCTGTATTCCCAGCAACTTCTGAGGCTAAGGCAGGAGGATTGCAAGTTCAAGGACAGCCTTAGCAAATTAGCAAGGCCCTAGGCAACTCTGGGAGACCCTGTCTCAAAATCTAACATAAAAAGGGCTGGAGATGTGGCTCAGTGGTTAAATACCCCTAGGTTCAATCCCCAGTACAAAAAAAAAAAAAAAGAATCAATAACAATGATGCTCAATAACAGTAAATCAAAATCAAGGACTTACTATAGGGTTGTTCTTGTAAGAATACTTTATTTACTACATCAGCTTAGTCCTGTAACAGTTTAATTTGTTCTCCTAAAATAAATTAATCATATCAAAATACCCAGGTCAGAAATCAAGAAATAATAGATGGGGTCATTGAAAATGTGTAACTTTTGTGGAAAATACCTCAAAGAACATTCTCTTTAAACATGAAATACTAAATATTATCAATAGACCAGAAAAAGCTCAGGGAGCTTATGGTGAAACATACTGAAGCACAATTATACAACAGGTAGGAAAAACAAAAATTTATAGTACTAAACAAGTCAAGTCTGGCAAGTTTAAGAGGTAAGTATAAAATAATTTTTTAAACTTAAAGCTAAATTTAAAGTTTGATATCTTAATAAATAATATTTTCAATTAGATTTCTTAAGCATCTTGAGTCCTCCTAATCCATTAAGTCTAGAAACAGTTCCATTGTAGACTTAAAATGAATGTTTCTTATAAAAACACATACTCCACAAAATTTCACTTGGGAACACAGCTGTAATAGCAGAATCCAAATATAAATTGCATTAGAAAGCTACTTTTATGTAGAAAACATAGATTCAAATAAGTATAAAAATCAACCCCATGAATAAATATTTGCCTACAGGTACAATTAGAGATTTAATATTTCTACTCATTTTCTAGGTCCTTCTCATGAAATTTTCATTGGAATTCACATTTATATGTCACTTAGCTTCATGCTCTAATTCTAGAGATAGGAAATAAGGAAGACAGGAAATATACCTTACTTTGGCAGTAATAAAATTTAAATAAACTCTAATGAAGATTCTAAGAAGTTAATCATAATTTCTGAGGCTCTATCTATCATGTAATTTATAAGCAACCATATTTGGACTTTCTCTTAGAACTGGCATCTATTATAGAATTATGCTAGAGTTTAAAGGGATTTTAAAGATTAATTTTTAGTCCAACCCCTCATTTTACATAGAGCAAACTAAAATCCAGGCTAATGGAGTAAGTTTTCCAAAATCATAAAAAGTTTAAGTGACTGAGAAAGGGCATGAACTTCAAATGTTCATTTTCTTATGTCATAATTGCCTCTCAGTGCTTTATGTTTAAATATATCAGCAATGTTTATTTCCTACCAAATAAAATATACTGATAGATCTAAAGCAGTGAACTCTCCCTCTAATTTTGGGGGCAACAAATCTTTATTCAAAATCAAGAGATAAACCATGGGGGTGCATATTTGTGGAGGGGTTAGAGAGGGACACAGGCCTTAATAGAAAGTGATCCTGTTTGAAAACCAAAGAGTCAGTGAGTAGCTCAATTAACTGCTGGGAGATTTATCTCTGGCTTTTATCAATTCCACCCACTTTGACAGGATGATGTAGTAAATAGTAAAAATATGAAACAGAGTATGGAAAAAAGAACAAGCAGCCTAAGCCTAGCTTCTTCCTTATACAAAATAGGCATTTTACTATCAATCTAAAAATTGAAAATGACTTTGTAGAATGTATAATACAGAAAGCATTTATACAGTAAAGACTGATTCCTTTCTTCTACCCTTTCTTTTCCACTTTGGGGTATCAGTGTTCTCACATTACAGAATGAGGTAATGTGAAGTGGGGTAAGTTTGGCATAAGGTGACTATAGTGGACAGTGATTTATTATGCTCAAGTCTCTCATAAAAAATGGTATAGTATTTGCATATATCCATTCACAGCCTCCTTTATACTTTAAATCATCTCATATTTATACATTTAAATCATTATAAGATTACTTGTAATACCTGAGGGGTGGGAGGGAAAGGAGAGGGCAGGGGATTAACAAGGACAGTGGAATGTGATGGGCATCATTATCCAAAGTACATGTATGAAGACTCAAATTGGGTGTCAACCTACTTTTTATACAGAGATATGAAAAATTGTGGTATATATGTGTAATAAGAATTATAATGCAAAAAAACAAAGTACATGTATAAAGTCATGAATTGGCATGAACATACTCTATATACAAAGATATGAAAAATTGTACTCTATATGTATAATAAGAATTATAATGCATTCTGCTGTCATGTATTTAAAAAAATAAAATCAATAAAACTAAAAAAAGATAAAGGGGGTCTATTCAGCCAAAGAAATAATTCTAAATATATTTATACCCAATATCAAAGCATCCAAGTATATAAATCAAGTATTAGTAGACTAAATGGAGAAATAGATGTCATACAATAATAGCTGGGGACTTTAACATCTCACTTTCAGCAATGAACAAATCATTTAGACAGAAAATCAACAAAAAAATGGCAAAGCTAAATGGAACCCTAGACCAAATCCATCTCAAAGACATCTACAGAACATTCTACCCAGCAATTACAGAATAACATTCTTCTTATAAGCCCAAGGAGGATTCTCTACAATGGATCACACAAGAGGCCGCAAAATAAGCCTCAATAAATTAAATGAAATAATATTGAGGATCATTTCTGACAACAAGAGAATAAAACAAAATATCATTATAAAGATAACTTTGGGAAACAATAAATACATATAAACAACTTATTTCAATGGATCTTGCAAGAAATCAAGCAGGAAATTTAAAAATTTCTTGAAACCAATGAAAAGGGACAAAGAACATACCAAACCTATGGAATATAGCAAAAGCAGTACTAAGAGGGTGTTTAGAGCAGTTTGTGTCTTATATAAAGCCCAAAGATCTCAAATGAACAACTGATCACTGCTTCTCAAAGAACAAATGAAAGCAAATTTAGTAGAAAGAAAACATCAAAGACCAGACCAGAAATAAATGAAATGGAGATGAGCAAAACAATACAAAAGATTAATGAAATAAAGACCTGATTCTTCAAAAACAAGCAAACAATCAAACTCTTAGCAGGACTAAGAGAGAGAAACCAGGAGAGTGGTGCATGCCAGTAAATACCCGCAACTCAGAAGGCTGAGGGCAAGATGATGGTAAGTCTGAGGGCTTCCTATGCCACTTAGCAAGACTGTCTCAAAATAACAAGTAATAATAACAAAAAACACTGGGGATGTAGTTCAGTGTGAAGCTGCTACCCCCAGTTCAATCCCCAGTACAAAAAGAGAGAGACAGAAGGAGAAAGATACAGAAAAATAAATCAGAAACCAAAAAGAGAAGCATTCAACTATCACCACAGAAATATGAAGAATCATTAGAGATTATCATGAACAACTGTACATCAACAAATTTGATAACCATGAAGAAATGGACACATTCCTAGACATATACACCTTACCAAACTGAATCATGTATAGAAAACTTTAGTAGAATAATAAGTAATGAGATCAAACCAATAATTAAGTCTCCTATCAAAGAAAAGCCTGGGACCAAACAGATTCACTGTTGTAATCTAGCAAACATTTAAGGAAAAACTAATAGAAATTCTGTTAACATTATTCCAAAAAACAAAGAGGAATTCTTCTAAACATGCCCTATGAGGCCAACATTACTCTGATATTAAAACCAGATAATGACAACAAAAAAGAAAACTGCAGGCCAGTATCCTTGATTAACATAGATGCAAATATAATTAACAAAAATACTAGCCAGCCAATCCAATAGCACATTGAAAAAGATTATTCAAAGGCCAGACACGGTGATGCATACCTATAAGCCCAGCTAGTTAGCTGAAGGATTTCAAGTTCCAGGCCAATCTGAGCAAACTAAACAAGACTCTGTCTCAAAATAAAGTAGGGAGTGTGCTGTGGATGTAGTTCAGAAGTAGAGTACTCCTGGGTTCAATCCTCATTACAAAAAAAAATCTAAAATCCAAAGGTTTTGATTGTTGACATGATGCCACAAGTGGAATATTCCACATGTGGCCTCATGATAGGGTCACAGTCAACCTGAAGGTACACTAAAATATTGTCTAATATTACCTTCAGGCTATATATGTAAGATGTATATAAAACATAAATGAATCCCACATTTTTACTTGATTCCTAGCACCAACATAGCTCATTAGGTATAGGAAAACATTTCAAAATTTGAAAAACAAAACATTTCTGGTCCTAAGCATTTTAGACAAAAGATACTTAATCTGTATGTACTATGTCCTGTATTTAAGTAGAATGGAAAACCACAACCCAATCCAGGCAGGACTACAAAAGAACCAGCTGTTTCAAGAATAAAGGTTTCAATTATAATATTTTGCCACTCTGGATAGTGCAAGAGATGACATGAATACCAGCCATGATCAGTTGACCAGTTAAAGAAATGAGGATTGTAATTGCTATAAATATTCCTATATAAAGATAATTTCTTTGCTTTCCCCTATTATGCAATATATCATAAATATTATCACTGGTACTATGTTATTGTTATGAATTTTACATTATAATATTTTAGTTAGTATATACCAAGAAGAATAACCATTCCTCATGGACTCTTACTGTTCTAGTGAAGGTGGTTAATGCATTTCAGTTATACACAGGATAGTTGTATTATGTTAGGCAAAATCATGACATTGTTAATGTCTTTATTTGGAGACTAAGTATGGTTTTAAAACATGTATACAGGTGCCAAGTTGACACATGTGCCAAGTTGACAAGGGGTGGACTTTGATGGTGTAATGTTAACTAGACTAAACCACAAAGTGCCCAGATGCTCAGTTAAAATATTATTCTGGGTGTGTCTGGATAAGATTAACATTTGAATTGGTAGACTCAATAAAGCAGATTGCTCTCCTCAGTGAATGAGATGGAACTCATTAAGGTTAAGTTAGGATTTGATCTCTCTGCCTATAATCTTTGTTTTTAGCATGGGGATTGAACATAGGGCCACTTAACCCAGGGGCACCAAACCCTGAGCCACCACATCCCCACCATTTCATATATTTTATTTAGAGACAGGGTTTCACTAAGGCGCTTAGGACCTCACTATGTTGCTGACGCTGGCTTTGAACTCATGATCCTCCTGCCTTAGCCTCCCAAGCACTGGGATTACAGGAGTGCACCACTACCCCCTGGTTCTCTGCCTGTTTTGTAGCTGAGACTTCTGTCTTCTCCTGTACTTAGACCAAAACTAATACTCTTGGTTCTCCTGATTTTCAAGTCTGAAATCAGGCTAACATTTAGTTCTTCTGGGTCATCAGCTTGCAAATTGCAAATCACTGGACTCTTTAACCTCCACAATCACATGAGCCAATTCTTTATTTTCAATCAATCCATCAAACTATCTAACTCCTGTTATTTCTGTTTGTCTAGAGAACCCTAACATATACAGCAGCCATTGAGTCAACAGGAATAAAACCTACAATGAGGTACTGCCCTACAGAAACTTGACAATAGCTAAATGAACAGAAAATGCTCCAGTTACTTTGTGAAGGAGTTTGGCAGTTTCATAAAAAATAAATATTCAATTACTATATGATCCTCAATTGCCATCTTGGGGTAATTATTCAAAAAAAAGGTGTGTTCACAAAATCCCCTGTACATGAATGTTGATAGTAGCTTTATTTGTAATTGTTTTTAAGAATGGAATCAGCCCAGATTATCTGTAGTACAGCCATATCATGGAATATTACTCAGTAATGAAAAGAAATGAATATTAACATATGAAAACAACACAGATGAATATCCAGGGAATTATGGTGAATGAAAGTTACTTATATACTGTATTATTCCATTTATAGAATGTTTCGAAATAATAAAACTGTTGAAATTGAGCACAAACTCTTCTCCACATTCATGGGCTACGCTAACCAATCACTGAGTAAAAGTATTTGAAAAAATAGGCTAGGAAGTGGTTCAACAGCAGAGCACTTGCAAACCTGAGCAAAGCCTGTGTCCAGTCTCTAGCACTGTCAAAAATTATATTTGATGGGGCTGGAATTGTGGCTCAGTGGTACAGCGCTCGTTTAGCATGGGCGGGACCCGGGTTAGATTCTCAGCACCACATAAAAATAAAGGCATTGAGTTGTGTCCATCTACAAAAAAAAGATTCTCTCTCTCTCTCTCTCTCTTTTTAAAAAAATTAAATTTAAAAACAAACTACATCTGTGCTGAACATATACAGATGATTTTATTGTCCATTATTCCCTGAAATGCAAAGTATAACACTTAGCAATTATGTTGTATTAGGTATTATAAGTAATCCAGAAGTGACTTAAAACATATAGAAGGATATGTACAGGTTTTGTGTAAATACTATGCATTTATGTATGTATGTATGTATGTATCTATCTATCTATCTATGCAGTGCTGGGGATCAAACCCAGAAAGTTGTGCACATTGGGCAAGTGCTCTACCACTGAGCTACATCCCTAGCCCTGTTGTACCATTCTATATAAGGGCCTTGAGCATCCATGAATTTTGGTGTCTGAGGAGGGTCCTGGAACCAATGTTCCATAACAGTAAGGGACAGTTACATAAGATTAAGAATAGTAGTTTGTAAGACTTGGGAGGATTAGATAGGAGAGAAGTGGATGCATAATAAACAGGCAACATAACAGATCTTTGTAGTGATAAAACTTCTTAAAAATACCTGTGGTGATGGACACACGTGAGAAAACTATATAAAACTCAAAATACATACATATACCTGAGTATCAAAAAAAAAAAACTGAGAATATGTGAAATGAACATAGGCAATCTTTGTAGCCTTCAACCAAATTTCTCCCAGCTTACCACCCTGGCATCCTTTGCTTCTGCTATTCCTTGAGCTGTATGCCCACCTTTGCCATTTCAGTCTGTCAATATACTTCTTACCCTTGGAGGCATAACCTAAAATCACCTCCATTTTCATAAACTCATTCTGAATCACTTCAGCCAAAGTGAACTCTCCTTCAGTTTTGGACCTTATAATGATTTACCTCATATTAGTTACTTATACATATTTCTGATCTAAGATTGTGAGCACTTTAAGAATAGGGATTAATATCTCACCTATAATGTACTGACCTAGCTCATTAACTTGGAACAAAAAAGCATTTGTTTTTAATTAATCGGGTCCTACTGTTTCCAAAATACCCAACCAAAATTTCTACTCCTCCAGGGCATACATTGTCCACTTGGAATCAGACAGGTCTTCTCTCAGGTATCCTTTCACTTGAAATGTTACATATACCTAATTATAATTAACCCTTCAAAGTTAATCTCAAAGTCTTTCCTTGTTTCTCTTAATCACTTCTATCTCTTCCTCCTATAAAACCTATTATACTTTGTATTTCCCTTTATACAAATCCTATTCTCTGTACTGTAATCATATTCTGGCAGGGATCTAAACCTCCCCCCAAAGAGTCAATTCCTTGACACCAAGGACTGCCCTGAACACTTTGGTTAACGCTTTGTACATATTTGCTGTTTGCATATTTTCTGAATGGAAAAACACTTATTTTTTAGAAGTTTCAGAAATGTTAATTATCATTCAACCTTCCAGTACCATTGAGAATATTAATTCTGTAGGATAAGTGTTATAGGGAATGTTGATCAAATTTGCAGTTCTCTTCTTATGACTTAAAAGATATCATTCTTTATTCTCCTGTGACTCTCTAAACCTCAGTTTCTTAGACTCTCACATTAGTCCAGGGTTGTTTTTTTTGTTGTTGTTGTTGTTTGTTTTGTTTTGTTTTGTTTGTTATTAGAGATTGAACCTAGTTGCACTCAACAACTAAGCTACATCCCCAGTCCGTTTTATATTTGAGACAGGTTCTCTCTAAATGGCTTAAGGTCTCACTAAGATACTGAGGCTGGCTTTGAATTCAAAATCTTCCTGCCTCATCTTCCCAAACTGCTGGGATTAGAGAAGGGCAGGCACCCAGCATGGCCAAGACTTTTTGAAACACTGATGTTTTCTTCAAATTCTATCCAGGTAACTCTTCTCTATCCTCATATTGTCCCTGAGTGATCTTACCTATCCACATAATAATTATTTTTTAATGTTAATCTCTAATCTTTCACCTTAGCCATAGGCCCACATTTTCAACTACTGAATGGACAACATACTTTCCCAACCAAAATGCATCATTGATGGAGATTTGTGAATCTTCACCTTCCATCACAAGTTCCCTATGAAGTCTCCATATCAACTTTAACATTATATTTTTAATTATTTTACTCCTTATATCCAACAAAACTGTATTTTTAATCCCACCTCCAAAATCTAGCATGAATTGATTCAGTTATCTCCATTTATATTACTACTATCTCCATACTCATTGCTTCTTGTCTACATCTATTAATAACCTCCCTATGATTTCCCTGCCTGCCTCTTCCAACTTCTCCATAATTTATCCTATATCATATCACCTGAGCCATATTTTCAAAATAAAATTCCAATCATTTAATTTTTCTACTAAAAAATATACAATGGTTTTCCTCATTACTTATAGGCTATAACCTAAAGTCACTATATAACGAATAGCAAGGGTTAGCTAACAAAGGTCCATAGCCCAAAAATAGCCCATCATCTCTTTTTATAAATATAGTTTATTGGAAATAGCCATGTCCTTTCATTTACACATTATCTTTTACTGTTTTCAAACTACAACAGATTTGAGCAACTGAAATAGGGAACAAATGAACCTCGAAGGTCATAAACATTTATTATCAAGCCCTTTACACAAAAAGTTTGCCAATCCCTGGCATGGAGTATCTCTAATAATTGGCCACCAACCTCCCTTTCTATTTTCAACTTCCACTGCAAACTCTAGGCTCTCATTATGCAAGCAGGTCTTCCACTTATTAGTAAAACTGGTACTCAATTTTCAAGGTGCTGTACATGATATAGTTTGCTCAACGTATATTGAATAAAACAACAGCTTTTACCAACTCCCATACAGTGAATAAAAGCTATCATTTTATTCAATATACATCAAGCAATTCAGATTTCAGATTTTAGAGTGGGGATGCTCAAATAGTAAATTCTTTGCAAATATCCCATAAATCAAAAAACTCCAGAAGTCTGAAATACTGCTAATCCCAAGCATTTTGAGTAATGTATTCTCAAACTGTATTTACTTTGCGAAGGTAATTTGTAGAAAGAGCAATGAAGTAGAAGTCAAAAGACCTAGGTCTGATACTTGTTTGGATATTAAAGTAGAGCCCCATTAGAGTTATATGTAAACTACACAGTTTTTCCATGAAGATAACTCAAACACTAAATTTTTAACCTATGACTCATTATCATCATTGCCAACATTATTATCAGCATCTGTGATTCAATGATAATTAAAATTATATTTGCATAACATTTTAAAGTTTATAATGTAATTCCAAAGATACCTCAATGGAGTTCACAATAATCCTATGAGATTTTAAAGCAAAGTGTTCACTTTTTATGTAGAAAATAAGGCCCAAAAAGCTATCTTTCCTGGTAAAGCCTAAATTCAATCCAAGACTCCTGATTCTAGCTCAATAATCCCACTTTTCAATGCTATTTAATGATATTATAGAAAATAAATCTGCTATGAACTTGAAACAGGAAATAATTTTAAAACAAAATTCTACAATATTACATCCACTCATGAAACTTACAATCAGCAGAGATTCTGGCTTCTACTAAATTGAGTTCTACTGAAAAGCTCACCAACATAACAAGAGTATTCCAATATTACCATATCAGATTTGTTCATTAAATTTTATTTGTATTAAAATTGTTTCACAATGGCATGAAATTTTGAACTGACATCAGAAAATACCTGTAGGCTACAATAAAAGATTTTCAACTCAACAGACTAAGAACATCCAGAACAGTCTTAATTAAATCAATAACAAATTGCCATATGTTAACCATGTGCTTTTAATAAAAGAATTGTAAGCTGTGCATTGGCATGGTGGTGCACACCTGTAATCCTAGCAACTAGAGAGGCTGAGGCAGGAGGACTGCAAGTTTGAAGCCAACCTCAGCAACTTAGGGAGGCCCAAAACAACTTAGTGAAACCTTGTCTCAAAAATAATAACAAGGGATGGGCATGTAGCTCAGTGGTAAAATGCCCATGGGTTCAATCCCCAGAACATTTTATTTTTGTTTTAAAAATTAAATAGTTGTTTTGTAAGACCATGTGTTGAAAGAGTCAAAATTTATCTGGGACTACAAGAGTGAATATCATCAAGGACTGAGTCAAAAACAGCCCTGCAATTAATTAGGCTTGGGAGGATAGACAGATAAACTCAGCTGCATTTTTTTCCAAGGTCAGGCAACAGTTGTAAAATATCATTAATGACCCCCTCTTGAGCCATTACTGCTTTCTTAAGAATGATATCCCCAGATCCACTTTGCTATTTTTGTTTACTGATACCAACTCCTAAACTACCCTTGCTTCATGGTAGCACCTACTTGCTTCCCCAATCTGCCTCAGAAAGAATCTCGAATCCAGAACTGACCTTGGCTTCCTTTAGACCCTCCTCACAATGTTTTTAGTGTAAGCCAAACATTTCCTGGGCTGAGGTTGTGGCTCAGCAGTAGAGTGTTTGCCTAGCACATGTGAGGCTCTAGGTTTGATCCTCACCACCACATAAAAATAAATACATAAAATAAAGGTATTGTGTCCAACTACAACTAAAAATAAATAAATATTACAAAATAAAATAAAAGACATTTCCCTCATGCACCTTATCCAGGGGCACTGCATGGTTTATTGGAAGTTTATCCCCTCCCTGTGAGTTAATAAATGTGATTTCATAATACAGAATTAGTTCTTGGTGGTCTTTGGTTGATTATACTTCAACAAGAAATTTTATTTTTAATTACCCTACACTTTCAGCAGTTTAATCCTGAAAAAAATTATCTCTAAATCCATACACCAAAAAACTTCTGACCTAGGCACAGTGGCACAGGCTGAAGCAGGAGGATTGCAACTTCAAAGCCAGCCTCAGCAACTTTGCAAGGTCATAAGCAACTTAGTGAGAACCTGTCTTAAAATACAAAATTAAAAGGAAAGAAAACAAAAAAAAAAAGAAACCTATGAGCCCAAAAGAAAATCACTAACCATAAGAGATTATTACTGCCAGAAAAGATATAATAACTCACTAAATTCTACTGCTTATATCACAGAAAATATTCTGATAAATAATGCTAAGAGATATGGAACTTAACCAAAGCCAGTTAACTTCCACATCTGTTGGCAAAGAGTTTACCATCAACTTGGCACCATGAACCACATAAAAACCAAAAGTACACAAATTGATGATATGTGATGGTTAATAAAAATGAATCATATAACTCTGGAGCAATTTTATCTATCACTTACAATCTAATAATAGGTTGTACATAGCATTCATAAAATCCTTGTGTAGTTTTCTAATATTTATTTATTTATTTACTTACTTGCTTACTTACCTACTTACTTATTGGTACTGGAATTGAACCCAGGGACATTTAGCCACTGAGACATATCCCCAGCCCTATTTTATTTTTTATTTTGAGACAGTTTGCTAAGTTTCTTAGGGCCTCACTAAATTGTTGAGGTGGGTTTTGAAACTGTGATCCTCCTGCCTCACCTTCCCAGTAGGAATAAAGGAAATGTGCCACCACACCTGGCTCTAATTTTTAAATTTTAAACTTCAATATAAATTACATAAAATATAATATTTTCAATTTTCTACAAATGGCATTGAAAGACAAACTGAATTTTTTTAGCCAAATGTTAAGCAAATTTCATATATAAATAAAAGCCACATTTCATTTGTCACATGGTAAATTTAAGATTCTATTGTGTTTTGAACTTTATATAACACATTGTGTTTAAAAGTGCCTTGTTGGGCTGGGGCTGGGGCTCAGAGGCAGAGCGCTCGCTCACCTGGCATGGGTGAGGCACTGGGTTTGATTCTCAGCACCACATAAAATAAAATAAAGTTATTGTGTCCACCTATAATTTAAAAATAAATATTTAACAAAAAAATCAAAGTGCCTTGTTGGGGCTGGGGCTCAGTGGTAGAGTGCTCACCTAGCACATGTGAGGCCCTGGGTTCGATCCTCAGCACCACATAAAAATAAGTAAATAAAGTTATTGAGTCCAACCACAACTAAAACATAAATAAATGTTTAAAAAAATAAAACAAGAGTGCCTTGTTACCAATAACCATTCAGAAAAATCCCAACACAAGTTTGTATATTCCAGTCTATGAGAGGAATGAAAGCACAATACTACCTGCTGGCAGCTGGAAGTTTGCCCAGCTGCCAGCAACTACCAAAATAATATTCTAATATACTGCCTATAGGATAAAGAAAAGTTTTTAGAATATTCTAGGCCAACTTAAAAATAATGTAACAAAGTGTTGAACTTATAAGAAATAGTGGCTACAATCCTATCTCAAATACAAGTGAGGAATGTGGAAGTGTGATGGGGGAATGAAGCAGGGAGAAGTATGCTTTCAGAAAAAGCTTAAGGCTGAATCAAAAACAGCACAAGGCTCAGACACTAACTGCTGACCAAATAGCAGTTTTAAGGTTTTATATGTTTGGGGCAGAAATGACTACTCTGCATAGATCAAGCTTCTTATACCACACCCATTACCATCAAATTCTAATCATAAAATACAAAGAGATTTTATTCCCAGGAAACAAGCTGTACTTAGGCAGGGCTCAAATAATTTTAGATTGACATTCTCTCTTTTACAAAAAGATCACTGGGTCAACATTAGTACTTTATTTTTTTAATCTTAATAAGAAAATGATGCATATGTGCAACCTCGATTGATTAAAATGTAATAAACGTTAACAGCTCCATGAAATAGGAAGGACAATAAAACTAAAAAGATAGCCTGCCAAAACCACTGAAAACATTGGGCTGGAAGTGTAGCTCAGTGGCAGAATATTTGCCTAGCATGTGTTATGTCCTGGGTTTCATCCTAAATAGCATTAAAAAAAACACTACTAGAAATTAACTCATGAAATTCAATGTCAGTGATATAAGGGGGGGGGTGACTCAAAGTGGGGTAGGGAGGGAGAGCATAGGAGGAAAATTATCTCTAGATAGGGAATAGGGGTGGGAGGGAAAGGGAGGGAGAAGGGGAATAGCTAGGATGGTGGAAGGATAGGATCATCATTATACAAAATTCATGTATGAAGATGTGAAGTTGGTATCAACATACCTTATATACAAACAGAGATATGATAAATGATGGTATAAAGGTGCATTAAAAATTGTATGCAAAAAAATAAGAGAGCTCATGTATAATGGTATAATGTGGTGTGATCATACTTTATATACAGTTACAAAAAATTGTGCTGTGAATGGATAATTATGAATGTAATGCACTCCACTATTGTCATGTATGTAAAAATAAATTTAAAAAGAAAGGAAAAAAAGAAATTCAATGTCAGTTCTAGATCTGCAATATTTGATGTGAATAATAGTTGAGTTTTCAAAAAAAAGCTCTACCAACAAAATATTAACATAGATTAAAGATAAAAGAGTAGACAAGAAATAAAAACAAATTCAAAGAAAATCTTAAAACTCCAGGAAATGTACAAAACTGCAAAATTATTTCATTCAGTATTTAATGTTACTATGAATCAAATTGTCTCTAAAATTTCAACCATCCATAGGTAAAGCTTTATAGTTTTTAAGGCTGATGTCAATCCCATCCCATAATACCCATCCACAGTATAATTTAAATAACACAGTGAATCCTACAGGATTACTAGTTCATGGTCATTGAATGTGTTATTCCTTGGCTAATACAAGATATGGCAAAGAAACCCTATTTCCAATTCTGTTCAGATTTTTCTCCAAAATTCCCTTAGTAAAAATGGGGATAATAAATATCTCAAATCTTATTTTCATCCTCTTCCAAACCTTTCAACCTGATTTAATTATGCACAGAAATTTCAGACTGCCTTTTCTTCCAACTAAACAAACCTGGCAGTTTTACAGATTCCCTTTGTGAAATATGAATGTAAGGTTCTATTTCTGTAAAGTACTCAGTTACATTTAGAGAGTAAATATAAAAAGATTATTTTAGAATACTTTAGCATATATTAAAAGAAAAGACCAAAGGAGTTATAAGGAATAATGACAAAAGAAAAAATATATTCATAATAGCATTCAAAGAAATTATTTTCTCATTATATTTTATATTTTATATGATGAAAATAAGCCACCTATAAAATGTTTTCCTGTAAACATACTAAAATTGTTAATCCAAATATTACTACAATATAGATTTCAGAAATAGATACAAGGGACTGGAAATTCAGCTGTATACAACCATATAATATTGTTTAAAGCAAGCCAAGGTACTGCATGCCAGTAATTCCAGCTACCGTGGAGGCTAAGACGGGAGGATCACAAATTCAAGGAGAGTCTGAGAAACTTAGCAAGCCCCTGTCTCAAAATAAAATTTTAAAAAGAGGTTGGGGGGGCTGGTGTTGTGGCTCAATGGCAGAGTCCTTGCCTTGCACATGTGAGGCTCGGGGTTCAATCCTCAGCACTATATAAAAATAAATAAACAAAATAACAAAATAAAGATAGTGTCCATGTATAACAAAGAAAAAAAAATTTAAAAGAGGTTAGGGATGTAGGTCAGTAGTAGAACACTTGCCTAGCATGAGCAAGGCTTTGGGTTCAATACTCAAGTTAAAAGCAATCACATTTAAAAGGGACATTTCAGTTTCCATGTGGAAGTAATTATAGCACTTCCATCCATTTAATATTTAGTGAGCACTCACAATGCAGCACATACAAAAGAATCTGAGTTTATATTTCAGTTTTAATTACTTGCAGGTGTGAAAACCATCCCTTGCTCTTTTCCAGATACATAAGAGTAATGACTTTAGAAGCAACTTGTTTTGTGCACAATCATGTGAGTACAAAAAGGAGGAGGTAGTAACTGGAGGAAGACAAAAAATGAAAATGCAAGACCTGACAGAAATGTGACCCTTTGGCAAGGGATAATAACTACATAAAATTAGAGAGGGAGGATGACAAATATTCCTGGCAGAAACTCAAGTCATCTCATCCAGACTTTAAAAAGTACAAATGAGATTACTTTCTTTCATATTTATGTACTGACAAGAAACAGAGTTCCCACCTCCAAAAGAATTGCCATTAAATGTGACACATATTCATACAATGGCCAATAAGTCAAGAGTCAATATTAAATAGAAACTTACCAGCAACACATAAATATTAATTTGGTTTAGAATTAATGCAAGCTTCCTGAGGTGTATACAGTATAAATAAAGGCTTACTTTATAAATTACAGGACTGTATTATAAGCTAATTGTACTAAGGATAAAAGGGGTAAAAGTTTAAAAATTGAGTCTTATTACATCATACATTTGACTCAGTCTAGAAATATAAGTATGTACATTTGTTCTTTAGTTGTAACATCACTTTTATTAAATGAATAAGTCATCCTGCTGTCATTTCCACAGGGAATTTTCTGAAAACTATTTAGATAATTGGGAAAAATTCTGAAACTTTTACCATGATGAGTACTAACTATAATACTAGTTCTACAAATAGATATGAATCAAACTTTTAAAAATTACTTCTATACTGACCACCTAGCACAGCAACAGAGTTGTATTTGTATGAAAACTTCAAATTGCAGAAATTTTCCAAAAATAAATACTACTCTTTAAAAGAAAGAAGGAGAAACAACTTAGTGTTGGATGTATAAGACCTCAAACAATACTACAGATAATTACATATGGCTCAGAATTTCTTTGAGTGGCACTGGATATTAATATTGTTTTAAAATTTAGTTTTCTTCCTCTGAATTCTTCCTCTGAATTAACTTTGGCACAATGCAAAACCAACTTGATCTGTTAAGCATACAGATAATGAAATAGCATGATTAAAACTTAATTCTGCAATAAAATAAATATTATAGGCATATTTGTTGTTGCCCTAGAGGAATTTAGAAAGTCACCCCTGGAAAAAGTAAATATAAATATAAATATATATATAAATTTAATATATGTATATTTATAATAATTATATATTTATAATAATTTATCATAAATTTAATAATATATATTATTTATATATATATATAAATTTATATCTAACTATATATATGTGTGTGTGTGTGTGTGTGTATACACACACACACACACACACACACACACACACATATATTTAAAGTACTACAATAGTTTGGAGAATGGGATCTAAGAATTAACTCACAAATTCTTTCTCCAGGCTCCCTCCCCTGCATTTCATTAAATTACTAAACAACAGGCAGATTAACCACACAGAGAATGGGAACTTTGGAATAAATAATTCAACATAGACTGGTGCAGTGGTGCACACCTGTAATCCCAGGGGTTTAACAGGCTAAGGCAGGAGCCAGCCACAGCAACAGCAAGGTGCTAATAAGCAATTCAGTGAGACCCTGTCTCTAAATAAAATACAAAATAGGGCTGTGATGTGGCTCAGTGGTTAAATGTCCCTGAGTTCAATCCCCAGTACAAAAAAAAAGTCAAAACATTTTTTTAAAATGAGACCAAAGTTAAGAAACTCACATAGGATAAAGTGCAGAAATAGGCAATACATACATGGTCTATCACGAGGCAAGGTAATCCTTGGCAAGGGGAAAGAATAGTATTTTCCACAAATGGTTCTAACACATTTGGATATCCACATGCAAAAAAATGAACTCACCTAAACCATAAATCTAATATAAAAATTAACTCAAAAAGTACCAAAAATCCAAATTTAAAACAAAACTTCTCAAAGAATATATAAGATAAAATCCTTGTTATCCTGTGTTAGGCAAAGATTTCCTAGGACACCAAAAGCATAAATTTTATGATAAAATTTATAAACAGGACTTCATAAAAAACTTGTTCTTTTAAAGACAGTTAAAAATGTAAAGACAGGGGGCTGGGGTTGTGGCTCAAGCAGTAATGCGCTCACCTGACATGCGCAGGGCACCACATAAAAATATTTAAAATAAAGATGTTGTGTCCACCAAAAACTAAAAAATAAATATTAAAAAAACTCTCTCTCTCTCTCTCTCTCTCTCTCTCTCTCTCTCTCTCTCTCTCTCTCTCTCTCTCTTTAAAAAAAAAATGTAAAGACAGTTCCGCACAGTGATACACACATGTAATCCCAGCAGCTCAGGAGGCTGAAGCAGGAGGATCACAAGTTCAAAGCCAGACTCAGCAAAAGATGCTAAGCAACTCAGTGAGACCTGTCTCCAAATAATGTAGAAAACAGGGATGGAGATGTCACTCTGTGGTCGAATGCCCCTAAGTTCAATCCCTGCTATCCAAAAAATAAAAATAAAAAAGTGCTGGTGATATAGCTCAGTGATAAACTGCCCCAATTTAATCCCCAGTATGCTAAAATAAAAACCAAGACAGCCATAGCAGGGACAAAATATATGAAAAATACAAAGAACTTGTACACAAACTGTATATAAAAACTCCAAACCCAACAATAAGAAAAATAAATCAATTTTTTTAAAAAAATAGGCAAAAAGCAGCCAGGCCTGTTGATGCACACCTATAATCTTAGCTACTTGGGAGACTGAAGCAAGAGGATCACAGGCTCAAGGACAGCCATGATAACTTAGTGAGACCCTTGTCTCAATTTGCTTTAAAGAGCTAGGGATATACCTTTGTTTTTGCCTATCATGCTTATGCTGGAGGCACTAGGTTCATCCCCATTAATGCAAAAGAAGTAGGGGGGTTAAAAGATATAAACAAGTACTTCATGTTATGATTCAGATATGAAGTGTCCCACAAAAGTTAATGTGTGAGCCAATGCAAGAAAGTTTAGAGTGAAATGACTGGGATAAGAGTCTTAATCAGTGCATTAATCCCCTGACAAGGATCAACAGAGTGGTGACTGTAGACAGGGTATGACAAGAGGAGGTAGGTCATTGGGGGATGTGTCTTATATTTTATCCTTGGTGAGAGAACTCTCTCTTTCCTTCCTGGTGCCAAGTTCCCAGTTGCTTTCCTCTATTACACACTGTAATCATGATGTTCTGCCTCACATCAGGCCCCAAGGAATGGAATGGGCTGTCTATGGATTAAGAATTCTTGAACCGTGAGCCCTAAAATAAACTTTTCCTCCTTAAAATTGTTATTGTCTGGTCTTTTGGTCACAGCAGCAAAAAAGCTGACTAAAACACCTCACTAAAGAAGACACACAGATTGGCAATTATACACATAAAAAGATATCAACTGACAGTATCAGAAGGTAGTGAGAATATGAAGCAACTGGAAATCTCATATATTGCTAGTGGGAACACAGAAGAGGACAGCCACTGTTCAGTTTGGCAGTTTCTTACAAAGCTAAACCTGTACTCACCATATAATCTAAAATTTCTACTATTTAGATATTCATGCCCCAGAATTCATGAAAAGATCTGCACAATAATGTTAGGAGTAGCTTTATTCATAATAGCCAAAATGTAAAAACAATGTGAATGTCCATCAACTGAAAAATGAACACATAGCAATATATCCAAACAATGGAATATTATTTTGTAATAAGGATCAAACTACTGATAAATGAAATTACATGCATGAATCTTAAAAGCACTGGTTCATATGAAATCAGACTAACAAAAAGATTATATTCTATACAATTTAACTTAGAAGACATTCTAAATAAGGTGAAATACAGTCACAGAAAAAAAGATTAATGATTTTCAAAATTTGTGGAAAGGATATTAAGGAAGTAATAGTAATATTCTGTATTTTTCGTGTGTCAGTGTTCATACAAATGTATACACTGCAAAAACTCCTTGAACTACCCACTTAACAAGGGAGAATTTTATTAACTATACCTTAATATACTTGACTTTAAAAAATAAAAGTTAGCTGGGCAAGGTGTTACATGCATAATCCCAGCAACTTGGGAGGTTGAAGCAAGAAGACTGCAAGTTTGAGGTCAGCCCTAAGCAACTTAGTAAGATCTTGTCTCAAAATAAAAAAAATAAATAAATAAATAAAAGGTCTGAGGATGTGGCTCGCACCCCTGGAATTCCCTGTACCAATCAATCAATCAATCAATTAAAAAATGAATGAGTGTGTAATACACCCAAACCTCTACCTTTATAGATCTGTAAGTATAGATATATTAGAGCAAGAAAGTATAGTACCATATGACCATGAACATGATATAAAAATAGAAGTAGATTTGAAGGCAAGCAATATATCTTATTCCAATTACATGACTACTCTTGGCTTTAGGCTTCCCTGCTATAAACAGAAGGGTTTGCAACAGTTTCCTAAATCAGAATGTTCCTAAACATTCAGAATCTTCACAGTTATTCTGGGGGAAGGTTTCCAAGATCAAATTACTTGAGATATGGTACCCATAACGTGAATAATAATTTAATTTAGCATATGAAAAGGCAAAGTATTCCTATATCTATTCAATATTTTCCTATTATTGTAAAACTCACTTCACTGAACCCTGTTTTTCAACAAAATGTTGCTATAGTTTTCTCTAGTTCTAAGATTCTTTGAAAAAACTTTTATAAGACTTATCTACCTAATTAAGTTCTGTGTAGACTGTACCCCACAATGAAAAACCTGCCTCAAATCACAAAGTCAAAAGCAAATTTCATATTTATCTTGATTACTATCTTAGAAATCCTGAGGATTTTTTTTTAATCCTCTGAGTTTTCAATCAGGCTCTGCATTCCAATTCTCTTTAACTTAGGTATGGTTCACTACTATGTACTACCTGAAGATACACGATTGAATTACCTCTATTCTAAAAGCCCTTCCCAAATAACAGCAGATTTTAAGAATTTGAGAGCAATACCAGGAATACAACAATTCCTAAGAAATTACTAAAAGTATAATAAACTGATTCAAGTCAGTGTAAAAATCTTACTATACAAAACCAGCATAAATTTGAAAGAGCATGCTTAGTTAAAAGAAAAAGGAGGAGCTGCTTGTTGTAGTTCAGTGGTAGAACACTTGCCTAGCACATGTGAGCCACTGAGTTTGATCCCCAGCACCATATAAAACTACATGAACAAAATAAAGATATTGTGTCCATCTACAACTAAAGATATTTTTTAAAAAGAAAAAGGAAACAAGATGGAAGGTTAGAGAAGATTTTAAAAGCCTGAAAATACTTTGAAGTCTGCTCTTCTGCTCTTCACATGTGACCACTAAAGAAGTATAACACACCACAAAAATAACATTGAATAGTATGGCTAAAAATATATATTGTTAGCAAAAATAAATGGATGGAAATTGTCTCAATTCAGTGCAATAAATTATGAAGTTTTAAGTGGTTTAAGGGAAAGTGCACATTGAAGAATTCTGGTGAGGTAAACAAAGTACCCTTTAAAGTGAAAAAAAAATGTTAGCAATGTTACATCCAATTAAACCCAACCCAGTAATGTATTTGCCAACTAACTTCAGACTATAAAAAACTATTGCTAACGGTACAATTGAAAGTATCAAATTTCCCTTAATATGTCTTGTGAATGTTCTTTAATCAATGAATTTGCACAAATATCTTTTTTTTTGGGGGGGGGGTACTAGGGGGGGTACTGAACCCTGGAGTGCATTCCCTCTAAGCTACAATCCCAGTCCATTTTTTGTTTTGTGGTGGTGGGGAGGTTGTTTGTTTTTGTTTTGTTTTATTTTATTTTGTTTTTGAGACAGGGTCTTACCAAGTTGCTTGGGCTGGCCTTATACTTTTGCTGCCCTCCTGCCTTAGCCTCCCAAGTCACTGGAATTATAGGTGTGCATTACCACACCTGATTTAAATAGTTTTATTTATTTTACTTATTTATTTGTTTTTTGGTACTGGGGATTTAATCCAGGATCACTTTACCAATAAGCCACATTTCTAGCCTTATTTATTTATTTGTTTGTTTGTTTAGAATCAGGGTCTTGCTAAGTCACTGAAGCTGGCCTTGAACTCATAATCCTTCTGTCTCAACCCCCAGGGTTGCTGAGATTACAGGTATGCACCACCATGACCAGCTGTGGTCTAAATATATTTTTAAATAATTTCTAACACTAACTTATTTAATGTCTGGAGGTAAATACATTCTTATAAACTTATTGTATATAATAGTATCCTTTTGTAAAAAAGTATTCTATTTTTTTTTCTTTATACCAGGCATTGAAACCTGTACACTTTACCAGTGGGCTACATCCCTAGTCCTTTTTAATTCTTATTTCCTGACAGGGTCTCAACTAAGTTGTCCAGGCTGAACTAAAACTTGTGATCTTCCTGCCTCAGTCTCTAGAGTAGCTGGCATTACAGTCATGCACCACCATGCCAGCTTAAAAAAATACTCTTATTTTTCAATCTGAAATTCAGTCCTTTAAAATTTTAATACATACTCTATAACACTATGCACTGTAAAAACTATATAATTTTTGAAGAGGGAGAAAACAGAGAAACAGAATGGCAGTTCATCCAACACCTTGTTTGGCAAATGTGTTGTGAGAGCTAATCATATAAATGGTTTTGTGCCTAAATCTCCTTGGGAACCACAACTAGTATTTCTTCAAAATGTTCTGGCCAGAGATGTCCCAATAGTAATTTGAATGGGAGATGTAAATTGAAGTAAAGTAGAATTGGGAAGAGTGACTTTTTTTCTTAATAAGACACATAAACATCATTACAAGTTTGGCAAACAGATATAAGCAGAATATACTTTTGTTTCCTTGTGAAAGCAATCAGAAGGGATAAGTTTTGGGAAACTTTTGGGAAAAGTAAAACCTTCTGGGAAATCCAGCACACAGACAATCACGGGGATAAAAACATCTGTACTATATTTTTTAAAAGAAATGTTTTTGGCAAGAAAGAAATGAAATGAAAAAAAGTCACCTTTTACCAAAAAAAAAAAAAAAACATGGTTATATTTTGTTTTAACTAAAAATGACTTAAAATCCAGATTAACAAACTCCTTAGGAACATAACCAGTTTATTTATACTTCAAATTTAATTTTTATAAACATTTTTGCCTTTCTAATAAGTTCAAGGAAGAATGAATCAAGAACATGTTTATAACTCAAGTGGATAATTACTCACCCACATTTGGAGGTTTCACATAATTTACAGGTAGTTCTGGAGGCCTGCCTCTATGTAGAGCTGCAAAAGCAGACCCATTCCATAGTGTACTCTTACAGTCTGTGTAAAAAGACTAAAAGTTAGTCAAGGAATACAGCAGTATTTTTCTTTTCCTTTGTGCCTCTGAGGCACATATCTGATTTCAATTTCATTTCTTGGAATATATGTTGCCCTATTAAAGCCACAACAAAATGATATTCATATATTTAAACATTTCTTAAACTAAATTATAACTAGTAAACACAATACCTTCACATATTAATCCCAGGATATTGTATTTCTGCATTTCTTTCAAACTGAAACTTCTTTTATGTACATTTAAATCTTATGCAACTGTGTCACAGATGAAAAAAAAAATTGGTTTACATTTTTCTTCTTGATCTTTAGGCTTATACATGCCTACTCACGACACTGTATAAGCAAAGATCTGATCAAATCTTTGTACAAATTTTCCACAGAGAATTCAGGCACATTTACACATTGTGCAAGCTCATATTATTGAGTACTTACAGGTTGTGTCATAAGAGGTAACACAGCATATCAGATGATTACTAACTATAAATAGTCATCATTTTTGTCTCTTATGTTTGTTAAAAATTTGAAAAAAAAATCTAAATATTCCTAATAATTAGACTGAGAAATAAAAATATATGAGTACTCTTAAAAGCTTCCAAATTAACTCAATGAAAGAATTGCAATTATAAAATGAGATGCTTAAAATCTGCAACAGCCAAGTACAGTGGTGAATGACTGTAATCCCAGCAGGTTGGGAGGATGAAGCAGGAGGTCCTCAAGTTCAAAGCCAGCTTCAACAACTTAGCAAAACTTAGGGAGATCCTGTCTCAACATAAAAAATAAAAAAGTGGTGGAGGATATGGCTCAATGATCAAGTGACCCTAGTACCAAAATAAAATAAAATCTGGCATCATTTATGCAACTATCTCTTTTTTAAAATATTTATTTTTCAGTTGTAGTTGGACACAATACCTTTAATTTATTTATTTTTATGTGGTGCTGAGGATCAAACTCAGAGCCTTGCACATGCTAGGCAAGCGCTCTACCACTGAGCCACAACCATGTAACTATCTTAATGAAGTAGATCTTTAAAAACAGTATGCTAATAAAACAATACATACAAATAAACTGGTTGCTTGCCCAGAAGTATTTAATATTCTAAGAGGTATTCTTAATGCCCAATTTTACTTTTTTTTGGTACTAGGATTTAACCCAGGATTTGACTTTACCACTGAGCTACATCCCCAGTTCATTTTTATCTTATTTATTTATTTTAATTTTTACAATAGGTCTTGCTAATTTGCCAGGTTAGATTAAACTTGTGATCCACCTGCTTCAGCTTCCCATATCACTGGGCTCATAGGCATTCATCACCATGTCAGGCTAATTTCACATTTTTATATTAGAAAATTCCACTTTATATGTTTTACATTTGGGGGTTCCATGTTGGAAAAAAGTCTATAAAAACTGAAAAGTAGCAAAATAGAGAAACCAGTATTTGACAGTCACCAGTGATTAATATTTTTGGTTTAAATATTTTAATTATGAAAAATTTACATCTAATTTTCATTTATTTGTCATGAAATGAACAATAAGATTAGACTATATTATTAAGACTAATAAAGAGAAAAACATTATAAAATAAGAAAATAATTTTTAAACATTTATACTATTGTAATCACAGCAGTAGCCTTTGAGATTTCTATTTCAAAATTATAAAGGGGTTTTATATTCTTTTTTTTTGAGAGGGGGTACTTTTCTTTTTCTTTTTTAAAATTTTTATTTGTTTTAATTAGTTATACATGACAGAAGAATGCATTTATATACTTTGATATATCATACATAGATGGAATATAATTTCTCATTTTTCTGAATATACATAGTATACAATCATACTGGTCATACAGTCACATATATACATAAAGTAATAATGTCTGTTTCATTCTACTATTTTTCTTATCCCCACATCCCCTGCCTTCCCCTCCTTTCACTTCCCTCTACCTAATCTAAGGTAACGATATTCATTTTTTTTTGCCTTTATACATGTACTTTTTTTTACATTATAATTCTTTATACACATATATACCACAGTTTTTGTATCTGTTTGTATATAAATTATGAAGACCTGAATTGGGTATCAACATACTTCATTTTATATTCTTTTTCTCTAATATTCAGATTGACACAAAGGGTTTCTTTATAGGCCTCTAAAAATTTACTTGTACACTAAGAAAGTAAAAACAATATGGACAAGATAACAAAATCTAGAAGTAAATGAGTATTTATCAAAAACAAGAGAACATTTTTTCTCTTTACTCGTTCCTCTAATAACAAAGTTCTAATGTATGAAAATCTTACCTTTGGCATCCCGTAACAGAGACTGCCGACCAACACCTAGTAATGTTTGTACCCCAGGAACACTCTGAGGGATCTCCTTATCTAGTAAGGGACCAATCCGCTCACAAATTTTAAGGAGGTAGTCTGGAGGAATGTGTGCATTGGCTGCCACCTAAAACAGAGAAATTAAACACAAAAGGAAAAACATAACATTTTTGGCTTACAAACATTAATTGAGTCTCTTACCATTTCCATCATGGAGCAGAGTATAGTTTTAAATATGAAATTAGTAAAATAAAATTTTAAACATTTAGTGCTTGAACTAAATTAAGAAAACAGCCACAAAATAAGCACATTTAAATGATATGACAGGGCTGGGGTTGTGGCTCAGTGGTAGAGCACTTGCCTAGCATGGGTGAGGCACTGGATTTGATCCTTAGCACCACATAAAAACAAATGAATAAAATAAATGTTAAATTCTTTAAAAAAAAGAATGATATGACAACATTTAAATGAGATGGCACTCTAACTTACTTTAATATATCTGTATAAACTTATATGCTTAGCTGTTACTTTCACAAAATATGTGTTACAAAGCAGCAAAAGTATCCACGCCAAACAAAAGCAATGTGTAAACACTGTTACTTGATTTACTCAATACTGATAATGAACTTATCAAGAATTAGAAATGCTGGATTCTATACAAATGATAAGAACAAAAATGAAAGATATTACTTGCATCAAATCTCACCCAAGTCCCTTTATAATTAAGGTAACACATTTATACAATAAAGTAGAATTAGTTTTCCTGTGTAAGTTCATTTGTTTCTAAAAAGGAATCTAATTAATGATTTTTATAAATACCACACTCTAGAAAAAGAATCCACGTAACAAACATGACTTGTAACTTAGACTCAATTTTTTTTAATTGCAAGTAAATGTCAGAACATGAGCAAACACATAAAGTAGGAACTAATCAATAAAGAAACAATTTTAAAATCTAAGCTAATGCTCAAATCCTTGAAAGGTTTCATAAATACCTAATTATGAAAGCAGTAAACAGAAAATAAGATTGTTAGCTACAAAGAGCATCCATACTCTCACGTTGACATAGGTCCACTTCTGGCTAGAATGCCATTTTTTATATGTACTTCATATATATATTGCAAAGGACATACATTAACAGGTCAAGAACAACAGTAAAACACAAAAGAAAAATTTTGTAAATCATCACTGGTGATCACTCTGAGAAAAGATATTTTGTCTTTTGTTCACTGCCATATTCCTAGTACTGAGAAAGTCCCTTGCATAAAGAATACATATTTGTTGAACAAATCAATGAATGAATGAATATCAAAGTAAAGTCTACGTATAATCAATGTTATAAGAATTTCTAGAGGAAAAATTTCAGTGCCTTTTTTGTCTTAGGAAATATAGGTTAAAGAACTAGAATATATGTATTCAGAATTCTGGGAATATAAATGATTCTATTAAGAGTATTATTTTTTGAAGTTATTTCCTTTTGTAAAATATCACTCATAAGCTCCTGAAGGAAAAAAAATTTTACTCTACTAAAATAGGTAGGGCCCAAGCAACTATCATAAAGCTCAGAAGAATAGCAACGAGGTTACATCTACTAGTTTTAGCTTATGGGTTGAGACAAAGTATCAAACAAAATCTTTTAATTATTTCTCATAACTTAACACAATATAGGGCTTTTCCTATCATGTGCATACACATATAGTTAGTACTATTAAAATATATACAGTTTCTGAATGGGGAAAACAGCTTTAAGGTACTGCATATTACTATTTATAACAGCTGTGCTTTTCCCAATACTGTCTTAGAAAAACCAGGCTTCTGATATCAGCCATTATTTTTTGATCAAGTAAATGCTATACCAGGGGCTTTATACAGGATGCTACTAGATATCTTTTATTGACAATTTTCTTTTTCTCATCCCCTGACCAACTCAACAGTTATATAAAACTTGTTATACAAAAGCTTAACTAAATACCATAGAACCTTGTACATGCTAGGTGAGCACTGTAGCATTTGGCCATATCCTCAGTTTCTCTAATTAGAACTTTATTTGTATGATAAACCAGCAAATAAAGTTCACTTGATATTTACACAACAGAGAACTGTTGAATTTCTAAGCAGTCTCAAAAACAACTTTTCTGTAAAATCAATAAAAATGTCATTATTGGTAGTACTAAAGAAATACAGAGTCTACAAAAAGAATGGCAATAACAATATTTTGACTTTAAGCATACTAACTTCTCCTTAAACACTGGCATACTCCCAGACTTTATCAATGCGGTTCTTACAATGTTCCTTCCAAATCAAATTTGGGGTTTTAGAAGTGGTAGTTAATGTTTACTGGAATCCATTTATTTCTTAATAAAAATAGAGTTATTTTAAGATGATCTTTTCAGACATAAGAGCTGTGTACAGAGTCTGGGGTTCTATTGTGGCTTAGTGGGAGAGTGCTTGACTGGCATGGCTGAGGCACTGGATTCAATCCTCAGCACCAAATAAAAATGAATAAATAAAACAAAGGTATTTTGTCCATCTACAACTAAAAATATTTTTAAAAAAGAACTGTGAACACTGAAATTTTCAAAACTTTTTATAAGCCAGGCATGGTGGTGCATCCTATAATTCCTATGGCTCAAGAGGCTGAGGCAGGAGGACTGTGAGTTAAAAGCCAGCCTCAGGAACTTAACGGCACTCTAAGCAACTCAACAAAACCATGTATCTCAATAAAATATAAAAAAGGGCTGGGGATGTGGCTCAGTGGTTAAGGGCAAGTGAATTCAATCCCCAATTCCCCCCCCCCCCAAAAAAAAAGATTTTCTATAATTCTCCATTAAAATCTATGTAAATGTAAAATAATATGTCACAAAATATAATTGTAAAAGTATGTACTTAAGTCAGGTAAGGTAGCACACATTAGTAATCCCAGTTACTTGGGAGACCGAGGCAGGTGGATCAGAAATTCAAGGCCCACCTCAGAAAATTAGCAAGACTCTGTCTCAAATAAAAAAGAACTGGGGATATAGCTCACTCAGTCATAAAGCACCCCAGAGTTCAATCTCCAGTACCAAAAAAAAAAAAAAAAAAAAAAAAAAAGTCTGTACTTAAAATATTCTTTCATGGCTTTCATGGCTTAATATTATAAACAACTCTTTTCAATTTTTTCAATTAAAGCTCAAACATCCTAATTTCAATCTTTCAACCACATGTTTATCTTGGGAATATAATGGCTGACTAGTAACTCTTCTCGAGCGTTTTGGGAACTTCTCTGAAAACAAAGTTTAAGAGTATAACACAAGTATTATTCTATAAAACAACTCCAATGCATTATAGAATATTTGAATTGGAAGGACATTTTGTATAATCAACCCATCTCCTCGTTACAGAGAAGTGAAGTGCTTTGTTTAAATGTCACAATGAATAGACAGGAATCTGGAACTCTGCCCACTCCTCTCTACCACTCATATTAACAGTTGAAAATTATAAAGTTGGAAACTGACAAAAAGGCTGCAAAAAGATGTAAACTATAAACCTGAATATATTGAAAGCAAAACTAAAAAATCCTAAATTATAAACCTTTTTGATAGAAGACTGGCTGACCTAGAGAGCAAACCTAATGACTGAATTCACTTCAGAATCATTATGGCAAGCGGGAAGACCTGAAATGCTAGATAATCCTGCATATCATAATTAGTTAAGAGAAATCCCGTTGAGCACTGAGTAAAGTGCTATATAGGTAGCTATCTTGGAAGGACAGTCCTACACCAAGAACTACATCTAAAATATAATTTTTCAAGTGGAAATGGTATAATTTTTTGAACCAAAGCTTTTAAAAATAATACAAACAAGTAACTCTTAAAAGTATAAGAAAAATTGTTTGTTTTTAACTAAGACTATGGCTACAGAGGTAAAATGAAGAAGCAAAAAGGTATTGTATGCTTAAGGAAAATGAAACACTATCTGGTATTTTTAAATTAGTTTTACAAAGGAAGATGGAAGACACATACAAAAGTTAGTCACATAATCTTAAAATCAATAGGGATAAAAAACAAAATAGATTTTGAAAAATAGGTTTAACTATGTTAATAGAAGTATAGATAGAAGCAAGCTACTTTGAAATCTGTCAGGCTGGATTATTCAGGCTCTAAAATTTACTAGCTTTTACTGTTTTTCACAATGTGATATAGAAGACTTAGTTATGAATAATTCCAGCATCCCCAGTTTCTACTTATGTGACCCTGGGCGAAGTTACTTAGCCTCTCTGAATCTGAGCTTCCTCATTTATAAAAAAGGAAGCAGTGACAACTACCTCATCTGATTTTGTTCAGACAAAAACAAAATCATTCACTTGCATTCATTCATTCACAATTGAAATGTAAGGGATGCAAGGAAAAGAAGATTCAACTGCTGCCCTAAGGGAACCCATAGTCCAAGTGAAGGAAACAAACTAGTAAATAGAAACAAATGAAAACTGCAAGGGCCCAGAGGCTAATACACAGTGCTAAAGAAAGGAAGTACAGTACCTAATATTGCCTGAAGGTAAGGGTTCATGTCCAGTTTTACACCTGAAGGATAAGTGAAAATTCAAAAGACAAAGAGTATGGACCAAGCATTCCAGGCAAAGAGAAATACAACCCCACCCAGTAAAACCCTTTGCACAGTGACTAACATATAATATCTTCTCGATGTTTAAGTATTTTCTGCTAATGTTATGAAAAATTACAAATTATGTCCTTCAGAGTACCATCTGATTTTGAAGGAAAAGAATACAAATGCTTGTACAAAAAAAATTAAACAAAAAAATTAACCATAGTTTCGTTTCTTCTACATAATCTTCCAAAAAATTAAAATATCTAAATAGCCAGGCATAGTGGTGTACACCTATTCCTGCTAGTCAGGAAGATAAGGTGGGAAAACCACTTGGGCCCATGATTTTGAGAACTGCTTGGGAAATAAAGGGAGACCCACTTCTCAAAAAAAAAAAAAAATACACACACACACACACACACACACACACACGTGTGTGTGTGTGTGTGTGTGTGTGTGTGTGTGTAAATGCCTACATTGTAATTTAAAGTGTTGTGTTTTAATATTTACCGAATTTGAAAGGAAAGAGTAAACCTGGGCAGAAATGGGGAAGGCAAGCAGGTCTTTCTCTAGTCAAACCATTGGTTAGCAAGGTGGGCTACAAAGTATTAATATTTCCCATGACCTTCTTTTGAAAATGTTAATTATTATCCATAAAATTACTTTTTATTTTTATTAATTTTAAGATTTACTCAGGGCCACGTATGGGAGCCTGAAATTCCAGCAGCTCAGGATGCTGAGACAGAAGGATTGCTTTGAGGCCAGCCTCAGCAACTTAGGGAGAACCTGTCTCAAATTTAAAAAATAATAATAAAAAGGGCTGGGGAAGTAGCTCAATGGTAAAGTGCCCCTGGGTTCAATACCAAAAAACAAAGGTACACTCAGGAAGCCAGGGCCACCCTCCTAGGTTTAAGTATTCTCTAGGGTAAGGTACTTCTCAACAGAGTGCTAAAAGTATAACCCTGAGGGCAAATGAAATCAAGATTAGGACAGAGGAACTACCTAAATTCTAGAAGTTGTTCAGCAGAGAAAGGTCCAATGAAAGAACTCCTCAGCACCAGTTAACAGATTAAATAAATATAAAATATATGTATCATGAAATAAGGTATGGTGGCACACAATTGTAATTCCAGATACTCAGGAGGATGGCAAGTTCCAGACCAGTCTAGACAACTTAACAAAACTCTGTATTAAAATAAACTAAATGGCTGGGAATAAACCTCCGTGTTTGCTTAATATGTGCAAGGCCCCAGGTTCAAAACCATATATGAATGTGTATGTGTATGTGTGTGTGTGTGTGTGTGTGTATGTGTATATATAATATATATATATATATATATATATATATATATATATAAAAATATATATGACTATGTGTTTGTATATATCTACATTAATCTGATATTATATCTTTAAATAGGCATGTCCATATAATATATAGATATTACATCTATATACAGATATATATATACACCCATAGTTATATACACATAAGTATAAACACACACACATAGACACACACACATATATACACACACACACATAAACATATGCACACATAAAAAATGCTTCTAAAAAGTTAAGAAAATTAAATAATAATTGAGGGCCAGCTAACTACCACCATGGTAGATACTAAACAGCATAAGAAAACACCTTAAGCAAGATAACTTAAAATACAATAATTATAAATAATATATAGAAAATAAGTTCAATGAGAAGGGATGAGAATC
This sequence comes from Spermophilus citellus, assembly GCF_964194105.1. NCBI lineage: Eukaryota > Metazoa > Chordata > Mammalia > Rodentia > Sciuridae > Spermophilus > Spermophilus citellus. The sequence continues at coordinate 79,821,122 of NC_138190.1, forward strand.
TCTGAAATAAGATATCTGAAAGACTCACTCTACTTTCTAAGAGTGAATACTATATCAATGTCATACTGAATTGTTTTTATGGCATAAAATGTGAATAATACTAAATATCATTTGACATATGTTCTTTCTTTTTGGTACAGGGGATTGAACCTTGAGGTGCTTTATCACCAAGCTACATCCCCAGTCATTTTGATTTTTTTTTTTTTTTATTTTGAGACAGTGTCTTACCAAGCACCTGAGGTTTACCTGGAACCTGCAATCCTCCTGTTTCAGTCTCCTAAGTCACTGAGAGCACAAGTGTGCACCACCATGCTGATCTAACTCATTTTTTTCTGCTAACACACACTTCAAAACACTAATCTGGCATTCAATTCTGAAGCTCATGTTTTAAATACTCTTTTATATAGTATTGTTTTATATATCCCTTATATAATATTTAGAAAATTAGAAAAATACAAATTCTGGGGTTACAGTTGCCCAGATTTCCATGCATTGCCATCCAGCCACTCTAACCAAATTTTAAGAAGTAGCAACATAATAGTGCACACTTGTAATTAGGAGGCTGAGACAGGAAGATCACATGTTCAAGGCCAGCCCATGCAACTTAGGGATATCTTGTCTCAAAATGGGGTTGGGGGAGACTAGGAATGTACCTAAGTGGTAGAGCAAGAACATCACTGGGTTCAATCCTTGGTACCACAAAAAATGAAAACACACACAAACACACTAAAGCATACTAATATTCAATTTTGAGAACAATGATCACAGGAAAAAAAATTTGTAAGGCAAATTTACAGAATCCAAATTCTTACCTAACAACAGTTCTCTTTACTTTTATAATATCATCTCATTTGTACTGAGATAACAAATTTCCTAATCTCCAGAATTTTAATCACTGAAAGTGTGTTTCCTAGCCAAGCACAGTGGCACAAGCCTGTGATACCAGCTATTCAGGAGGCTGAGTCAGGAAGATGACAAATTCAAGGCCAAGCTCAGAAAGTTAGCAAGACCCTTTCTCAAAATGTAAATAAATGCACACATACATATATATATATATATATATATATATATATATATATATATATATACACACAAAGGTCTGGGAAGTAGAGTAGTTTGGTAGTAGAATGCCTCTAGGTTCAATACCAGTAATACACACACACAAACACAAAGTGTTTTCTAGAACCCAAATGTGAAAACCAAGAATCAACCCATAAAAACAGCTACAGATAAAATGTCTGGAGAGCAAAAGAGTCTATACCTGACTCAGTAAGTCAGGAGTCAGGAATCCTGGTTTCCACATATTAATTGTTCTCTGCCATAAAACCTATAAGCATCATATGCACGCTATGCTGCACTGGGCTTAAGCAGCACATGGATTTTGGTTTCTCATGAAAAATTCTGTTCTTCCAAACTATGGCTGTGTGTCCAAATGGCAGTTAATAAATCACACATATGTAAACTTCTTCAATACTAAGAGATGCGTGACTATGCTAGTAGAACTGAAGTGTCATTCAGTTATAATAGACAATTCAAACTATTAACTAGTGATTGGAGAACAACAGCTAGGTTAGGTAAGGAAAGAATACAGATATGTCAGGAATTCAAATAATGTTTTAAATTAGTTGGTGAGAATCAATTGAGTAAAATTGTGGATGTGTAACCGACATGATTCTGCAATCTGCATTTGGGGTAAAATTGGGAGTTCATAACCCACTTCAATCTAATGTATGAAATATGATATGTCAAGAGCTTTGTAATGTTGTGAACAACCAATAAAAACATAAAAAAAGAGAATCAATTGATACAATGTGAAACCACTTTTAAACTTGAATGTTTTATATGCAGATGCAAATTCTAGTAACATTTATCATCATAGATGCATGTATTCTTTTAAAGATATTAATGAACTTATAATCTTGAAAGATTTTTTTAAATACCATTAAATTACTTCAAGTCTTTTGTATATAAAATGAAGGTAGTACAATCTATGTCACTTCAAATGTAAGCACTAACTAGTGCTTTCAATTTTTTAGATAAAAATCTTGAACAAATGTAAAAATATGTAACATACCTGAAGATAATTATATCTTTGGCTAAGTCTTATGATGGGAAGACTCTTAAAATGGCTCAAAAATATTAAGCCATGTCTTATTAAAAGTTTCTAAACCATAATTTCAATATATAAAATTTAATATTAACAAAAACTATTTAAAGATACACAACACACAGAGAGACAGACACATCCTTGATGCCAACAATTCACCAGGATCACCAAAAATAAAAGGACATTTGCAATTATTTAAATTATAACTTTAAGATAAATTGCAAGCAGCAAATCTATTGTCAATAACAGCCAACTAGAAAACAGAAAATAAGGAAAAATGCCCAAATCAAACTTCAGACACAATCACAATTTCAAAACTCTCCACCATTACTTAAAATTCTGGAAAACTAATTTAGATTGCTTTATTTTGAATGCCATATTCACAAAACTTAGTTCAATATGAACTTCCAAACATTTTATGTACAGACTCATTTTTTTAAAGGTACTTCTGATCTAGATATGTCAATACATACCTACTGGTAACTTTAACAAAAAATTACCTTCCCTTTTATTCCAAATTAGGAGTAAAAAATGCATCAAATGAATTTTTTAAAAAGTGGGGGGGGGTCCCCTGGGAGAGGTAATAGTAAAAGTAGTAATTTAGTGGTGAAGATGCAAAATTTATCCTTTCCTTAATAGTTTTCTGGATTAATCAAGCTAAGACTGCAATGAATTCAAAGTATATAATATGAACAGACAGGCAGGGTTTTTGTTTTATACATGAAGTACATAAAGTTATACAATTCTGATCAAATGTTGATATCCCTGTTTACAATCTTTCACCACTTCATTATGAATTTTTATTCTTTCCTTTTCATACCCAAGTATTCCTTAAGTTTGAAGTATTACTATATAATTTAATGAGCCATATATATCAAAATTATGCTATTTATTAATACTGAGCCCTAAATTTCAATACAAAACATGTAGCTAAATCAAAGACCACACTCTATAAATTCATTGCTCTAATAACAGCACTTTTAAAAATATTTACCAAGAAAAAATAATCCATCTTTTGCACAATTAAGCCACTCAAATTTAGAGGTCAGATATGTATTAATTTTAATCTACAACTGATGAATCTAGCAATTAATAATGCACACACAGTTCTTAGCCACTGTATTTCTGTTCCTTCTGTTCAAATTCTCACTCAACCCTGCCCCTTGTTTCTTTACAAAGAAATTCACAGGTAGAGAACAGATTTAAGACAGAATATCAAAAAGTAATATCCCTTGAAAATATGCATCTAAGTATGACAAAATATCTAAAAGCATGATATACAAATTACATGAAACACAAAAAGTATACATAATGTTCAAATAATAATAGCAAAATTATCTGTGTATATAAATTTTTAACAATGTATAAGGAGAGTAGGTGTGGTAAAGGACACATATAATTGTAGCTACTAGGGAAGTTGAGGTAGGAGTAGTACAAGTTCCAGGTCAGCCTGGACAAACTGTCTCAAATGAAAAAAGGGCTAGAGATGTATCTCAGTGCTTTCCTAGCATGTATGAGGCCCCAGGTTCAATGCCTAGTACAGAAAAAAACAATGTATAAAGAAGGGCTGGTAGAGTAGCTCAAATGGTAGAACACTTGCTTAGCTTGTGCAAGGTCCTAGCAATCAATCCCTAACACAGAAAAAAAAGCATAAGGAAATATTAAAATAAAAAAGAATCAGTAAATAAAAAATAAAAAAATTTTTAAAAAATCAAGGTTAAAGTATATCCTTTATAAATGGGTTAACAAGAATTCAAAATAAATGGTTAAAGGTTAAGCCTCACTCATAATAAAAATAAGGTCATTTAAATCAACTAGGGTCCATTATCACCTATTAAAGCCACCAAAAGACTAAAAAATCATAATGAAAACTCACATTAAGTTGCTAGAAGTGGACATTAAAAATTAGTACAGTTACAGTCTTCTGTAGATTAATCTTATAACATATGACAAAAGCATTTTAAACTGATAAGCCCCTTGACCTGATAAATCCACTTTAAAGTCTAAGAAAATAACTCAAGGGAAGCAGGGTGCAGAAAAAAAAAAAAAAAACACCTAGCCAGGAAAAAACATAAGTGAAAAAGTAGAAGCAACAAATGCTCAACTGGAAGATGGGATCAAAATATAACATCTTAAATAAAACTGAATTTTCTCTTACCATTAAAAAATGATGACTATTTAATTACACAGGTTAAGTATGTGCAAAAAATATAAAGCATAAAACATACAGAGAAATATAAAGCATGAAATGAACATTGGTTACAATTTTGTAAAACTTTGCCTTTACAATATAAACAAAAGGAAATATCTAGTAAGCTGACTTTTTTACTTAAATATCCCATCAAGTTAATTTTTAAAAAAATCTTTTTAAGTCTCCTTTTCCACTTCCTTAAAAAAGACTAACCTGTATACACATACAGACTGTAAGAGGCACAAAGGTAAAGAAAAACATTTTCAATATACTTCAACTTTAAAACTGTTTTTAAAGCAGTATTGGTAATTATATGTTAAAACATATATTAGTAGGCATTGTTGTTTTTGCCTTTTGATGGACAGGCAGAACTTAAGTCCAACAAAGAGCCTGAATATAAATAACCTGGTAATACATAGTTTTTCAAAAATAATTTTATACTGCTGAGAAATTATTACCATTGATAGTACAGATGTCTAATTTACCCTTGTAATGATTCTTATATCACCTTTGGTAATTTGCAAAATAAAAAAATGTTTAATGAGTAGATTTATAATAATTAATAACATGAACTCACTTGCAAAACAATACAAAGAAATATCAAAATAAACAAGTAATTTAATATTGTTCTATTAAAAGCATATTTTAAACCATCTTGTTTATATTTAATGCTCCAACTTTCTTTAACTTTGCCTGATTTTCCTCATTTGGATCTTATTTGATGGAAAGATAGCTGAATTTAGATTTCAGTAACAGCACCCCTTTCGTGTTTCATTACCTTACAATTCACTATGCCTATGATTAATAAAGAAATCCTCTCCAAAATAAAAAGGACCATGTTTTTGTGTCAATGCTGAGCAGAAGGTACATTTACAGTAGGTACTGTATTTGTAGGAGATACAACAGTCAATTCAATGCCTTTGGTCCTTTAATAGAGTATATTTTTAAATATGCCCATTGTTATCTCCTTGTAATCCCAAAATCATATTTCACCAATTCTCAAAAAGGTCATAATCCACAGTTTTTATTTCGTGAAAACGCATCTGTATAAATGTGATTTACTGAAAATTTAATGAGCTATTTTCTATGATCTGAGATATACAACGATATGCTTTTTATTCGGTAGCCTATTATCTAAAACCGGCAAATTTTGGAATCACTCGATGTTCCTTATTATTTTTAATTGTGTCGTTTCTCCTAGTCCGGGGTCCGTCAACTCCCCTTCTGAGCCCCTTCTCCCCCCTCAAAAAAAAAAAAAAGAGAGAGAAAAAAAAAAAGACCAAGCCTGGCCTCAGTTCCCGTATTTCAAGCCAGGACCAACCAGAAACCAGTTTTCTTCCACTAATCCGGAACTCCGGGCTGTTACCAACGCTGTCATTGGCTAGCGTCAGTCCTTGGTACGTGCCCCAAGATAACCCCCTGGTTTCTCTCCCTTTTCCCCCTACAATGGGCCTTCCCTGATGTTTGTAACATTCATAATCCACAACAGGGCATCTCTAATAATCAACTCACATTCTTCAAAGTTTTGGGGTAGAAACAAGCGTGGCTGAAGGGAAGGCTAGGTACCCTTTTTTCCGACTCGCGGGGGAGGGGGAAGGGGCAGTCGTCCTTAGGCTAGGCAACAAGCTCTGGAGCGCCGTAGGATGAGGGGTCAGGGGAGGGTTGGGGGTACAAGGTGGGGAGGGAGTGGAGAAAGAGTTGGATTAAGTTGAAATGAAAACTTTACTCACCAGATCCTCGAAGCTTCTTCGGTGCTCTTTCCCCTCCCAGTCTAAGCGGCGCGGAATCAGCTGGGGGCCGGAGGAAAAGAAAGGGGGAGGGGGGGGGCAAACGATGAAGGCGAAGCCTCCACTCCCCATCAATTGGACCCAGGTCCTCGACCCTTGGTGTCTTTATTTCTCTTGTCCCAGTAGCGACTACCTCAAAGGTAGACGGGTGTGTGTGTGGAGGGGTGGGGGGAAGGCCGAGGGGTGGTATATCCTCTAAAACCGACTCCCAAAGACATAAAGAGGGGGCGAGTTAAGACCCCAGCATCGGCCACCCCCTTTGAGAGAAGAAACCGGTTCACCCTTGTGATAACATCTATGGGTGCCCATATAGAAGCCTCCCTCCTGGCGCCTGCCCTCCGCCTAGGACTTGCCCTCCCCTTCCTACAGTCTCACCCCAACCCTCCCCACCCCTTCCCGAAGGGGCTCCTTACCTGATGCTCCTCGAGCTCCTGCACTAGCACCTGAGCAAAAGGGAAACACGGATATGAGGAGCAGCTCAAATCACCAACCCATTCCTCCTTTTCCACTTAGAACCCAGCCACTGACGGTAGGACTAGTCAAGGCCGGCCTTTCCCTCACCCTCAACGCAACTGCTCTCACCCCGCTGCCTCAATTTCCCCCACAAGAACCATTCCCCACGACTCCCGGATCACCTTCTCCCTCTCACCTGAGCGGATTTGTTGCAGGGTCCGGACTGCAAGAACCTAGCGATCAGGTAATACAGCTCTGAGGAAGAGGAGGGGGGAAAAGAGGTTGAGAGGAAGGTAAAGAAGAGAAATAGAAGCTTTTTCAAAAGAAACTGACAGCCATCGCGCTAAGCCCCCATCCCCTTAGCCTCTGGACACAGCTACCCACCGGCTTCGATCTGAGTAGGTGCCGCCGCCATCCTTTTCCCGAGGGGGTTTGGGGGGCTCGCTTCGGAGGGGTTGGCGGGGGCGGGTGGGGGCGCTGCCTCTATTGTGGTGAAGCCCCCATGCCCGGGAGTCCCGCCGCTTCCGCCGCACTCCTCGTCCCAGTTTCGGTCTCTCTCGAATTCATCGCATCACGTTTCGACCCATAGATATTCTAGCCCAAGAGCTGAGGAGGCGGAGGAGGAAGGAGAGGGAGAGAGAAGAGGAGGGAGGAGCCGAAGTCGCGGAGGGGTGGGCGGGGGCAAAGGGGGTGGAGAGAGGGGAGGGTAAAAACGTTGAAACAAGCCTGCAGCACTCGCTGGTCGCCGCCAGAGGCACTAACGCAAACGCCTGACTTTAGCTCTTCCAGAGGACTGAGGGTTGCCTAGCTACGGGCTCTAGAAAGGAGAAGGAGGTGCTAACTGACAACCGACGCTCTGGCAACCGCCATAGAACTCTGTGGTGGCGTTGGCGTCCGCGAGCTCTGGTCTCGCTTGCCATTCCTGTGAGGGCAGTTGGGCCCTTTCCGGCAGAGAATTCTTCCTGCTTGGGTGGTGAAGAACTTGTGGGGGGCTGCCTAGACTCAGTTGCCTTCATGGGGCACCTAAGCGGTTTTGTTTTTCTCCCTCCCCCACCAACAGGAGGCTAGCCCATAAGGGGCATTATGATTGAGGGAAGAAAACATGATTTTTGTACCAATTGAAAATGCTGTACTTACCGGTCCCCAGTGTGGTGCTAAAATTGTTACAAGACTACTTAAAATGTCCCCTGATTCTGAAAAAGATTGCTTGAGAAATTTTCTGTCAGCCATGAAGCATTTTACCCCTTCTGAAAGTTTAACATAAGCTATATCTGTCCCATTCCTATTGGATAGTTTTTATCGTGTTTTCAAACATTATCCGACTACTTAAGGATTTTTTTTTACGTATGGCCTGGTTATGGAAATCTGTATATTCAAGGTAGTTTTCCACAGATTTGGGACTGCGTTTGTTATTTAATATGTAACCCCCACTCTCAGTACACACTGTCTTTTGATCAAAGTGTTTGTGTAATAATTGACACAGACAGTAAACTAGGTCTCTCTGTTCCTACTTACATCCTGTTCCCACCCCACCTTTAACTAATATAATTAATAAAAGCTGAACCCGATGAGGCTAGAAATGTTGTTGGAGTTGTGTATATTATGTTGAAATATCCAAATTTGAAATTTCACCTAAATTTAGGGTGTTATTAGGAATTTGATTTCCTCACTTATAATTCAGGCATTGACCACAGTGGGTCTAGAATTCCATTAAATTGACATGAACTTTATCCAAATTGACTAGCTTGCTCCTGTAAGTGCCCTCTCTCTCCCCCCTCCCTCTCCCCCTCCCCCTCCCCCTCCCCCTCCCCCTCCCCCTCCCTCTCCCCCTCCCTCTCCCCCTCCCTCTCCCCAGCTCCCTCTCCCCAGCTCCCTCTCCCCAGCTCCCTCTCCCCAGCTCCCTCTCCCCAGCTCCCTCTCCCCAGCTCCCTCCCTCTCCCCCCCATCCACCCCGCCATTTTTTTCCTCAGCAATAAATATATGGTAATTTTAAATTTATGGATTTATCTTTGCTTTGCTATGGTACTTGACAAAACAAACACCATTAACAAAAAATTAGATAATGAAAAGATATAAGACCTAGACAAATCGTTACAAGTGATTTAGCAAAATACCTGAGTGAATAATTTTATCATTCAAGTATAATATTTTATCAAACCGCTACAATGTACTAAGTACTTTACATTCTTTTACCTCATTTAATCTTTACAGTGACCCTAGGAGTAGGTTAGAAAATCACTCTATTATACAGATAATAAAAATGACTTTATGACTTTGGACCCCTCACATTCTGTGAACCTTATTCCTCATCTGTAAAGTGTGAGTAATGAATAGTATTTTCCATGCTTCACAAGAATTTTTGTAAAAGTCATGTGAGAATATGTTTATGTTCAATTTCAAAATTTATGTGGCACTGTTGTTTCAACAATTACTTCTGTATAAGTAGAGAAAAGAGAGAAAAAGCATACAATAATTAGAACAGAAATCTAAGGTGAAGAATAATAACAGAAGATTGGAGTAAGGAGGTATTATCTAGTAAGGACTAAAAAGAACTCCAGAGAATATAGACTACAAGATATATAGTAGACATGGGAGATAAAATGGATATAGCCAGTACCACCTAGAAATTATATAGAACACCCTCCACCCCAGCTCTACAACCAGAGCTAAGCTTCAGATTTTGTTGAAGTTGCGGCTGACAGGCTTGCTCACCCAATGGCAGGAAAAATGCTGCAATGCCTTGCAGGCAGAAATTGCTAACACTCCAAACTCTGAAAATTACTGAAATTTGTCCCACTGGAACTTTCTAGAAACTCATCCTCTAGAATCAATCTTCTAGGGCTCCTGAGAAAGACATTCACAGGGAAGTCTCACCAGAGGCACTTTACTACAAAACCAACCAGAGAGAGGATACCAGGGGAAGTTGCTTGTTCCTGCTGAAACTGCATCACAGAAGCCAGACAAAAAAAAAAGAGGTTGTACATCTTTAAGGAGCAGACTATCCATTGAGCACAGAAGCAGAAAGCAAAATCTCCTGCACTATCTTTCTTTTTTTTTAAACCTTCTTTTTTTTAAGAGAGAGTGAGAGGGGGAGAGAGAGAGAGAGAATTTTTAATATTTATTTTTTAGTTTTTCGGCGGACACAACATCTTTGTTGGTATGTGGTGCTGAGGATCAAACCCAGGCCGCACGCATGCCAGGAGAGCACGCCACCGCTTGAGCCATATCCCCAGCCCTCCTGCACTATCTTTCCAGCATCTTTTACTGATAAAGTGTTGATGCCAGATCACAAAAGAAAAAAATATTTAAATGACCCAGATGCTTTATCACAGAGAAGTGAGGGTGAATTTGGAGATGATAAGCAACTAGTTGATGAAAATGGCACAAATTATATGCTGTTCTCTTGGCTGTAATGAAAAACATAAAGAAGTTATTGGAATGTGTATGTTCACTGAAAATGCATTTGTTTATTGTTCAGAATTAATGCTAATTAATTGGAGCTAATACTTTAAAGATTTTATAACATTTTGAATCAATAGCTTTAACTGTGGGACCAAAGTTTTAATTGGGAAGAGAGTGAAAACTTCATAAAACTATAGCCAAAACATGGATTTACAAAGAAAATATTCTAGAATGTTTACTAGGTAGGTGTATTAGTTTCCTAGGGCTGCCATAAATCATTATGAACTGGATGGCTTCTAACAACAGAAATTTGTTCTCCCACAGTTGTGGAGGCCCAAAATCCAAAATAAGAGCCATGCTACCGCTGAAAGCTCTCAATGATAATCCATCTTTGACTCTTCCAGCTTCTGGTGACTCCTAGCAGTTGGCAGTTTTTATTGTTTCCTAATCTCAGCTTCTTTAAGAAAACTAAATTGTATAGAATAATTTAAAAACGCATACATTGTAATGTTAATATTTTAAACATACTTCTTAGGTTTAAAATGCTTAACAATAATAGGAAAAGGGGGACAAGGGAGTAGGACTGTTTAAAAGTAACATTTGTATAACTCATAAGAACTAAGAGTATGTGAGAGTAAAGTATATTCTGATAAGCTAAGAGTTATATAGTATGCACAAAAGCAACTACTAAAAAAAGCCCAGAAAATATAGTGAAACTATCATTATAAGTTGCACTGCAAAATACTTAATGCAAAAGAAAGCAAGAAAGGAGAAATAGAACAAAAATACATGAGATATATAGAAAACAGAATTGAAATGGGAAATGTAAACTCATCTACATTAATAGTAACATTACATGTGAGTGGAAACATACCACTTCCACCTGACAGCATGAGTTTTGTGGACAAGCTCCCAAATGAAATTGATGAAAATACAAACAACCATCTAAAGTCTCTGGAAATTGTCCTAATGACATAAAGCAAATGAAAAAAAAAATCATTCAAGAAAATGTAAAACTCTTAAGAACTGATAAAGTCTGTGGTACTTGAACCAAGACTCAATCTGTCCCAAGCCTGCTCTCCCAAGCCCAGTGTAAAGGGAAATTTGGCTCCCAACCAAAATAGGCAAGAATGGAGGACACCTAATTCCCTGGTGGAGGGTAACTCCCTTCCTGGAAGGGGCAGGACAATAGCATTTTTTTTTTTTTTAAGAGAGAGGGGAGAGAGAGAGAGAGATTTTAATATTTATTTTTTAGTTTTCGGCGGACACAACATCTTTGTTGGTATGTGGTGCTGAGGATCGAACCCGGGCCACACGCATGCCAGGCGAGCACGCTACCGCTTGAGCCACATCCCCAGCCCAGCAATAGCATTTCTAATGTTTCCCCTGATTCCTTGTTATTGAGGCTAAATGCTTCTCCAGTGTAGACACTAGGTGGTGGTTACCTTCTACTCAGCTGTATACATGGCACAAAACTACATGTTGGATGTGGTGCCACCGAGTATAGTGGAGCCTCAAATGCCAGGGACTTTAATTGAAGAGCAATAGTCATGATAGAGAAGCAAGCCAAATGACCTAGGGCTACTTCCCACTTCCTCTTGCAAACGGGCATTTTTTAAAGTAGGAATATCAAAGAGAAATCAGCTGTGTCCCAGCCCATATTACCAGATTTGTGCCTCAGAGATTTTGCTCTAGGGAAAATGCAGACCTTAGAAGAGCAAGCTCCAAATTTGTGCTCAAAGGAAATGACATTATTTGCAACCCAGTGTGGAGAAATTCAAGCCTATGAATGCTTTAGAAAACAAAGATGGTTGTGATAAAAGGCAGCTGGGAGGAAATTGATTGATTCATTGGAGTCTTAGGCTAAACTGTAGGCCAGCTAATTTGCTAGAAACAGAGGAAAAGGACACCTGGGAAGAGCCCTCCAGGAGCCAGACCAAATCTCAAAACATTGACCTAGAGAAATATCCTTTCAAAGGAACCCAAATTTGACTGGCTCTGTCTGAAGCAATTTATCCCCCAGGGCATTGTTGGAGACAATAGGGCAATCAATCAGCAGACAACTAGTGGTAGTGGGGTTTAAGAGCTGAAAATGGTCAGAGGAAAAAATCCCCAAAAACAAAGAGAGCCCTGACACAAACCAGTATAGTTCAAGGATGATTTTGTGCATACTCAAGACCGCACTCACTGAGGGGCAACAGCAGTGGCTTTACACAATGAATTAGCAAGCACATAACAATAAAAAGACCAGGAGTAGCTGGAACTAGTACTTAGGGCTGCTACAATATATTTTCTAAAGTACCCAGTTTCCAATAAAAAATTATGAGACATGACAAGAAACAGGGAAGTATAAACCATATGCTAGAAACAAGAAAGGAGCAGAAACTGCCTGTGAAAATGAGCACATCAGATTTAACTAATTAAGTCTTCAAAGTAGCCATTATAAATGTGTTCCAAGAAATAAAGAAGACTGATTAAATAAAATAAAGGTGATGACAACTTCCACTAAAAAATGAATATAAAAAAAGGTAAAGGAAGATGGGCGCAGAATCCCATCAGCTGGGGAGGCTGAGACAATCATGAGTTCAAAGCCAGCCTCAGCAAAAAAGAAGTGCTAAGCAACTCAGTGATACTCCGTTTTTAAATAAAATACAAAATAGGGCTGGGGATGTGGCTCAGTGGCCAAGTTCCCCTGAGTTCAATCCCCAGTACCAAAAAAATAAAAAATATAAATAAAAAATGGAAAGGCAGGGGCCATGGCACACACCTGTAATCAATCCCAGCAACTCTGGAGGCTGAGGCAGGAGGATCATGAGTTAGAGGTCATCTTAAGCAATTTAGTGGGACCCTATCTCAAAATAAAAATTCACGGGGGTGTGTCTCAGTGGTAGAGTGCCTCTGAGTTCATCTGAAATAATTCTTCCACGCAAGACACTTCACCGGGAGAGTTCCACTTTATTACTAAAGTCTGTGGGCTTATATAGCTCTAAGGAGAGATGGCAGGGCTTAGGTAAATGACGGGCCACTCGTTTATTGGTAAGTTCCTCCAGATGTCAGTTCCGGAGGGGGGGGGGGTGTTGTAGCTGCCATTATACCTTTTCCCAACACAATCCTCAATACCTTTTCCCAACACAATCCTCAATACCAAAAAAAGAAAAAGAAATAATAAAAAAGTGTTTACAAATTGGTCATTAAATTGATATAGATTATGAACTCTGAAAAACAGAAAAAAGTGATGAAATATGAAAAAAAAATGAAGTGAGCTTTAGAGAAATGTGGGTCAACATTAAATATACTAATATATATGTTATTTAGAAGTCTTAGAAGGAAGAGCAAGAAGGAAGCAGAAAAAGAATTATTCAAAGAAGTAATGTCTGAAACCTTTCTAAATTTGTTGAAAAACCATAAACCTATATAATACAGGAAGCTCAGTGAACTGCAAGTAGGATAAATGCAGAGACCCATAAAACATACATACTATATTAAAATGCTGAAAGTCAAAGAAAATTTGAAAGCAGCAAGAAAAATGTGACTCCTAACTTTTAGGGAAACATTACAGCTGAATTCCCATCAAAAACTATGGAGAACAGAAGGCAGTAGGATGACATATTTAATGTGACCAAAGAATGAACACATCAAACAAAAATGCTATTTTCAGCAAAGATAACTTTAAAAATGGAAGTGAGGATGTCCAGTGTAGTGGCACAAACTGGTAATCCTAGCAGCTTGGAAGACTGAGGCAGGAGGCTCACAAGTTCTTAACCAGTCTCAGCAATTTAGCAAGGCCCTAAGGAACTTAGTGAGATCCTAAGTGAAACCCTGACTCAAAATAAATAAATAAATAAATAAATAAATAAATAAATAAATAAGGGCTAGGGATGTCGTTCAATGATAAAGCACCCCTGTATTAAATCCACAGTAACCCCCAAAATGGAGATGAAAAAAGACATTCCTAGATAAATAAAAACTGAAAATGAATTTTTTGCTACCAGAACCATAGGAAATACTAAAGGAAGTTACTCTTTGAGCTGGAAACAACTGAATTCAGAAGGTTCAGTGCTGCCTGATTATCCATAAGAGATACATTTCAAGACCTCCAGTGGTCCTGGGTACATGCCTGCAATCCCAGAGGCTGGGGAGGCAGAGGCAGGAGGATCAAGAGTTCATGAGCAAGCCTCAGCAATTTAGCTAAGCCCTGAGCAACTCAGTGAGACCCTGTCTCTAAATAAATATAAAAGGAGCTGGGGATGTGGCTCAGTGTTTAAGTACCCCTGGGTTTAATCGCTGGTACAAAAAAAAAAAAAAAGAAAGAAAAGAAAGATTACACAGGAATGCACAAAAATGTCAATGTGAATAGCTTGGTGTAGTGGATTTTTACGGTCCACTTTATATTTTTCCAGTTTTTCTAAATTAGTTTAAGCTATTTTATAATCAGAAAAAAAGTTTTCTTAAATCGAATACACTATTACCTGACAATAAAGAAATACCATTTAAATTTTGAAAAAAAAGAAAAAATACTGAATATATTTATACAATTAAAGAGATTGATTTAGCTATCAAAAAAAAAAAAATCCCAGTAACACCTAAGCCCATTTAGCTTCACTGGTGAATTCTAGCAAACATTTAAAGAATCCTTAGCAAATATACACAAACTCTTACAAAACAAATGATGATGTGAATGATCCCTAACTCATTTTATAAGGTCATATTAACTTTATATCAATTATAGTGTACTAAAAAAATAATAAAAATAGTAGGGAGCTCAGTAGAGTAGAGCAAGGAGATCAATGGATTTAGGTGTAGAAGAAAAGGGAAGACACTGGGGAATGAGCTAGATCAAATTATCTCATTTTATGTGTGAATACTACAATATATAAGTATAATGAACCAATGGGGAAAAAAAAGCAGACAAAAATCATGAGAAAATAATACTATAGACTATTTCTTATGAATAAAGATGCAAAAAACCACTACAAAGCTGGGCACAGGCGCCACATGCCTGTAATCCTAACAACTTGGGAGGCTGATGCTGAGACCCTGTCTCAAAATAAAAAATAAAAGGGACTGAAGATGTATCTCAGTGGTAAAGGGCCAATGGGCTCAATCCCCAGTACCAAAAACAAAAAAGCCAAAAATGCTCAACAAAATACTAGTAATCTAAATTCAAACACATAAAATGGATTACAAATCATGAGTAATCACGATTTATCACAGGAATGCAAGGTAAATTTAAAATGTGAAAAACAATTAATGAAATACATCATAACACTAAAATATAGGATAAAACCACATGATCATTTGAATACTTGCAGAAAAATCATCTGACAAAATGCAACACTACTTCATGATAAAAGAAGTCACTCAACAAACTAATAATAATAAAAAAATTATTCAGCCTGATACAGGACATTTATTAAATACCCTACAGCTATATAATACTTAATGGGGAAAAGAAGGTCTTAGTTTTATCTGCCCTTAGAGATCAGGGACAAACAAGGATGTCTCTTCATCGCATCTGTTAAACTTTTTACTGCAGATTCTAGCAAGGACAATTGAAAAACAAAATGAAAGAAAAGCCATACACTTTGGAATGGATGAAGTAAAACTATTTATAGGTGGGCATGATCTTGTATATAGGAAATATGAAAGGATACACTAAAAAAACAATTAGAAATAATGAGTTCTGCGAACTTGCAGGATAAAAGATCAATATACAAAAAGTCAATTGTATTTTTGTATATTTTCAGTAAAAAATCTGAAAACATAATTGAAGAAACAAGTGCATTTACAATAGCATTAAAAAGAATAAAATACTTGGGAATAAATTTAACCAAAAAAACTGAGGACATGGACACTAAAACTACCAAATATTGTTCAAAGTAGTTAAATATGACCTTCATAAATGGAAAGACATGTCAGTGTTTATGTATCAGAAGACTCACTATTAGGATGGCAATATTTTTTTAAATTGGTCTGCAGATTTAATATAATCCCTATCAAAATCCCAGGTTTGGTTTTGTTTGTTTTTATTTCAGAAATTGGCCAATTGAGACTAAAATTCATCTAGAAGTGAAAAGGACCAAAATCACCATAAAATACTTGAAAAAGATCAAAATTGGATGATTCACTTCTTGCTTACAAAACTTATTACAAAGTTACAAATAGTCAAGACAGTATGGTACTGATATAAGAACACACAGTTCAATGGTTTGAAGTAAACCCTCATATTTTCTGTAGCTTGATTTTTGACAAGAGTGTCAAGATAATTCAATAGGGAAAACAATAGTCTCTTCAACAATTAGTGCTATGATAACTGGATATTCATATTGACAAGTATGAATCTAGAACATTATCTTATACCACATACAAAAATGAACTCAAAATAGATTAAAGACATAAATGTAAGAGCTAAAATAATAAAACTATTGGGGGCTGGGGATGTGGCTCAAGCGGTAGCGCGCTCCCCTGGCATGCGTGCGGCCCGGGTTCGATCCTCAGCACCACATACAAAACAAAGATGTTGTGTCCGCCGAAAACTAAAAAATAAATATTAAAATTCTCTCTCCCTCTCTCTTTAAAAAATAATTAAACTATTAGGAGAAAACATAAATTTCATGATTTAAAATTGGGCAATAATTTCAGAGATAAGGCAACAAAAACTCAGACAAAAAAACAAAAACAAAAAATATGTGTAAGTTGCATTTCATCACAATCAAAAATTTTTGTGCATCAAAGGACACTACCAAGAAATTGTAAATAAAATCTACATAGCAAGAAAAATATTTGCAAATCATATATCAAGAACCCTCCAAAATAAAAAGGTAAATACAAAAATTTGAAAATAGACAAATAATTCAAATAAATAAATGAAAAGATCTTCAACATATTTAACCAAAATGAAAATGCAAATCAAAACTACTTCATAGCCATGTGGATATGGTTATGAATTAAATAGTTAATAATGACTGCAGGTGAGGATATGGGGAAGTGAACTCCTCAAACACTGCTCTTGGGAATGTAAAATCATGCAGCAGTTTTACAAAACTGGCAGTTGCTCAAAAATATAAACATAGAACTACCCAACAATTCCACTGTTGAATACATACCCAAGGGAATTGAAAACATATGTCCATAAATGTTCACCAATGTTCTTAGAAGCATTATTTATAATAACCAAAAGTAGAAACAACTGAAATTTACATCAACTGATAAATAGATCAACATAATGTAGTATACTTACAGAATGAAATCATATTCTTCAATTAAGAGGGAAGAAGTATAGATACATGCTATAAACATGGAATAAACTTTGAAAATTGGCTAAATTAAAGAATTCATTCACAAAACACCACATATTGTATGGTTCCATGTATATGACCTGTCCAAAATAGGTCATTTATTGATTGAGACAGGAAGTAACTTTTTGGTTGCCTGGAGCTTGGAGGGTTGCAGGAAAATGGGGAATGATTGCCTGAGAGGAGATAGGGTGTGGGGGCCTTTGGGGGAATGATGAAATGTTCTAAAATTGATTGTGGTTATGGTGGCATACATGATTGAAATTATTCCCCTAACCTCAAAAGCATAAAATCTTGGAATGGCCTAAGGAAAGAGAATAAGTTTGTGAGTAAACCACAAAGTATAGATATTTCCTGAAGACATTCAGCATGATTAAAGCGTTATTGCCTGCCATCCTCTGCCTCCAGAAATATGTGGAGGCTTTGGGTAAGAGAATAATCTTTCAAGGAACATAGCCTAATTATGGATGATCTCCCTACACAGGTGGTACTCAGTGCCCATCTGAGATTTAAGTATCCTCAATTATTCAATCAGTAAGTGTGTTAGTAAAGCTAATGTCTATGATTGATTGATTTAAGGGGTTCTGTTTCATTTAAATTTAGGTTTTGTAAACAGATCTGTAGGTAGTAAAATACTAGGCAGTAATAAAATGCAGTGAATGTAGAGAAAGAAGGAATATACTGCAGAAAGTAGTTACAATACTTTTGTTAAAAACTTTCAATTTGTCATGCTCCCTTATAAATCATTACAACAATAAAGTCCTGAAGTACAATATTTATTCAGGAAAGCCAACTAACAAAGATGAACTGAAACAAAACTTCTGTCCTTTGGGTAGAGGAGAGTTGTAAGTATAATATAGTTTTCACATCATACAGTCTGACATTATGAATATCTGGGTATAAATTTTTATACAGTTGAAGCACACAGGAAAAGAACTACTAGAAAAAAGGCTCTAAAGAACATGGAGTAACACTGATATTAATGTATCTTGATTATTAAACTTGATTTTGTCATTACTTAAAAGAGAGTATCATTAGTTTCCAAAGTTGGTCATTATTTAATGCATTAAAGCTAGACAAAAGTGTTTGCTTTCATAGCCTTTTTCATATCCTGTTTCCCTTACTAGCCACTTTCCAACATACACCACAGAAAATACATTATTATATATATTCAGCTATTTCTTCATATGTAAAGAACACTTGCTTACATCGCAACAACAAAAAGATAAACAAAACAATTTTAACGTGGACAAAGTATTTGAATAAATATTTTCCAAAGAACATAACTAAAAGATCAACAGTCACATGAAAAGTTGCTCAGTGTCCTTAGTCATTAGGTAAATACATATTAAAATCACAATGAAATATCACTTTCCACCCAGTAGAATGGATATAATAAAAAAGACACTGATAAATATTGGTGACTATTCAGAGACATTGGAAAACTCACATATTGCTGAGGGGTAGACAAAAGATACAGCCACTTTGGAAAACTATTTCTCAGTTCCTCAAAAAGTTAAATACTTGCCAACACTCAAGAGAATTGAAAACTAAGTTCAGCAAAAAGTTGTACACAAAAGTTTACAGCCATATAACCCATAATAGACCAAAGTAGAAACAATCCCAATGTCTATCAACTGGTGATTAGGTAAACAGGATATGGTAAACTCATACAAGTGAATATTATTTAAACAAGAAAAGGAATGAAGTACGGATACATGCTACAAGATAGATGGACCTTGAAAATATTATACTAAGTGAAAGAAGCCAGTCACAAAGGACACATAGTATATGATTCCATGTATATCTAATTTGCAGAATAGGAAAATTTATAGAGAAAATGGTAGGTTAGGGCTATTTGGGCTAAGGTGGAGGGCTGGGAATGTACAAAAAAGTACTGTGTTTGGGGCTGGGGATGTGGCTCAAGCGATGGCGCGCTCGCCTGGCGTGCGTGCGGCCCGGGTTCGATCCTCAGCACCACATACCAACAAAGATGTGTCCGCCGAGAACTAAAAAAAAAATGAATGTTAAAATTCTCTCTCTCTCCCTCTCTCTCTCACTCTCTCTTTAAAAAAAAAAAGTACTGTGTTTCCTTAGGGGAGATATACGGATGATCAGAGATAAGCATTTCTCAAACTTAGATATTCAGAGAATAAAAGAAAGATTCTGAAATGAGCTCAAAAATATGTATACATATACTTCAAATAAGGAGAAACTGATCAGATTTTTTTTTAATCTGCCAGTGAAAATAGCAAGTACTCGTAGTATAGCTATTCAGTAGAGTGCTTGTTTGACACTCACAAAGCCCTAGGTTCAATCCTCAGAATCAAAAAATGACATCCTGGGGTAAGATATAGAAAAAGTACTCATGAAATTCATTTGGAAAAATAAGAAACCAAAAGAATAGCCAAAAGAATAGCCAACACAATCCTTAGCAAGAAGAGTGAAGCAAGAGGCATCATGATGATACCTGACCTTAACCTATACTACAAAGCCATGGTAACAAAAACAGCATGGTATTGGCACCAAAATAGGCATGTAGACCAATGGTACAGAATAAAAGACACAGAGACAAACCCACATAAATACAGTTACCTCAAACTAGACGACAAAGGCACCAAAAACATACAGTGGAGAAAAGATTGCCTCTTCAACAAATGGTGCTGGGCAAACTGGAACTCCATATGAAGCACAATGAAACTAAACCCCTATCTCTCACCATGCACAAAAACCAACTCAAAGTGGATCAAGGACTCAGGAAATAGGCCAGAGACCCTATGCCTAATAGAAGAAAAAGTAGGCCCAAATCTTTATCATGTCAGATTAGGCTCTGACTTCCTTAACACAACTCCTAAAGCATCAGAAATAAAATCAAGAATCAATAAATGGGATGGATTCAAACTAAAAACCTTCTTCTCATCAACAGAAATAATCAATGAGGTGAACCGAGAGCCTACATTTGGGGAGCAAATTTTTGCCACATGCACATCAGATAGAGCACTAATCTCCAGGATATATAAAGAATTCAAGAAACTTAACACCAAATAAAGAAACAACCCATCAATAAATGGGCTAAGGAGCTGAACAGGCACTTCTCAGAAGAAGATATACAATCGATCAACAAATATATGAAAAAATGTCAACATCCCTAGTAACTAGAGAAATGCAAATCAAAACTACTCTTGAGATTTCATCTCACTCCAGTCAGGATGGCAGTTATCAAGAATACAAAGAACAATAAGTGTTGGCAAGGATATGGGAGAAAAGGCACACTCATACATTGCTGGTGGGACTACAACTCAGTGCAAACAATCAGGAAGGCAATATGGAGATCCTTGAAATACTTGGAATGGAACCACCATTTGACCCAGCTATCCCACACCTTGTTCTATACCCAAAGGACTTAAAACCAGCATACTACAGTGACACAGTCACATCAGTGTTTATAGCAGCACAATTCACAATACCCAACTGTGGAACCAACTTAGATGCCCTTCAATGGATGAATGGATAAAGAAACTGTGGTATACATACAAAATAGAATATTACTCAGCATTAAAAGAGAATAAAATTATGGCATTTGCGGGTAAATGGATGCAGTTGGAGAATATCATGCTAAGTGAAGTAAGCCAATCCCTAAGAAACAGGGACTGAATGTTTTCTGTGATAAGTGGATGCTAATCCATAAAATGGGTGGGGCATGGGATGAGGGAAAGAACTTTGGATGGGGCAAAGGGGAGGGGGAGAGGGGATGGGGTTAGGAAAGATGGTGGAATGAGATGGACATCATTACCCTAGGTACCTATATGATTGCATGGATATTGTGACCCTACTTTGGATACTACCAGAGAAGTCAAAATTCTGCTTCATTTGTGTACAATGAATTGAAGAGCTTTCTACTGTCACATATAACCAATTAGAACAAATTTTTAAAAGAGAGAAATTCTAAAACACTCTATTATTGCTACAAATAAGAAAAACTCTAAAATATTTTAAATCAGCATGGACCTTATATCTGCGTTTGAGAACATAAAGAGGATTTACTCCCACATAGATTACACGTGGCAAAGAAATGTGGAAATCCTGGGTAAAATGAAGAAAAACTAAAATTCAGATGCATTATGGGTTTAATTTTTTAAATAATTAGTTGTAATATTTACTGCACTATTGTCAGTTGATTCTTGATATTTCTTTTAACATGGTAGTATGTAAAAGTGAAAAGAATTCTACCATTTAAAAAATGGATCATATAGAATTAAGTTTAGTAGAGGTAATAAGACTACAAACGCAATTTGGATGTTATTAGATAAAATATGGTAACTAAAGTCAAGAGAATATAAGTTACATAGATTAGAGAAATAAACAAAAAATAACTGAGATCTAAATATTCAGACTTTAGAATGAGAATTAAGTAATGTGAGGAGAAGTTGGATATCATTAAACATGGAAGGAACAATTGACTATTCAGGAATAAAAAAGGAATACCTTAATACCATGGAATTTTTAGTAAGAGTTTCAAGAAGTTCGTTTTTTAAGCAGCCAATTTGAATCTAGAAATGTGGTTGAATTTCACAATCATTTTCAGTAGCAGTAGGAATAGAAGACTGTTTGGAAGGAATTAAGGAGTGAATTAATCTGAATATATGTATTTTCTGGGCCTCATTGGGAGAAAGAAATAAAACAGTAACTTGAATGGTATAAATTTAAGATAAACAATGTTATCTATAACAACAGATGAGAATAACCACAAATTTGCTATAAAGAATTGAGGCGATCTTTTTTTAGAAAAGGAAATAGAAAGCAATCACTGAAACAATGGCTGAAATAGAACACTCAAGGAAGAAACTTACACCATCATCTCCTAACCTCCCAACTCAGGGCTAAGATCCAGACTTTGTTTTACTGGAGGTTATCATGGAAGGGAAGTCACCCTGGTTAAATGCTGGTGGAACTTGATGGAAACTTGTCCTACCAAGCTTATCAGAAAATCACCCCCTAAGGCACCTTAGGAAAGCTGATCAAGTGAAGGTAGAATGTGTCTCATTTGGAAATATTACACTAGAATAATGCTTGAGGAGAAAGTGATACCAAAGAAAGACACAGGAGATGAGCACTGAAGAAGCCCCCTGTACTTCTGGATCTAGGCACTTGGGAAATCACATGAACTATGGGGGCATTGGAGAAGCTGTCCATGCTGCATAAGTTGTGCAGTGAAGAAGCCATATATCACCTCAGAAATATGCATGCGAATCTCCATGAGGAAAGTCTATAGAGAAACTCCTGTCTTCATGTGAAAGCTAGACGTTTTCAGAATTATAATCATGTTTTAAGATAAAGCATAATTTTCTTAACAAAGGATCAGAGGCTCCACAAAGTACACCATAGGAAGGAAAAAAGAAAAACTTAGAAAAATTAAGAGCAAAATAGAGTAGAGATATACCAGATAAGTATTTCCATCTTGAAGGAGGTTATAGAAATAAGAGATTCAAGTCTTCATTGATTAGATATTGAAAATTGAAAGGGGAGAATGGATGCAGTGAAAGAGTTTGTAATCCCGGTGATTTGGGAGGCTGAGGCAGGAGGATAACAGGCAATTTAGCAAGACCCTGACTCAAAATAAAAATTTAAAAATAAGGAGCTGAGGGTATAGCTCAGTGGTAAAGTTCACCTGGATTCAACCCTCAGTACCATAAAAAAATTGAAATTGAGGAAATGATGGGATGGAAGTAAACACCACAATAACAGAATTCTAGAGCCAGAAAGAGTACATTCATTATATAGATTTTTCCCCTGGGGTTACACAGATAATGAAGAAAACATGATTGGAATAAAAATTTTCCACCCCTCACACTGTTACTATTTCTACTGTGTCATGCTAGAAAGAGCTATTTTGAGAGAAATAAGACTACTAGTAAGCACATCAATATTTCGATGTACACTCATAAAATTCATTTTGATGTTGTTAGCTCAGGTGGAAAACAAGTTTATTCAGACTAAAAAATTGACATCAGACACTCATGTAGGGAGACTTTAATTTGAGGCACTTTGAAGATAGAGCAGCTATTTTGTGAGTAGGTGATTTAACTTCAACTATAGTATTCAAAATATGAAACACTACATTTTTTTCCTTTTTTTAACTTTATTTTTTTATTGGTTGTTCACAACATTACAAAGCTCTTGACATATCATATTTCATACATTAGATTGAAGTGGGTTATGAACTCCCAATTTTACACCAAATGCAGATTGCAGAATCATGTCGGTTACACATCCACAATTTTACATAATGCCCTATTAGTAATTGTTGTATTCTGCTACCTTTCCTATCCCCTACTATCCCCCATCCCCTCCCCTCCCATCTTCTCTCTCTACCCCATCTACTGTAATTCATTTCTCTCCTTGTTTATTTTCCCATTCCCCTCACAACCTCTTATATGTAATTTTGTATAGCAATGAGGGTCTCCCTTCATTTCCATGCAATTTCCCTTTTCTCTCCCTTCCCCTCCCATCTCATGTCTCTGTTTAATGTTAATCTTTTCTTCCTACTCTTCCTCCCTGCTCTGTTCATAGATGCTCTCATTATATCAAAGAAGACATTTGGTATTTGTTTTTTAGGGATTGGCTAGCTTCACTAAGCATAATCTGCTCTAGCCATCCATTTCCCTGCAAATTCTATGATTTTGTCATTTTTTATTGCTGCATAGTACTCCATTGTGTATAGATGCCACATTTTTTTTTTATCCATTCATCTATTGAAGGGCATCTGGGTTGATTCCACAGTCTAGCAATTGTGAATTGTGCTGCTATGAACATCGATGTGGCAGTATCCCTGTAGCATGCTCTTTTAAGGTCTTCAGGGAATAGTCCGAGAAGGGCAATAGCAGGGTCAAATGGTGGTTCCATTCCCATCTTTCCCAGGAATCTCCAAACTGCTTTCCAAATTGGCCGCACCAATTTGCAGTCCCACCAGCAATGTACAAGTGTACCCTTTTCTCCACATCCTCGCCAGCACTTGTTGTTGTTTGACTTCATAGTGGCTGCCAATCTTACTGGAGTGAGATGGTATCTTAGGGTGGTTTTGATTTGCATTTCTCTGACTGCTAGAGATGGTGAGCATTTTTTCATGTACTGGTTGATTGATTGTATGTCCTCCTCTGAGAAGTGTCTGTTCAGGTCCTTGGCCCATTTGTTGATTGGGTTATTTGTTATCTTATTGACTAATTTTTTGAGTTCTTTGTATACTCTGGATATTAGAGCTCTATCTGAAGTGTGAGGAGTAAAAATTTGTTCCCAGGATGTAGGCTCCCTATTTACCTCTCTTATTGTTTCTCTTGCTGAGAAAAAACTTTTTAGTTTAAGTAAGTCCCATTTGTTGATTCTTGTTATTAACTCTTGTGCTATGGGTGTCCTATTAAGGAATTTGGAGCCCGACCCCACAATATGTAGATCGGAGCCAACTTTTTCTTCTATCAGACGCAGAGTCTCTGATTTGATATCAAGCTCCTTGATCCATTTTGAGTTAACTTTTGTGCATGGCGAGAGAAAGGGATTCATATTCATTTTGTTGCATATGGATTTCCAGTTTTCCCAGCACCATTTGTTGAAGATGCTATCCTTCCTCCATTGCATGCTTTTAGCCCCTTTATCAAATATAAGATAGTTGTAACTTTGTGGATTAGTCTCTGTGTCCTCTATTCTATACCATTGGTCGACCCACCTGTTTTGGTACCAGTACCATGCTGTTTTTGTCACTATTGCTCTGTAATATAGTTTGAAATCTGGTATCCCTATACTGCCTGATTCACACTTCCTGCTTAGAATTGCTTTTGCTATTCTGGGTCTTTTATTTTTCCATATGAATTTCATGATTGCTTTATCTATTTCTACAAGAAATGCCGTTGGGATTTTGATTGGCATTGCATTAAACCTATAGAGAACTTTTGGTAATATCGCCATTTTGATAATGTTAGTTCTGCCTATCCATGAACAGGGTATATTTTTCCATCTTCTAAGATCTTCTTCTACTTCTCTCTTTAGGGTTCTGTAGTTTTCATTGTATAAATCTTTCACCTCTTTTGTTAGGTTGATTCCCAAGTATTTTTTTTTTTTTGAGGATATTGTGAATGGAGTGTTTTTCCTCATTTCCATTTCAGAATTTTTGTCGCTGATATACAGAAATGCCTTTGATTTATGCGTGTTGATTTTATATCCTGCCACTTTGCTGAATTCATTTATTAGTTCTAGTAGTTTCTTTGTAGACCCTTTTGGGTCTTCTAGGTATAGAATCATGTCATCTGCAAATAGTGATAATTTAAGTTCTTCTTTTCCTATTTTTATGCCTTTAATTTCTTTCGTCTGTCTAATTGCTCTGGCCAGTGTTTCGAGAACTATATTGAATAGAAGTGGTGATAGAGGGCATCCCTGTCTTGTTCCAGATTTTAGAGGGAATGCCTTTAACTTTTGTCCATTCAGAATGATGCTAGCCTGAGGCTTAGCATATATAGCTTTTACAATGTCAAGGTAAGTTCCTGTTATCCCTAGTTTTTCTAATGTTTTGAACATAAAGGGATGCTGTACTTTGTCGAATGCTTTCTCTGTGTCTATCGAGATGATCATATGGTTCTTATCCTTAAGTCTATTGATGTGGTGAATAACATTTATTGATTTCCGTATATTGAACCATCCTTGCATCCCAGGGATGAATCCTACTTGATCATGGTGCACAATTTTTTTGATGTGTTTTTGTATTTGATTCGCCAGAATTTTATTGAGGATTTTTGCATCTAGGTTCATTAGAGATATTGGTCTGTAGTTTTCTTTCTTTGAGGTGTCTTTGTCTGGTTTAGGAATCAGGGTGATGTTGGCCTCATAGAATGAATTTGGAAGAGCTCCCTCTTTTTCTATTTCCTGAAATAACTTGAAAAGTATTGGTATTAATTCTTCTTTAAAGGTTTTGAAACACTACATTGAATGATCAATGACTTCAAATCATTGTAAATTAATTAGTTTAAGATCTTTATTTTACTCAGAGAGCTTGGGAAATGAGGAATTATGGCATATATTACATGATTAATCATATTTCCTTAAAACTACAGGAATATATTTTCATATATTAGTAAATAAAAATACTAAAATCATTTTTCTTTGAAGACCAACAATTCTATTTTAGGCTCTTAGGATTAAATAACACCATGGTTTTCTTTTGGATATTATTCTATAGAATTGCAGTATGGACAGACATTAGACTATTTATATATAGTGCTCCTAAAGTATTCCCTAAAATTTGAAACAAAAATTTCCTTGAAATGTTTTGGCTAAAACTAAATGGTACATAATTAATTAATTACAACTGAGATTGTTGCTTAATTGGATGCAACTGGGATTTTACCAGGATTGGCTCTGGTTGAATTTGTAAACAACAATTAATTGTAGAGAAGAATTAAGGGGGTAATTTTAAAATTTAAGGAAGAAATCATTCAATTGTGACTATTAAACTTTTGAATGATACTATGTGCACTGTCCCCAGGCAATGAAAAAACTGCCAAAATTCACGAAAGAAAATATCTACTCCAGAGATTTAAAAAAATCTGGCATTCACAGGCCAGATCTAGCTTTCAGATATGTTGGGACCTTTTGTTTTATTTTAATTTGTTTTGCCCATACAGGGTTTTTATTCTTTATTTTATTTTTTGGCATTACTGTGGACTAAACCCAGAAAAGGATCTAGCACATGAAAGGCTAAGTTGTGCTCTGTCATGGAGCTATAACCCCAACTAGAATTAAATGGCTGCTTGAGGAATTTATCACAAAATTTTGGATTTACATCTTCTAAAAAACTCAGATTTGTCACATTGAGTCAACATTCCAACTTTACAACATTTTTTAATAATCATACTCCACAGAGCCCAGCTATGCCCATTCTTACTAAGAACTGTTTTGAAAATTTTGATAAGTGTGATAAGACAGGAATTAAAATAAATATAAAGAGCCAGGTGTGGTGTTACATACCTGTATTCCCAGCAACTCAGGAAGCTGAGGCAGGACAATCACATATTCCAGAACAGTCTCCATAAATTAGTGAGACACTAATCAATATGGGAGACTGAATTGGTCAGAAATTTTTAAAAATTTAAAAAATGCTAAGTATGTGGTAGCTCAATGGTAAAGTGTCCTTTGTTTCAACTCCCAGGACAAAACAAATTGATCAATTTAAAATTCAGAAAGGAAATGAAATCACTTTTAAAACGGGTACAGTGGTGCATGCCTATAATCCCAGCAGATTGGGAAGGCTAAGGCAGGAAGATAGTGAGTAAACATATTTTTAAAAAGCACTTCCTAGTAGGAGGTGAAACTCAACAAAAGTTCAAAGCCAGCCTCACCAACTAAAGGAGGCCTGTAGCAACTTAACAAGAACCTGTCTCAAAATAAAATATATACCTTTAAAAAGGGTTGAGGATGTAGCTTAGTAGTTAAGCACCACTGGGTTCAATCTGTGGTACCCAAAACCAATTACTGTTAATAAACGACTTAATTTTCTACCTACAGAAACCTACAATTATAAAATTACAAGAAAACTGTTAGTAAATAATTATTGTTTCCCGTGAAACAGATACACCTAATCTCATTTAGTCCCCACAATAATCCTATAAAGTAAATACTACTGTCTCCTATGCACACATGAAGGAATTGAGGATTAGAAATTAAGCAGCTTGCTTCAAGATCACTTAAGTGTCTGAGCCTAGATTCAAACTGCTTTATTCAAGGCACTTTGAATCTATATATTAAGGGCTCCTAAACTTCTATAGTATATGGCCTCAGAATCAATAAATGGGTTAGAATTAAAATAATATTTAGGCACTGCACAACAGTTCATTCAGATGTCTCTAGCTTCAACAGTATCAGCAAAACATATATCTAAGAATTCCCCTATTCTAGTCTCCTAACACTCTCCACCCTTCCTACTGTCCATGTTCTAGACCAACTCCAGCTTCCAGTAGCAGCTAACACCTTTTTTTTTTTTTTGTGGTAAGCTCCATGTCAGTGGCCAACCATGAGTTCCCAGATCCTCTAAAATTAATCTGCCAATGTCAAAATTGACATCATCTGCATTGTATCAGGCTTCCTACATAGATCTCTCTCTAGGCTTCTGTTTGAACCACAAATATGTGGCATGGAAGGGTATAAGCCACTTCTTCCATAAATTGGTAGAAAAGCACAGGGGTTCTGAGGGTCTCTTGAATATGGAAAACCAACAATGTAGCCAAATCTTCTTTCCAGACATATGGAAACTACCATTCTAAGTTGAGTGGGGTTGCTGAGGAGACCACAATGATGCTGAAAATAACCTGAACCAGGCCTTCTGGATCTGCATGCCCTGAATTCATTAGGTACACAGACAAAGTAAAAACAGTGTGATAAGACACTTCCTAAGGCTGGGGCTATAGCTTAGGGGTGGAGCACTTGCCTCAAATGTGTGACACACTGGTTTTGATAAATAAAAGTATCATGCCCATCTATAACTAAAAGTATATTAAAAAAAAACACTTCCTAGTAGGAGGTGAAACTCAACAAGAAAAGGGTTGATCACCTAATCAACCTTTACAGAGTGGCAGGGTAGAGGCTTGGCTGATTGAGAACCTTTTGGCAAAAAGTTGGATACTTCAAAGTTCAGTGCTTTATGATGTTCCCCCATCCTAATTCTAATCAGCATAAGAAGACTTTTTTAACTACCCAGATCTCTCTGCCAGTCCATCAACCAAATGAGACCAGTAAAAATTCTTTTTTTCCCCTGCAAAACATAGTACAAATAACTTGCTGAATTTAAAATATATGTTAAATAGCTTTTCTAGTGTCCAGCAATAACCAATTAAAACAACATTAAGTGGTGGTAGTGGAAGAACTCTTTTAAAACAAGAAAATGAAATACTGTACTAAATTAAGGGATCTTTAATATTTACTAGTTTTTGGCTGCAAGCACCCATTTAATGTCTTGGAGACTTCATTTCCTTATCTCTGTGGTGGAGATAGAACAATTTTAACAAGGGATATAAGAATCTTTGTAAAGAATATTTTAGTAAGGATTATGAATGTGTAAATCAGTAATGAAGAAACATGAATATACATAGCACAAAAATTGTACTCAAGGATGCAATGTAGGGATGGGGTTGTAGCTCACTGATAGAGTGCTTGCCAAACATGCGTGAGGCACTGGGTTTGAGTCTCAGCATTGTGTATAAATAAATTTTAAAAAATAAAGGTCCATTGACAACAAAAAAATCCTTTCAATTAGTAATTCCAAAATTATGAATCTATCCTGAGACACTAATCCAAAATATATTCAAAGATAAAAGCATAGATATGTTAAATTGTGCTTTAGTGATATTAACAAAGAGGAAAGAAACCAAATATAAACTATTAAGTTAATTATAATATATATATATATATATATATATATATATAACAAATTATACAGTAATTAAGACATATAACAAACATTTTGGAGGGGATGCCATCTTTTTATTTGTTTTAATTAGTTATACCTGAAGCAGAATGCAGTATGATACATCATATATAATGGAGTATAATTTCTCATTGTTCAGGTTGTACATTGTTGGGAAAAGTATAAACAGCAGCTGCCCCCCAGAGAAAAACCCCAACATGGCGCCTAAGGACCTTCTCTTCCTACTTTCCCCTTTTTTTCACTGGCGCAAAAATTTCCCGCTGGCGTGAACTCTCCCGCTGGCGCCTATTTCAAATCTCGCTAGCGGGGAAACTTAGCCCCAATAAGAACTAATTCTTGGGCTCCGGAGCTGATATCTGGAAGAACTTGACAATAAACGGGTGGCCCGCCATTTATCTAAGCCCTGCCATCTCTCCTTAGATCTATATAAGCACACAGCCTTTTGCAATAAAATTGGAATTCTCCCGGCGAAGTGTCTTTGCGTGGAGGATTCTTTCATACATGATGTAGAATTACAACAGTCATATTGTTATATATGTACATAGGGTAATAATGTCTGATTTTCTGCTATCCTCTTTTAAATTTGTTTGTTCTAATTGGTTATATGTGACAGCAGAGTGCTCTTCGATTCATTGTACACAAATGAAGCAGAATTTTGACTTCTCTGGTAGTATCCAAAGTAGGGTCACAATATCCATGCAATCATGGATGTACTAGGGTAATGATGTCCATCTCATTCCACCATCTTTCCTAACCCGATTCCCTCTCCCCCTCCCCTTTGCCCCATCCAAAGTTCTTTCCCTCATCCCATGCCCCACCCATTTTATGGATTAGCATCCACTTATCACAGAAAACATTCAGTCCCTGTTTCTTAGGGATTGGCTTACTTCACTTAGCATGATATTCTCCAACTGCATCCATTTACCCGCAAATGCCATAATTTTATTCTCTTTTAATGCTGAGTAATATTCTATTTTGTATGTATACCACAGTTTCTTTATCCATTCATCCATTGAAGGGCATCTAAGTTGGTTCCACAGTTGGGTATTGTGAATTGTGCTGCTATAAACACTGATGTGACTGTGTCACTGTAGTATGCTGGTTTTAAGTCCTTTGGGTATAGAACAAGGTGTGGGATAGCTGGGTCAAATGGTGGTTCCATTCCAAGTATTTCAAGGATCTCCATATTGCCTTCCTGATTGTTTGCACTGAGTTGTAGTCCCACCAGCAATGTATGAGTGTTCCTTTTCTCCCATATCCTTGCCAACACTTATTGTTCTTTGTATTCTTGATAACTGCCATCCTGACTGGAGTGAGATGAAATCTCAAGAGTAGTTTTGATTTGCATTTCTCTAGTTACTAGGGATGTTGACATTTTTTCATATATTTGTTGATCGATTGTATATCTTCTTCTGAGAAGTGCCTGTTCAGCTCCTTAGCCCATTTATTGATGGGTTGTTTCTTTATTTGGTGTTAAGTTTCTTGAATTCTTTATATATCCTGGAGATTAGTGCTCTATCTGATGTGCATGTGGCAAAAATTTGCTCCCCAAATGTAGGCTCTCGGTTCACCTCATTGATTATTTCTGTTGATGAGAAGAAGGTTTTTAGTTTGAATCCATCCCATTTATTGATTCTTGATTTTATTTCTGATGCTTTAGGAGTTGTGTTAAGGAAGTCAGAGCCTAATCTGACATGATAAAGATTTGGGCCTACTTTTTCTTCTATTAGGCATAGGGTCTCTGGCCTATTTCCTGAGTCCTTGATCCACTTTGAGTTGGTTTTTGTGCATGGTGAGAGATAGGGGTTTAGTTTCATTGTGCTTCATATGGAGTTCCAGTTTGCCCAGCACCATTTGTTGAAGAGGCAATCTTTTCTCCACTGTATGTTTTTGGTGCCTTTGTCTAGTTTGAGGTAACTGTATTTATGTGGGTTTGTCTCTGTGTCTTTTATTCTGTACCATTGGTCTACATGCCTATTTTGGTGCCAATACCATGCTGTTTTTGTTACCATGGCTTTGTAGTATAGGTTAAGGTCAGGTATCATCATGATGCCTCTTGCTTCACTCTTCTTGCTAAGGATTGCTTTGGCTATTCTTTTGGTCTCTTATTTTTTCCAAATGAATTTCATGAGTACTTTTTGTAATTTTATGAGGAATGACATTAGGATTTATTTTGAATCACATTGAATCTGTATAGCCTTTTGCGTAGTACGGTCATTTTGACGATATTAATTCTGCCTATCCAAGAACATGGGAGATATTTCCATCTTCTAAGGTCTTCTTTAATTTCTTTCTTTAGTATTCTGTATTTTTCATTATAGAGGTCTTTCACCTTTTTTTGTTGATTCCCAACTATTTTATTTTGTTGGGGCTATTGTGAATGGGGTAATTTCCCTAATTTCTCTTTTAGAGGATTCATCACAGATGTATATAAATGCATTTGATTTACACATATTTATTTTGTATCTTGCTACTTTGCTGAATTCATTATTAATTCTAGAGGTTTTATGCTTGAAGTTTTCCCTCTTAGAATCATGTCGTTGGCAAATAATAATTGAGTTCTTCTTTTTCTATTCATATCCTTGTAAGTTCCTTCATCTGTCTAATTGGTTATCCAAATTTTTTATCCAAAAAATATTGAGTGATTTCTATGTGGCAGACACCATGATTGTTATGGTTTGGATGTGAGGTGACTGCCAAAAGCTCATGTGTGAGACAGTGCAAGAAGGTTTAGAGGATAAATGATTGAGTCATGAGAGTCTTAACCTAATCAGTGAATTTATCCCCCCATGGGATTAATTGAGTTTTAACAAAGGCATGTAGGGCATGGCAGAGGAGGTAGGTGCCTATGGGTTTCCCTTTGGGACATATGTTTTGCATCTGGAGAGTGGAGTCTCTCTCTTTCTGCTCCTGATCATAACATGAGCTGTTTGCCTCCACTACACTTTTCTGCCATCATATTCTGTCTCACCTCAGGCCCTGAAGAATGGAGCTGGCTGTGTATGGAGTGAGACCTCTGAACCTCTCAGTCCCAAAGGAAACTTTTCTTCCCCTAATGTTGTTCTTGTTGGGTCTTTTAGTTACAGCAGTAAAAAAAATCTGTCTAAAACAATGATAGATAATGAAAATACAAAGGTAAACAAGAAACATTCCATACATATGGCAAACTTGTTGACCTGTGGTGAATACTGACAAGTAAAAAAATGTATTACTATATTCATGGTAAGTGCTACATTTGAATTAGAAAGTATTATGAGAACATAAAAAAAAGGAACACTTAATCTAATCTTGGGGGATGTCAGGGAGGACTTCACAAAGAATGCAAGTAGAGACTTGAAGGATGTGTAGGAGTTAACCAGGTGAGGTGGGGTAGAATGGGAGGACAAGGTTAAAAGGACAGTTCTAGGAAGAAGGAACAGCATGTGCAAACAACTGTATGTCATAGAGAAGACAGTATACTGGGAGGAACAAGAATGAATTAAGACCATAGAGTTTCAGATCAAGTAGCCATCTTCAAATTGTCTACTCCTTCAACATTGCTTTTCGATGTTTTTCCAACTTCTAATTCACTATGTACAAGTGAACAAAAAACACATTTTGCCATCCTTCTTAAAAGTTCTTCTCAATTTCAATCCTTGTGCTTTTCTGTTCAAATCTACAAATTGTATCCTTTTATGCCCATTTTCTCTTATAATGAGCATTGCTGTTCTTTTGCTTTGGCATTGACCAAAAAGACTATGTCATAAACAATTGTTTTATTTTTTTTTTTTTGAGAGAGAGAGAGAGAGAGAGAATTTTGATATTTATTTTTTAGTTTTCGGCGGACACAACATCTTTGTTTGTATGTGGTGCTGAGGATCGAACCCGGGCCGCACGCATGCCAGGCAAGCACGCTACCGCTTGAGCCACATCCCCAGCCCAACAATTGTTTTATTTAATGAAAGACACTTGTACCTAGTTCACTAATTGTTTATTCATATACTAAAATATTTATTGAGTGTATTCTGTTTCCAGGTGGTGTTCTGAGCAAAACAGGTAACAAGGGTGAATAAGATAGGTAGAACTCTTGCCCTCGTGGAGCTTATATCAGTAGCAATTTTTGAATGTATGACTTATTTTTCCAGTGGAATTAAGAGCTTCTTGAGGCCACAGACAGTGATTTACACTTTTATAGTAAATCTTATTCAATTCAGAGTAATGAGAAATTTTAAAAAATTTTTCAAGATGAACAGTAGAAAAGTTTAGATACAAAAAGGATTCTTACAAATATCCTTAAGTGCTGTAGACACATTTTCTAGTAAATGGAACAGTTAGTAGGAAATAGTCTATTCTGATTTTTAGTATTTTAAAGATAAACATTTCTATTTTGCAACTGTTTATTATAACATATACTTTAAACATATATTTTTCATTAATTTTTGATAACTATAACTTCCATACACTAGTTCAGAGGGTCTCAAACCCATCACTATTGACATTTGGGGCCACATAATTCTTTGTTTTGTGTGTGTGTGTGTGTGTGTGTGTGTACTTTGGAGGTTGTCCTATGCATAGTAGGATATTTTGTACTATCCTGTTCCTGTTTCTACTAGATATCTGAAGCCCACCTGTACCCAAGCTGACACCAAAAATATCTTAAGACATTGAAAAATCTAAGGAGAAGAATCATCCTATTTATGGTCTTCTGTGCTCCTACTCTGAGATTGAGTTGTATATTAAAGATAACACCAATAACTTCTACACCAATATTCAAAATAAGATCCCCATACATTTGCTATTCTACAAAAGTCTGAGAATCTCTCACACAAGTCATTCATTCATTTTTAGAAATGAATAAGAAATCTACTCATTGTTTTATATTATGTCTGATTCAATTATAAACTATCATTTATTAGCCATGTGTTGTGCTATTGTTTTGCATGCATTATCTCACTTTAATTCCTGTGATAACACTGAGGAATTGGTACATCAGTATATGAAGAAACTGAGGTCAAGACATTTAAATAATTTGTCTAAATTTATGCAGATTGTGGTGTAAATGGGTTTCAAATCCAGTTCTCTGGCAACAAAACTACTATACTTTCTATTAAACACATTGAAATTTCTCAGTAATTTTCTATTAAGAATAAGTTTTAAATTCAAAATTATATAGAATCCTATATTATATATAGTCTTATGAAATTCAAAATCATAATTCTATCACCTTTTTTTTGTGATGCTGGGGATTGAACCCATGACATTGTACATGCAAGGCAAGCACTCTGTGATGGACATCATTATCTAAAGCACAGTTATAAGATACCTATTGGTGTAAACATACTTTATATACAACCAGAAATATGAAAAATTGTGCTCTATATGTGTAATAAGAATTGTAATGCATTCTGCTGTCATTTATTTTTAAAAATTCAATAAAAAATTAATAAAAAATAAAGTCATATTGCCCCCCCCAAAAAATCATAATTATAAAAGTGATGCGTTTTTATTACCATCAGAATGTGGTGACTAATAATTTCCCACATATTTATTCAGTGTAATTCTATAATTTCATTTTACTTTGGTTAAATAATTAACTTCAGCCATTATTTGGTCCACCATCTCACTTTTTGTCTTGTTTAATGATATAACCTACTAAAACCTAACTCATTAGTTACTAAACAAATATGTTTCCAAACTAGAAAATAAAGTGATTAATTTCCATTACCTATAAATAAATCAGTAATGTTATGAGAACAGAGTCACTTTGTGATATGTTTCAGTAGAATTACAGAGATTTCAGTAATCTTTTGTCTGGTCAAAAGTATCATTTGTCATAGAGGTCATAGCAAGATACAGTTTAAAATATAGTAATCTAGAATGAGAAAGTTCTATTCTGGGAATGAGGAAAACCAGGAAATTTTAGTTTTGGTTCTATCATTAACATAATTAAGAACCTGAGCAAGTTATTTCTCTTGGGCTGGGGTTGTGGCTCATCGGTAGAGTGCTTGTCTGGCATGTGCGAGGCCCTGGTTTCGATCCTCAGCACCACATTAAAAAAATAAATAAATAAAATAAAGGTATTGTGTCCAACTACTTCTAAAAAATAAATGTTTTTTAAAAAGATTATTTCTCTACTCTGGGCCTCATGTTATTTCCCTATAAAAGGAAAGGAGAGGTCCATTTGATTTCTATGGTCCTTTTCAGTTCTGAAATTCTAGAAATATTAGTGTTATAGAAAATTCTTCAGAAAGAAGTCAAATTAGGAAATAAAACATCATATATGACTATTAAGATTTTAACATTTTGTGTGTGTGTGTGTGTGTGTTACTGTGTACTGAATCCAGGGCTTCATACAGGCTATGCAAGTGCTCTGCTACTGAGCTACACCCCCACTCAAGTTTTCATTTTTTAATTTAAAAAATTGGTGTTTGAGTGATGATAGAATTTCAAAATTATTTAGAATCCTAAAGTTGATGGTTCATTAGGATTTTTAATTTTTTTTTTTTTTTTTTTTTTTTTTTTTGCTTTGGTACCTGGGATTGAACTCAGGGAAACTTAATCATGAGCCACATCCCAAGCCCTTTTTTGTATTTTATCTAGAGACAGGTCTCACTGAGTTGCTTAGGACCTCACCAAGTTGCTGAGGTTGGCTTTGAACTCACAATCCTCCTGTCTCAGCCTCCCAAGCCGCTAGGGGATTACAGGTGTGGGCCGCCATGCCTGGCTTTTAATTTGCTTTAAATTTGATTTGCATTTCGCTCCATTCTTGCTTAAGGAATTTTTTTTCCCAAATTTCCTCTAGATGGTGCTCCACAACAAAAAATCACATTTTATTTTAGTCTAATAGCTATCAAAAATGTCCTTAGTCAAGAAGACACTCCCTTTTGTTTCCAAATTCTGTAGTATATCTTATCTGTATCATAATTTATAAGATATTGGCACTATGAAATATAAATATATTTTACTGTTTTACAAATGTATTTAATATAGCACAAAGTGCCATCTGTATGGAATAATACCATCTGTTACTGCATGTACCAATTCCATTTCTTATATCTGTGTTATGGCAGCCAGCCATCAATTGAATTTAGATGTTCAGTATTGTGTTGATCTTGCAGACAGTATGTATGTCAGTTTAAAAATCAGTACACCTAGAGTTAAATTTTCTTTATATGTATTTCACAGATGTATTTTGAATATTTTAAAGACAAAATAATTTACTAATATATTATATTTACTTATATATTTATATTATAATGTGTTTTATTTTGCCAACACATTAAAACTTCAATTCATGCATAGGAGATATTCCAGACAAAATATTTTGTTTTACTTGTATTGAAAAAAGGATACATTTCAAGTTTTAGAATGTAGTATTGCATTTAAGTTTTTAGTTATGGTTTGGATCTTATTTTTTTCTTTTTCATTTAGTGCTGTGGTTTGAATCCAGGGGTGCTTAAACACTAAGTCACATCCTCAACCCTTTTTTACATTTTATTTAGAGACAAGATCTCACTGAATGCCTCAGGGCCTTGCTAAAGTACTGAAGCTGGCTTCTAACTTGCAATGCTCATGTCTCAGCCTCCTGAGATGCTGGGATTATAGTCATGCACTGACATGCCCAACTTCTTTATTTTGAGTCAGGGTCTTATCTTTCTAAGTTGTTGAACCTGTCCTGGAATTTCCAGTCCTCCTGCCTCATCTTTCCATGACACTGGGATTACAGACATGTGCAGGTCTCCACAATGTTTTGATTTGATATATTTCTCATCCATTCTTGGAACTATTTTTAAAACAGAAATACCCTCAAAGTAATTAAAAGTCAATGGACAGGGGATCTAGAGACAAGTTCTGGTCTTGGCTCATGTCTACAAATTAGGCCACAACTGTGTATCTGTAGGCTTTCAATCTAATCTCTTTTATCTGTCTATCTATCTATCTATCTATCTATCTATCTATCTATCTATCTATCTATTTATCTATCTATTTTTACCAGGGATTGAATCCAGGGACACTAAACCACTAAGTTTCATCCCCAGCCCTTTTATTTATTAGTTTTTTTTTTTTAATTTTGAGATGGGGTCTCACTCAGTTGTTTAGTGCCTTGCTGAATTGCTGAGGCTGGCTTTAATGTAAAATCCTCCTGCTTCAGCCTCTCAAACTAGTGGGACTACAGATGTGTACCACTCTGCCTGGCTTCACTTTTTTTCTTTTAAAATTTTATTTGTTATTTTTAGATATTCATGACAGTAGAGTGTTTTTTTAAGAGAGAGTGAAAGAGGGGGGAGAGAGAGAGAGAGACAGAGAGAGAGAGAGAGAGAGAGAGAGAGAATTTTTAATATTTATTTTTTAGTTCTCGGCAGACACAACATCTTTGTTGGTATGTGGTGCTGAGGATCGAACCCTGGTCGCACGCATCCCAGGCGAGCGCGCTACCGCTTGAGCCACATCCCCAGCCCAGTAGAGTGTTTTTTGACAGATTATAAATACATGGAGTAGAACTTATTCTAATTAGAATCCCTTTCTTGTAGTTGTAAATGATGTGGAGTTATACTGATCATGTGTTCATATATGAACATTGGAAAGTTTTGTCTGATTCATTCTACTGTCTTTTCTATTCTTACCCCTCCCTTCCTTTTGTTCCCCTTTGTTTAATCCACTGAACTTCTATTCTCCCCCCCCCTTATCATTGTTAATTGTTAGCATCCACATATGAGAGAGAACATTTAGCCTTTGGTTTTTTGGGCCTGGCTTATTTGAGTTAGCATGATAATCTCCAGTTCCTTCCATTTTCCAGATAATGCCATAATCTCATTGAAATATTATATTGTGTATATATGCCATATTTTCTTTATCGGTTCATCTGTTGATGATGAATCTATGGAATCTAGGTTGGTTCCATAACTTAGCTATTGTGAATTGAACTGCTATAAACATTGATGTGGCCACGACACTGTAATATGCTGATTTTAAGTCCTTTGGGTATTTACCAAGGAGTGGGATAACTGGACCAAATGGTTGTTCCATTCCACGTTTTCTGAGGACTCTGTATATTGTTTTCCAGAGTGGTTGCACCGATTTGAAGTATTACTGGCAATGTATGAATATACCATTTTTCCCACAACCTCACCAACATTTATTGTAATCTTGATAATTCTGGCATCACTTTTCTTGTTGGAACAACTGCAAAATATAAAACACTAAACAAATACAATGTATTAGTATCATTATTACACAATGGAATATATTCCTGTTATCCCCTAATAAATGCAAAGTATGGAACAATAAGCTTATTAAAACTTACAAGGATATAATATTTCTTTTTTTTTTCCTATAACATACTTCGTGAGTTTTACTGTTCCAATTGGGCTTTTCCCCAACTAGACAAACTTGCAGCGAGAGTTAGTGCATTTTCAGGTTGCTCTGGCCCTTGCCATATTAGGCATTGGAAGGTGACAGCTGCACACTTGGGAGACTACTTGAGTACAGATGCTTCTAGCTTTCTATCCCCCCAAAGAAGCAGAATAGTTAAATTTTTAAAAATATTATACATATAGTATCTTATTGTTCATGAGCAGAGAGCAGAAGGAATGAAAGAGGAGGAAGAGAAAAACATGACAAAAATTTGGTTTTTCATAGATTCATAGAATTTCAACAATGGCAGGGACCTTAAAGATCATCTTGTTGGGCTGGGTTTGTAGCTCAGTGATAGAGTGCTTTCTTTGCATGTGTGATCCACTGGGTTTGATTCTCAGCACCACATATGAATAACATAAAAGTACATTGACAACTAAAAACATATTTTTTGAAAAAAGATCATCTTGTATAATCATGCATGCTTTTCCTTCATTTTACCTCAGAACACCTAAAGACATAAGTTGATTTTTCCATTAACTAATGTTTAAAAAGTATATAAGACTAAGTAATCAATAAAAAAGGTGGTATGTGTGGACTTTTGAAGATATATATCAATATCAAAAATAATGTCAGAATCTAACATATAAATACAATTAAATATGTTTTTCCCAATGAGGTGGCATCTCACTATCTTGCTTAGGTTGGCTTTGAACACTTGAAATCAAGGGATCCCCCTGTCTCAGGCTCTAATGTAGCTTGGACTATAGGCATATGCCACAGTGCTAGCTAAAATGCTTTAATTACAGCTAAAACAAACATCAAGTGGGTAAAATCTGGACTGCAGGGAATCACTGTAATCAATATATTAACTTATTTTAGTAGCTTTATTAGTTTATCTATTGTACTATGTAATAAATTATTCTAAAACTTAGAGATCTTTTATGCTTTTATTAGTGCATTATAGTTACACATAGTGGTCGGGTTCATTCTGACATAATTATACATGAATTGAATTTAGTTTGCCCCATGGTGCTCCTCATTTTCCTCTCCTCCTCCCTACTATTTTCCTGCCTCTAGTCTACTGATTTTTCATTTATTTATTTATTTATTTGTGCTTTATAGATACATATAAACATTAATTCACTGTGGTATGTTTATACATATCCATATTGTAATTTATAAAATTCATTCTCCATTCCTTCCCTTTTCTTATCTCTCCTCCCTCCTCTCAATTTTATCAATTTCTTTATTCTAAGTCATTGATCTTACTGCTATCTTTATGTTATCTGACACCCCCTCCCCCCGCCAATGTTTTCCCCTTACTTTGCTCTAGCTTCCCCGTATGAGACATAACATTCAACCCTCAATTTCCTGAGTCTGGCTTATTTCACTGAGTATAATTTTCTCCAGTTGCATCCATTCACTGGTAAATATCATAACTTCATTTTTATTTATGGTTGAGTAAAACTTCATTATACACACACACACATTTTAAAAAAATATTTTTAAAATATTCATCTATGGATAGGTCTGGTTCTATAACTTGGCTATTGTGAACTGAATTGCTATAAATGTTGATGGGGATGTTTCAATCACTACAGTATGCTGATTTTAGTTCTTTTGAATAATTTACCAAAAAGTGGGATAGATGTGTCATGCAGTAGTTCCATTCTTAGTCTTTTTTTTTTTTTTTTTGGTACTGCAGATTTAACCCAGAGATGTTTTACAACTGAACTATGTCCCCAGCCCTGTTTATCTATTTTTTTTTTTAATTTTGAGACAGGGACTCATTAAATTGCTGAGGTCCTCACTAATTTGCTGAAGGTGGCCTTAAACTTGTAATTCTCCTGTCCCAGCCTCCTAGGTTGTTGGGATTATGGACATGCACCACCATATGGAGCTCCATTCCTGGTCTTTTGAGGAATCTCCATACTGCTTTCCAGAGTGGTTGTACTAATTTTTAGCCCCACCAACAATGTATTAGAACCCCCAGTCCAAATCCTTGCTTAAAACTTACAGACTTAAAAGACAAGCATTTGTCTTGAGGTTTCTTTGTGTCTGGAATATAAATACAGAATTTTATTTGGGTCACTCTACTCAGGGAGTTTTAGGAGACTGCATCCAGAATGTTGCCTGGGGTTGGTTGCTGACATTTCAAGGTTCAACTGGGGAGGATTTGCTTCCACTCTCACTCACGTGGTTCTTGGTGGGCTCCAGATTCTTGCTCACTGTTGGCTAGAGATTTATCAGTTTATTGCCATGTGGGTATTTCACAATGTAGTGGTTGCTCACAATATGATGATTGGCTTCTCAGAGCAAGTAAGAAGGAAGAAGTTGCACAACACAGGAGGCACAGTTTCTTTGTATCCTAATTTTGGAAGTTACATTCCATTATTGTTACTGTATCCTATTTATTAGAAGCAAGTCATCAAGTCCAGCTCACACTCAAGGGAAGGAAATTACTCATGAGGATGTGTATACTAGAGTTGGGGATTATTATGGACCTTTTCAGAGGCTGCTTACCATAGAAGCTTTAAAAATTTCATTATTTTGAAGGAGGAAAAGCAATTTGAAAATGTTTTACCATCATTAATTCATTATAGTACATGTTAATATATCCAGTATGGTGAAAAGTAAGCATATTTTAATTAATTAGCTGAAAAGTTTGCATTCTGAATTCTCTTATAGTTCTTGTATATTATTAAAATTAAATATTGAGAGTTCCCAATTCTGGTCAAGATGGAGTGGACCCCTCCTTACAAGACCTCTCTACCTTACAACTAATAAACCCTGGATGTAATAAACAACATGAAAATGAGAGAAGACAGATTGTCTATGGAACTTCGGACTTTAAACATGATTGGCAATGAGTTAATTGGTTCTTCTAGTGCTTTAGGATTAATAATAATTAATAAAGTAATAAATCAGACCTCATTATAGAGTTACAAAAACTTGCAACATGTCACTCTATTGGCCGAAGTGACATTTCTTGG
Source organism: Spermophilus citellus (assembly GCF_964194105.1). Taxonomy (NCBI): domain Eukaryota; kingdom Metazoa; phylum Chordata; class Mammalia; order Rodentia; family Sciuridae; genus Spermophilus; species Spermophilus citellus. Next base: position 79,863,146 of record NC_138190.1, read on the forward strand.
AAAATAATTTTTAAAATATTAATCTAGTATGATATTGTTACTAATTCTCCCCCCCTCCCCGCTTCTGCAACTAGTACATGGAATTGAGTGAGGACACTTTTTGCTTAGTTTGCCAGTTATTTGATTTGAAGAAAATAAAGTTTATTTGGAGCCAGGCCCGGTGATGCACGCCTGTAATCGCAGAGGCTCCTGAAGCTGAGGAAGGAGGATTGCAAGTTCAAAGAAGCCAGTCTCAGCAATTTATCAAGGCCCTAAGCAACTCAGGAGACCCTGTCTCTAAATAAAATATTTAAAAAGGGCTGAGGAGCTGGACATAGTGTGCACAACTGAATTCCAGTGGTTCTGGAGGCTGAGGCAGGAAAATCACGAGTTCAAAGCCAACCTCAGCAATGGCGAGGCACTGAGCAACTCAGTGAAACCGTGTCTCTAAATAAAATAGGGCTGGGGATGTGGCTCAGTGGTTAAGTGCCCCTGTGTTCAATCCCTGGTATGGAAAAAAAAGAGCTTTTTTAGTCACTGTAATTTATTTGTTCTTCTGTGTCCTTTGTAATAAACATTTATAAACATTTAATTACTAACATTAAAAACAAAGCTACCATAGTCTGAGGTTTAAAATTCTTTTAAAACTTTGTTATTCAAGACAGTGATATGCTATCTTCCAAAACATTTTTCTGTACATATACACAATAAAACATTATTCATCCATAAAAAAAATGAAATACTGTCATTTGCAGTAACGTGGATAGAACTGGAGATCATTATGTTAAGGTAAATTTTTCAGGTGCAAAAAGACAAGTACCATATGACTGCGCTCTCATGTAGTATCTACAAAAGTTGATCACATAGAAATTGAGAGTAGTGGGGGCTAGGATTCTGGCTCAATGGTAGAGTGCTCACCAAACACCAGCAAGGCCTGGGGTTTGATTCTCAGCACCATATAAAAATAAAATAAAGATATTGTGTTCAACCACAACTGAAAAATAAATATTAAAAAAGAAAAGAAATTGAGAGTAGAATGGTGGTTACCAGAGGATAGGGAGAAAGAATTGGGAAAGATTGAGTAATATGTACTGTTACAGTTAGATAGGAAATATAAGTTTGGTGTTCTACTGCACAGTATGGTAACTAAAGATAATGATAATGTACTTCCTGGTGCCATGTTCCCAGCTACTTTCCTCTGCCACACCCTTCCACCAAGATATTCTGCTTTTGGGCTCTGAGAGCCAGCTGTCTATGGACTGAGACCTCTGAAACTGTCCTACTCTAAAAGAAGGAGGCTGAATACTTCACGGCATTGTGAAGCCCCAGTTAGATCTGATTTATTATCTCAATGAAATAAGAATAATAACTTATTTTGTGAAAGACAACTAAAGAAAGGGACAACAAAAGGAACAACAGAAAAAAGTTTCATAAAAACCTACTTAAATTCTTATCAAAACAAAAAAAATGTAAAAAGAATTTCAGACACTGGAATGTTCAACAACCTTTGTCTGTCAGTCCATACTTAACATGATGTTCTAAAAGATGATTGGAAACTGTTGGTGAAAGCAAAAACCTTATCAAAATAAGGGTTTATTGGTTTGGCAAATGAGTGCTGAGCAGCCTTTTTATTTGGGAGACCCTGAATGTCAGTTGTCTCTGGGGCCACTGAGTTCTTCTAGAATAAATTATCTAAATATTTTTCTTAGATATGGAATTTTCAAAATTATGCTAAATTTCACCTAGTTTCTCCCCTTTTTTGAATTAGTGTCTCAACTTCCATCTTCACTTTGTCTGGAGTGCAGAGTATCTCTGTTCACATTTTCATAAGAAATAAACATGTGTTGTATTGAAAAATAAATAAAGGGAATGATTTTGAATGTTTTTACCATAAAGACATGATACATGTTTGAGGAGACTGCTATGTTTACTCTGATTTAAACATTAATCCAATGTGCTATATCAAAACATCACATGGCACTTTATAAATATGTATAAATTCAATGTTTTATGTATCAGTTAGAATACGTTTAATTAAAATTAAACTTTTCTTTTAAATAAATGTTTTTTTAAGTATAAGTGGAAAGAGTATCTTATTTGCCAAATTTTTTTAATGTAGAAAAACTCACTATATTAGTAGATACATTTTATTAAAGACGTTGCAAAATTTTTTATTTGGAATAAAAATTATGTCTCCAATTTGTCAAAAATATATTTATCCATGGATCTATGCCTCATTTACAGATCAGTACATTTTTGTGAGTAAATATATGAAGTAATGTACATGTAAAAATTAGTCATACCAGCTTTCTATTGTGTTAAGGTTTTATAAACAGAAACTCATATCACTTTAAAACTACTGTTTATCCAGGAGTAGAAAAAGGGGATGGAGGGAGAAGTTCTGAGGAGTGGTATAGGCCAAATCATAGTATTATATTGTATGTATGTACTAATATGTAACAATAAACCCCACCATTATGTACAAGTATAATGCACCAATAAAAAACTAGAAGAATAAAAGCTAATCCCATAGAAACTGAGAGTAGAATAGTGGTTGTCAGATGCTGGAAGAGCAGAGGGGAGAGAGGAATGGGAAAAGTTTGATAATTGGGTATTAAGCTATAGTTAGAGAAGAAAAAGAAGTTCTGGTGTTCACAATAGGGTGAGTATAGATAATAACAATGTACTGTGAATTTATAAATGCTAGAAAGAATTTTGAATATTTTCCCCATCAAGAAATGGTAAATGTTTGAGAAGATATACATTTAGCTGAATTTAAACCTTTTACAATGTATACATGTATCTCAACATCCTGTTACCCCATTAATATGTATAATTCTTTGTTTTTACCTATAAGTTAATATGTGAGTTTAATTTAAATTTAAAAAGTAAAACAAAAATAATAATTCATTGTACTGATTACCTGTTAACATTGCAATAATTGAAATATATTGGGTTAAATAAAATGTTATTAAAAATTTAAACACTACTATATATTACATGCTTACCTGATGAAGAACACAAGGCTAAGGAAGATTATATGCAGTAGAATAATGTAGTCAAATTAATACACTCTTGCCAAGCATGGTCCCTTATGCCTGTAATCCCAGCTGCTTGGGAGGCTGAGGCAGGAGAATCACATGTTCAAAGCCAGTCTCAGCAATATTTTTTTTCTTTTTTTTAATATTTATTTTAGTTTTTGGCAGACACAACATCTTTGTTTGTATGTGGTGCTGAGGATCGAACCCGGAGAGAGTCTACAGCCTGGGAGAAAATATTTACCACATGCAGTCTCAGCAATATTGAGACCCTAAACAACTTACCCAGACCCTGTCTCACAATAAAATATAAAAAGGGCAGGCTGGGCTTGTGGCTCAGTGGTTGAGCCCCACTGGGTTCAATCCATGATAGTATATATTAAATGTAAGTATATTTATTAATATATATTAAATATAATATAAGAATGTTTATATTTCAACATATATAGCATCATTATATATAATATATAATTATATTTATATAATATATTATACTTAAATGTAAGACTATTGATATATAAGTACATTATATAAATTCAGAAGTCTGAATTTATAAAAGATTCAAATCCTTCACAGTAAAAATTTAATTAGCTGCTTAATATGAAGCCCATTTAATCATTAAGCAAATATCACAAGTCATTTATACCATCAGCTTCAATCAATTCCTCATAACTAGAGCAGCCAGAGTAATACTTTCTTTTAATAAATATATACCATTTACTGAATACACAAGACACATACATACACACATACATTAATAATTAATGTATATTGTATTCAGTATAAAATTGTTTCCAGCAAAGGGGGAGAAGAATTTTAGGTTAAGGGAACATACAGCTGCTTTCTGATATAAAACCTAAAAATAAAATTAAAAAAGCAGAATAAAAATTCACATAGCCATCTGATGAAGTACCCCATACTAAAAGTTGGTATATGTGGGTGTCTCTGTGGTGATTGGGAAACACTTAAGAGATCATTCTTACAACTGTGGTGTATCTTTAGAAATATTTTAACCAAAACTTTTTTAAAAAGGATGTTTTTAAGTCAGTGTTAGGAGTAGAACTCAGGGGTGTTTTATCACTGAATAATATCCACAGCCCTTTTTGCTTTTTTTTTTTTTTAAATTTTGAGATGGGTTCTCACTATGTTGTTGAGGGCCTCACTTAGTTGCTGAGGCTGGCTTGGAACTTGTGATCATTGTGCCTCAATCACCATGTCACTGGGATTATAGACTTGCACCATCATGTCTGACATAAAAGCTTGTTTTTAGAGAAGGATGGTCATCTGCATAGGTTCTTGGGAAAGGGCAGTCTGTAATATACAAAGTGAATATTTATCTTTGTAGGAAAGAGTATACCCTGAGCACCTAACATTATATCAAAAATAGATATAGGTGTTATCAGGCCATTATGTAACTGTTAGGATCATTTGCCTCCTTAACTCTGACTCTGTAGTCACCAAGGAAACTTTTGAGAGAAATGTAGTTTCTTATAAAGTCTTTCTAAAAAATATATTAAATTTTCTTGATCTTCTTTAGATGTATTTTCTTATTATAAATTAACAAACATACATTCTGGTTTACCAAGCAGCCTCTCATAAATTGATTAGCATCCATCACATACTTTAATGAACTTTAATGAACCGTGTCAAAAGATTAAACCAAGTTCCTTAACCTGTAGGCAGGATCTGACTCTTGGAGAACTTACTATAGAATAAGTTTCAAATACTTTAGCTTATGATACAAAGCCTTTCATAATTTGTTTGTAGCCTATTTTTAATCCTTATTTTTTACTGATTTTTTAAAATAAATGACAGCAGAATGCATTACAATTCTTATTACATGTATATAGCAAAATTTTTCATATCTCTGGTATTTGTCATTACCTGGAATCCTCCTTTCGACCAGAGTGAAAATATTCACTAATCTCTAAATCCAACCTATATTACTGTTCTTATATATTGTTTCAGATACCTCTTGTGTGCTACTTTGTAAATCCTCTTCAATCTCCTCTTTCAGTTTCTGCTGTAATGACAAGTTCCAATCACTTTTCCACCAGTTTTGTGCAATCACATCCTGATAGTATGAACTTTGGTCTGTTCCACATCCTCCTCATTTTCTATTCCAGTGCTTCATTGACATGTGTGAGAAAATGTTGAGAACCTGCTTCTTAGTCAAAAAATGTATAGCCCTGAGTGTGGGAAAGTTAATGCCCATTGGTCTTTTAGGGGGGCAGACAGATGAAAATGGTGGGAACACAAGGTTAAGGGAATAATTCTATGAAATGAGCCCACTGTGCTGACCCCCAAATGCTTTCTTTGCCAAAAACTAATTTATCTGCAGTCCTTCCAGGCTTAAGTGGACAGGATATATCACATTCCTCAGAAAACTACCTGTTATCTGCAAGGAAATGAAGGCAGGAAATAACATTGATAAGAGTAACACAAGTTGCTTTGAAGGGAAAGACTTTTGTGATCCTTTTCACAGACTAGATCCTGAAAGATAAGGATAATTCCTCCTAACCATAAAACCTATAACAATTATTAAGAATGCAATTAGAACTGCTCAGCATGGGCTAAGGTGACATAGAGTTGCCATGACAGTGGGGACTTGATGCCATTTTGTTGTCAGACAAAAGTCAAGAGAGGGACTTGGGCAGGACTCTGGAAACTTCCCTGGAACCTCCAATAAAACTGGAGTGTAGGTCTGGGGATGTAGCTCAGTGGTAGAGCACTGATTACCATGCACAGGGCCCTAGGTTCAATCTCCAGCACTGAAAAACAAACAAACAAACAAAAAAACCAACCAAACAAACAAAAAAAAAACTGGAGTTCAGAAGGGGCACATTTTCTCTCTCCTCTCTGAAAACCCTTCTTTCTTCCTTGAGAGTTTTTCCTTTCCCTTTTCTTATCCCTTCAATAAACTCATTCTTTTTACTCTATGTGACATGTCAGAAATCTTTCTGACTTGATCACAAGAATCAGGGTTTTAAGGGGGAGTTTTCATGCTGCCTCAGTTTCTTGGCGGGCCCCAGTTCTGTAATAGGTCCACCCTTCATCAATGAGTGAAAGAAACCAATAAATAAATATTTCTTTCCTTTGTCTCCTGAATGAAAAGTTCTAAAAGATGCATTTAATAAGGCTCCTCAGAAGTTCCACATGATTCCAATTAACTTGCCAAATGAAGTGTCTGTCTCAGATTCCATCTAGGGGGTAAGCCAGGCTAAGTACATGCTTTTTAAATTTCTATATTTCTCCTCAGGGCTATTTTCTCTCCTTTTGTTTTCTGCCTGGCAAACCTCCATTCATGCTTCAGGCCCTACACGAATTTCCTCAGTTCTCTGTGACTTTCCCATAATCTCCTGCTCCAATTTAGTGACTCTCTTCTGCATTTTGTCACTGAGTTTTATTAAAGTACTATAAAACTTCGCATTGCATTGTAATAATTTGTCTCTTTCCCCCACTAAATTATGATATCCTTGAAGATGGAAATTGCCACAGAGCATGGTGGTGCACACCTGTAATCTTAACTACTTGGGAGGATGAGGTAGGAGGACCACAAGTTCCAGGCCAGCCTCAAAATGAAAAATAAGAAAGAGCTGGGGATGTAGTTCAGTGGTAGAGTGCCTCTGGGTTCAATCTCCAGTACTAGAAAGAAAAAAAAAAGAAAAAGGAAAAGACAGGGACTGTCTACTTCAACTCTGATCATTCATTCTTTCATTTATTGTTTCTTCATTTTTAAGGAGCATATACAGGCACCAGGTACTTTGATATGCACTAGTGGTATAATTATAAAGACAAAAATCTCTGACCTCATCTCACACAACCTGGCACATAACAGATGTTTAATAAATCTTTGATAACTTCCTTGGTATCTTTTTAGCTCCATTCTCTCCATCCCACCACCAAATTAATATACGATAATAATAACCACATGTAAATATATCTGATTGAAGTAATTAGAACAATGGACATACTACTCACATTTCTAGAGAAAGCTCTAACTTACCAATTTAAAATTAATTTTAGTAATATACACATAAAGAAATTTGCTAGGCTGGGGTTGTGGCTCAGTGGTAGAGTGCTCACCTAGAATGTGCAAGGCCCTGGGTTCAATCCTCAGTACCACATAAATGTAAAATAAAGATATTGTGTCCACCTAAAACCAAAAATTAAATGTTTTTTTTTAAAGAAATTTGCTATTTTTATTTTTAACTGAACAGTTTGGTGGTATTAAATACTTTCCCACAGATGTGTAACAATTACCACCATCCATCTTCCAAACTCGGTTCATTTTAAAAAATTTAAACTCTGTACACATTAAACTGTAATTCCCCATTTCTTTCTGCCTCCAACTCCTAGTAATTACTTTTCTACCTTTCTATATCTATGAGTTGGACTTATATAGGTGCCTCATATGAATAGAATCTTGCAGTATTTGTATTTTAGTAGTTGATTTATTTGATATACTATAATGTCATTATGTTTCATCTATGTTGTATCATGTGTCAGTATTTCTTTCCATATTAAGGATGAAAAATATTCTATTGTATTCATATACTACATTTTGTTTATGCACTCATCTGTACATAGACATTTGGGTTGCTTCCATCTTTTGTTTCTTGTGAATAACTGTATCTTATCACTGTAAATTGTACTAATAACTAATTATGTAAATATTTCAGTATCCTATGATTGTCTGTTGAATCTCTCAGATATTATCTTTATTTTACTAAGATTTTATTAGTTTTCTTCTTTTTTATCATTTTCTTTTACTTTTTTTTTGGATTTTCCTAATTATTAAAATATAGTCTATTAATGGAACATTGAAGGAATGCATTTCTTTTAATATTTTTAGTTGTAGATAGAAATAATGCCTTTATTTTACTTATTTTTATGTGGTGCTAAGTATCAAAATCAGTGTCACACACATGATTGGCAAGCACTCTACCAATGAGCTACAAACCTAGAACAGGAATGCATTTCTTAATGTATTATTGTTTCCATTTTTATCTAATATAGGTTTCAGAGGCCTGAAGTGGAGATGAGTATTCTAATTCATGATATTCTTTTCTATAGTTCAAATGTTTCTTTAAGATTTCTTATGGAGGGGTTGGGGTGGTAGCTCAGTGGTAAAGCACTTGACTGGCATGTGTGAGGCCCTGGGTTTGATCCTCAGCACCACATAAAAATAAATAAATAAATAAAATTAAGATATTGTGTCCATCTACAACTAAAAAAAAGATTTTAAAAGATTGCTTATGGAAATCTGGGTGTGGTGGCAAATGCCTGTCATCCCAGCAGTTTGAGGAATGTGAATTTATAGCTAGCCTCAGCAATATAATGAGGCTTTATGCAACTTAATGAGACCCTGTCTCTAAATAAAATATAAAAAAGGAGTCTCTCAGTGGTTGAGTGCCCCTGGGTTCAATACACAGTACCAAAAATGCTTACAGATCATAAATTAATAAACAAATAGTATGTTGTTGTCTACAAGGTAACACTCTTTTTTTTTTGCCTTTCCTATCCTCTACTATCCCCCCTCCCCTCCCCTCAAGGTAACACTCTTAAGACAACAATGCATGCTACATTCATGTGTTAAAATATCACACTGAACTACATTAATATATATATATATATATATATAGTTAATACATGTAAAACAAAAAATATTAACAATTATATAATTTGATTTTTAAAAAGATATACACATCTTAGAATGCTTAAAAAGTCAGGATTACATTAATCATTATAGTCATACCTCCAACAGTATTGCTAAAATCACCTAACAGCTAATGCCAAAAAAATGTTTTTGAGTGGAAATGCTCATTGATTTTAATTTCATAGCCAAAAAATAATAGAAATGTTATTTTTAGCAAAGTTTTTAATTAAATCTTTCAAATATGTTTTTAACAAAAGACATTTGAATCTCTTTTTAAGGTTAGCTTAGCAAAAGATGCTTGAGATAGACTTTAATTTCAAGATATTTTCACCTATTTAAGGCACTTAGAGTATAGAGAAAATTACTTGGATTACTGACCATTTATAGAACATTTCAGAGTGGATTATGTTACCATAGTAACAAAACAACTTTTAAAGTGAGCAATGTATGTCAAAATCAGAAAAACTGCCCCATACTTTTACTATTAGGATAAACACAAGTTATCTGGTAGTCCTGACTCATTCATCCGAAATCAGTCTTAAAAATCTACCAGAAAGCCTGAAAAACTGAATTCAAGAGTTCCCCAAACATATAAAATAATGCAAGGAATACAATTTTGTTTTAAAAATCATGTAGCTAGAAAAAATGAATTTTTATGGAACTGTGGATTGAAAACAGGGGTGTTCTACCACTTTGTCACATCACCAGCCCTTTTTAATTTTGAGATAGGATTTCACTAAGTTTTCACAGCTGGTCTCAAAATTGTGATCTTCTTGCCTCAGCCTTCTGAGTTCATGGGATTATAGATGTGCACTGCTGAACCTTGGTTAAATAATTTATACTGTTAGAAAATAGTAGAAAGTTTCTTTGAGAAATATTAAAGGATTTATTTTATTATTTTCAGGATTTTAAAAATAGTTGCTATCTTTTAAAAATTAGCATGTGCATTACAGGAAAAAAACAACAACAAAGAACAAAGTCATCCAGGTATTATAGAATTTATATATTAGTATATATAAATGGAATATATTAGTATCTAAAGATGGAAGTGCTAATGAAAAACTTTAAGTCATTTCAATCCTCTTTCTCTTCTATTAACAAACTTTTTAATTATCTCTTTTCTTTTCCTAAATATTCTAGTAAATTTTGAGGCATGCTCTTACATGAGCTGTTCAATGTAGTCATATAGCCTACAAAACTCTTTACAAGTCTGGCTCCATCTCACCTGTCTAGCATTATCCCCTTACACTACTTCCTCCATCAACACTGTTCACTTATTCTCCATACCACATTTCCCAAACACTTAGAGAACTTTACTAGCTGTATATCTTTGCTTATATTATTTTCCTTCTCAGTCTGAGAAACACATCCTTCAAAAGACAGCACAGCCCAGCACAGTGGCACAAACTTGTAATCCCAATGGCTTGGAAGGCTGAGGTAGGAGGATCACAAGTTCATGAGTCAGCCTCAGCAATTTAGTGAGACCCTAAGCAAATCAGTGAGAACCTGTCTCTAAATAAAATATCCAAAAGGCATGGGGGCTGGGAGTGTAGCTCAGTGGAAGAGCACTTGCCTAGCATGTGTATGACACTGGGTTTGATTTCTTAGTACCTTATATAAATAAATAAAATAAAGGTCCATCAACAACTAAAAGTAATTTTTAAAAAGGTTTGGGGATGTGGCTCAGTGGTTAAGTGCCTCTGGATTCAATTCTCAGCATCAAAAAAAGAAAAAAAAAAGAAGCTCAAATTTCACTTATGCTGTCAAAATTTCCCTAACTCTAGTGCTGAAATGCACTTGTTAATTGTTTAAGCTTGAACAAATTACTCTATAAGTTAAACAACTTCTGTTATTAAGTGCTTAGTTGAGTTTTAGTTTTTTCAAGTTATAAAATGGGATAATCAAAAGTAGTTTAATGAGTTGTTTCAAAAAGTGAATAAAATGACCAACACACACATTGTCTAGAACATTATTCCCTTCAAAATAATAGTTCTTATTAGTAGATATCATAACTTATTTGGGTGTAGTCAGTCTTCAATGCTCTTCTAACACATTGTGTATATCTCTATTACAGTACTTATCATCCTCTATCATGATTTTACTTTACTTTCTTTTACTTTTTCAGTATTGGGGATTAAACTCAGGGTGCTGTACCACAAAGCTATATCTCTAGCCCTTTTATTTTTTATTTTGAGATGGGGAGGGTCTCACTATGTTACCCAGGCTGATCTTGAACTTCCAATTCTCCTGCCTCAGACTCCTGCATAGCTGGAATTATAAGCATGCACTACTGTACACAGCAAGAACTCTTTTTATTATTTGTCAATATTTTCCAGATATTATGTAATAAAAACTTACATGCTATTTATTCTTATAACTTCTGCACTTTCCAGTTCATTATGTTTATGTGTTTATGTATTGTTTTTAAATTTATGAACAACAGAAATATTTTTCTTATAGTTCTGGAGTATGGGAAATCTAAAATCAAGATGCCTGAATATTTAATGATTGGTGTGAACTCTCTTTCATAAATATGGCTTCTTCTCAATGTTTCCTCAAATGGTAGATAGAAAGGGTAAACAAGCTACTGCAGGCTTCTTTTATGAGAGCACTTACATGTAAAGAATTTCAGTGTATTAAATATATATGTATACATATATAAATGAAATTTAGAAACAGTGATCAGAAAACAACAAAGTCTAAGAAGTAAACAGAAACAATAAGACAGCCAGATAGAAATCCCAGAGATGAAGAATACAGTGACTGAACTGAAAAATTCTGTAGTTTCAGCAGCAAACTCTACCAAGCAGAAGAAAAATATCAATGGGCAAGAATATATATGAATCTTAAATTACACAGTCAGGGGTAAATAAAAAAACATAAAAAAATGAAAAAATGAAGAAATATACTGGCAATTATGGGCAATCATTAAGATACCACATATTTGTATAATAGAATTTACATAAGAAGAAGAAGGAGAAAAAAAGGTCAGAAAGTTAATGTATTTAAATTATAGCTGAAAAAACCCCTAATCTGAGAATAGATGCCAATACTTAGGTATGGGAAGCACAAAGATCTTGTGCTATTTAAATAGCCCATGTTCAGATCTCACTTTCTAAAAGCTTTGACAGCTCTAATAGCTACCTTTGATAGCTTTAATAACGTGTTGTTTTTTACACGAAAAATATAATACAGACTTGTAAAATAAGTTTACATTAGAAATTTTCACAATGAATATACAAAAGAGTTGAATCTATTCAAAAGAAAACCTTGAAATTTTGCTTCATTACTCCTGTGTTCTTATCCCACTGAACTGTATCAACAAGTCTACCAGGCTCAAATATGTTTTACAATGAGACAATGAGATCCAAGTAAGGAGGTGGGGGAAGGAGAAAGGCGAGAGAGAGGGGGACTGAATGATTATTATGTATATAACTAGATTTTACTCAATGTCTTAAATGGCATTTCAAAGAATAACTAAGTTTATGAGACTCCAAGATTATTGTAAAATGTTAAAGTCTGAGAACATACAGGATGCTTTGCTTTATGACTATTTTGTCATAAGGTATGTAAAATAACATAACATTCTTCTTGTGAAAGTATGATAGCACTATTCTTGAAGGACAGAAAGAAATTGTCTTCTATGGTAAATAGAGAGAAAATTAATGATTCATAGATACAGGGTTTGGTGTTTGCTTTTAAATAGAGGAGCAAAGGACACCAGTTGAGACTATTTTGGAGTGTCATTTAGTATTTCATTTCAGGAAACATTTCTTGAAAGATGGGAATTTGAAGTGAACCTTTGGCAGTTTAAGGAATGTAATTTTATACAGAATGAAGAATGAGATCCTGGGTGAATATCAGAGCTTATTGGAGCAATGATGTATATCAGTGTGAAAATTAACCCTTTCCATGCTGTATATGTACTTAAAAAATTCATTTGAGTTGGGAGACAGGGATTATTACAAATAAAGCCTGTTAAATATACAGTTGTTATATGCAAGAGATAATCTGGGTTAGTAAAATATATGGTCATTCCAGGATTTGTGGGGAGAAGGAATGAGTGAGAAACTAAGAGAACATCCTGATGTAGTTTAGAATGTGAATTGGATGTTCAAAGGAAATTGAAAAGTTGAGAAATTTAGGACAGATTTCAAATGAGAAATGAGTAAGCAAAAATCTCTCTAAGGTTAGAAGTGAGCAAAAGCTTAGCAGACTCAGAATAATTAAAACTAGAGAATAATTCTACCTACACTGGGATAGCTGACTACAAAACAAGAGGAAAAAAAATCACTTCCTCACTGTTCATGAGACTACAGTTATACTGGAAGTAGAAGAGAAGTGGAGGTAGAAAAAGAAACTAGTAGAGGAACTGGAGGCAGATGGATTGCATAGTTATACCTGACTAGGATTGATGGAGCTGAAGAATCAAGTGTGTGAGGGAATAAGAGTAGAACATGAAAAATTGATTCAAGTTCTGAAAAACAAACCTGAAGAACTTAGACTGTTGTGGAATGTGATGGGGGATTACAAAAGGCTTAACACAAGTGAGTAGTGTTGTAAAAATGGCTTATGAGCATTAAAATCTTGGTCACAACATTTGGAATTATTCAAAAGTACAAGATTTAAAGAAACCAGTGAATATAATATTGCATTACTCTAGTCAGGAGATTATTAAAACCTAGATTATTAAAACATTTGGTTATGGAAATAGAAAGGAAAACTAAGGACTAAGACTAAGGACTGAGGAAATCAAGATAAATCTGAGATTTTTATACTTGAAGTGTTGCCTGTGGTGGTAAATTTCACACCTATTATTGTTACAGAGCTGGAGCTTTCTGGGAAGCTGAGACAGTGTGAAGAACTCGCTTCAAATCCTTATTCTTGTGATCAAGTCAGAAAGATTTCAGATACATTGCTCATAAGAACAGGTATGACTTTATTGAAGGGATAGGAAAAAGGAAAGGGGGCACTATAAAGAAGAGAGTTGGTTCTCTCAGAGAGGAGAGATACAATGTGGCTCTCCTGCATTTAAGTTTTATTGGGGATCCCAAGGAAGTTTGCAAAGACTCCAACCCAGGTTTATCTCTTGACTTTTGACTGACAGCAAGATGACATCAGACTTAGAAGTCCCAATGCCATGACAACTGTATGCCACCTTGGCCCATTATAACTGGATTCTTAATAATTTTTATAAGTCTTATGATTAGGAGGAATTATCCTTATATTCTGGGATCTAGTCTGTGTAAAGGGGCACAAAAGTAACTCCCTTCAAAGTAACTGTGTTCCTCTTATCAATGTTATTTCCTTGCAGATAACAAGTAGTTTGCTGAGGAATGTGACAGGATAGACAGGACAGACAGGACTGCAGGTAAATTGCTTTTTGGCAAAAGAAGTATGTGGGATTCAGCACAGCGGGCCCATTTTGTAGGGTTATTCTCTTGACCTTGTGTTCCCACTGCCCTCATCTTTCTATCACCTAACATCATGATAGAAATAAAGATTTCAGAGGTGGCTAAAACTCTCATTAAGAATTGTTCTTGCTATGTTGAAATTGAAATTGCAGCTACATGCACAGAAGGGAGGAAATGAAAACTTAGGAAAATGCAAATGAGCGTCAGATCAAAGCCAGGAAAGGCCATATCCTTTTCTTTTAATGAATTATTGAAAGAGATAATCATGGATTAGTATCATTTATTTCTGGTTAAACTTCCTTGAAAAAATTGTACCAAAATAGTGGGAGCATTTTGTTGTAAAACTCTAGTGTCACAAAATATTCTTAATACCTGAATCTGAAATGAAGTGACAGAAACTTAAATTTAGAATTCTTATATTACAATCACTTTCTGAGATTCTGAAGTAATCATTTTTGTAGTTAATATAATAATATTGATCTTACAATTAGATTTTGATAGTTACAGCTACATGTTTACAACACCTGTCTGTTTTTGTTTTGTTTTATTTGACATTTGAGTTTTCTTCTTGGAAACAAATTTTGTATGGTTAGGAGCTGAAGCTCTCTCTAAATAATCTCATATGTGGAATTTTATAAGTATTTTCCTGGCATAATGTTTGATCTTTATACTCAGGCCTATGTCAATATTGAAAGCATAATTTGAAGTAAATATGAAACCAGGAAAACCAGGCATAAATTTTAGAGTTCTCTCCTACTAAGAAAGAATGTTGACATGCAAGGGGCAGATTACTTGAAATTAGGACTAATAAAAATTTGTGACATATGGTTACTACACTACATACAAAATCTTTTGTTCAGATAGGTCCTAAACCATACATTAATATGTTTTACTTAAATTATGCCTGTTAGGGCTATTATGCCAAGAATAAATTTTTTATGTGCTGAGAGTATAATCTAGGGATGTTTTATCACTGAGCTAATTTCTCAAGTTTTTTTTTTTTTTTATATAGGGTCTAAATTGCTGAGAGTCCCACTACTTTGCTGAGGCTGGCTTTGAACTTGCAGTAACTCCTGTCTCAGCCTCCTGAGCCACTGGGATTATAGATGCATGCCACTGTGCCTGCTTAAAACTAAAATTTTAAGAGAAAAGGTTGATTCATCTTTCTAACATTTAAAAAAGAATAAAAATCATAACCCATAACCACTTCACAAAGTTTTTGCTATGTAGTTACTTTTTTTAATTGGGTTACCCCACTAAAGGGAAAATTAATGTTTCTCAGAGTATTTAGAAATATTGCTCTAGGAAACAAAAAAGGGTTAAAAAAAGAACTCTCACTTGTCACTAAGTTTAAAAAATGCGACTCGAGAAAGCTAAAGAATTATATAGATATGCAAATATGGTAGTCCCAGTCCAAAGAAGAATAAAATGACAAATTAAACTGAAACTTATTTGATAGAAATTAAGTTCTTGAGAAAGGAATCCTAGGGTACATTCTTTGTTGTCAATCAGTAAATAAAGACATTATTTCAAGAATTTTCTTAACATCCTTAGTGAAAAACTGTTAAATGGGACTTAGAAGTAGGTGTGCCTACACATTTAGGCTATAATTTGAGGTTGGGGAAAGGTTCTCTGTCCAAGACAATATAAATTGACTTGAGAACCATCATGCATTCTTTGGATATAGTATTTGGCTTAAGCTTGATTCTTTTTTTTTTATTTTTTTTTTTATTTTTTTATTTTTTAAAGAGAGAGTGAGAGAGGAGGGGGGGGGAGAGAGAGAGAGAGAGAGAGAGAGAGAGAGAGAGAGAGAGAGAGAGAATTTTTAATATTTATTTTTTAGTTTTCGGTGGACACACATCTTTGTTTGTATGTGGTGCTGAGGATCGAACCCAGGCCGCACGCATGCCAGGCGAGCACGCTACCGCTTGAGCCACATCCCCAGCCCCTTAAGCTTGATTCTTTTTGTTAAAACTATGGATCTTTTCAAAATCATAAGCATCTGCAGAGACTTTAAGCTAGTATTGGTCATTGTGAATGACTTTTGTAAGCCACTCTGTTCATTTACACCTCAGAGAATAATTGAATTTGGCTGTGGTTATGGTAAGAGTAAGGATGTTTAGTTCTGGTGTGCTTGGAGTGGGGAAAAAGGAGGGGATGTGAGTGAGAAAATGTACAAAGAATTGTAAGATTAGATCCTAATCAGACTAGAGGAGGAAAAAATCATTATTGGGCAGCAGCATGCACAGAGGTACGAGGATGGACATAGTTTGGAACATTAGAGTAATAAAGCAGTTACAAATAGGTAGAATATAGTGTGCAAAGCAGGGAGTGATGGGGAGATGATTTTGGTGAAATGAGCAGGATTATCCTGAGGATAATAGAATTCCATTAAAAATGTTAAGATGGAGTCTGGAATGTTCACGTTTCCATTTTGGATGGGGTATTTACAGCAGCAAAGATGACAGATTAGAAGGAAGAAAAATGGAGGAGATTATTGAAATTGGCCAGAGGACAGTTGATGAATCAAGGTAGTTGCAGCAGGCACTTGGAGAGGGATGCCCAGGAAACTACAGGTTTTTTTTTTTCATGTTTTTGCATAATGTTAATTCTGACATAAGTTGTTTGGGAACCCTTCCTTCTTTTTTCCTTTCTTTCTTTTTTGTGGCACTGAGGATTGAACCCAGTGGTGCTTTACCATTATACTACATCCCAAGCTCTTCCTTCTTTATTGTTTATTTTGAGACAGGCTCTTTTAAGTTGCCAGGCTGGCCTCAAATTTTTGTCTCAGTCTCCCAAGCAGCTGTGATTATAGGTGTGAACTATTGTGCCTGGATGATTTTGTGTTTTGACTTTGTATACTATTGTTCTGATGAATTCACTTATTAGTTCTTATACATTCTGATGGAGTGTTTATAGTATCCTACATGTAATATCATATCATATGAACAGACAAAATTTTTTCTTTTCTTTCTAATGTGATATGCCTTTTATTTCTTTTTCTTGACTAATTTCTCTGGCTAGGAATTCCATTACTATGTTCAATAGAAGTGGTAAGAGCATGCATCCTTACCTTGTTTGTGATTCTAGAGGAAATGATTTTATATTGAGTATGATATTAGCTGTGGACTTTTCATCAATGGTCTTTGTTTTTTGAGGTAATTTTTTTGCATTCCTAGTTTGTTGAGTTGGATGACGATGATGATGACGACGACGACGATGATGATGATGATGATGAAAGTAAGGTGAATTTTTTTTGTCTTTGGTTTTGAAATTTTAATAAAAGTAAAAAATGAATGCAAATTGAACACAATGTTGTAAAAACATGAATCTCTTTAGATTTTCAAATATGCTATAATACCAATTTTGTTCATGCTATCTTATGTTTTTGTGAATTCAAATCACTTAGGTTCAATATATCTGCTCCAAACTATTGGCAGAACTTTTACAGATTTATATTTTTGGCTACATAATTTCTTTTTAAAAATATTTTGTTTATTTAGTTGTACCCAATACCTTTATTTTATTTTTATGTGGTGCTGAGGATTGAACCTAGTGCCTCACGCATGCTAGGCAAGAATCTACCTCTGAGCTGCAACCCCAGCCCTTCTAAAATATAGTTTTTTTAAAAAAATTATTTATTTATGTATCTTTTTAGTTTTAGGTGGATACATTTGTTTGTTTTTATGTGGTGCCAAGGATCGAACCCAGTGCCTCATGCATGCTAGGCGTGCACTCTACGACCGAGCCACCACTCCAGCCCCTAAAATATAGATTTATTGTCAGTTTAAGAGAATAAATGTTTGTTGTTTGTGCATGATCAAGTGTTTTTATCTAGTAACTTTGGTTTGCATAGAATGTAGACATCTTCATTGGAAAATGTTTTTCCATAACTAATCATTCGTTTTTATTTTCTGTATGTGTATAAGTGATCATTCAAAATTTCAGAATGATTTATTTTCTTCAAAAAAAACCTATAAAACTCATTATCTCCAGAAACCTAGAATTTACTCAAGATGTTGAATCTTTTCATATTTTTTTTCTGCATCTATTGAGATTATCATGTGTTTTTGTCCTATACCCTGTTAGTGTTATGTATTACATTGGTTGATTTTTAATAAGTTGAAATCTACTTGCATTCCAAGAATTAATACACTTGACTTTTGTGTATAATCCTTTTAAGGTACAGTTGAATTTAGTTTATATTTTATTGAGGACATTTATGTTGATATTCATGAAGGATATTGGTTTGTGGTTTGATTGTATTGTTATTTATGGCTTTGATATCAGGGCAATCTTGGCTTCATAGAATGAGGATGGACACATATAGCTTCCCTTTAGTTTTTAAGAAGAATTTCAAGAGAAATTATTTTAATTTTTCTTAAATATTTAGTAGAATATTCTAGTGAATTTATTTGGTCCTGGTCTTTGCTTTGTTGGAAAGCTTTTTTTTTTCTCTAGCATATTTTTGTTTCTTTTGTTGTTGTTGTTGTTGTTACTAGTAATTGAACCCAGGAGTTACCCACTGATCCACATTCCCAGTTATTTTTATGTTTAATTTTGAGAGAGTCTCATTAAGTTCCTGAGGCTGACCTCAAACGTACAATCTTCCTGCCTCAGCCTCTCCAGTCACCAGGATTACATGTGTACACCACTATATCTGGCTGTTGGGAAGTTTTTGATTACTGATTCAATCTTTTTAGTAATTTTATTCAGATTTTCTATTTCTTCATGTTTTAGTGTTGGTATATTATGTGCTTCTAGGAATTTATCCATGTCTTCTATGTTATGCAACGTTTTGGCCTGCAATTATCCTTTTGATTTCTGTGACATCAGTTGTAATGCATCCGTATTTATTATTTTAGTTGGATTCTTTAACTTTGTTTTTCTTCCTTTTCCTATGTGGTCCTGGGGATTGAACCCTGGGGTATGCTACAATTAAGGTACATCTCCAATTCTTTTTAATTTTTTTTTAAATTTGAGGCAGTCTCATTAAGTTACCCAGACTAGCTTCAAACTTATGATCCTCCTGCCTCAGCCAGGTAACTCCTCCTTCTTTTTTTCTTACTTAATCCAGTTAAGCATTTGTGAGTGCTATTGATCTTTTCAGAAAATCATCTTTAGTTTTGTTCATATTTTCTATTGTTTCTCTATTCTCTATGTCTCTCATATCTGCTATACTCATTATTTTATTTTTTTCTGCTGTGAGTTTAGTTTTTTTTTTTCTAGTTTTTTGAAAGGTAAATTTAAATTGTTGTTTTGAGATATTTATTCTTTTTAATGTATGAAATTACAGATATAAATTTATTTCTTCACATTGATTTTACTACATCCCATACATTTTGGTATATTATGTTTTTATTTTCATTTGTCTCAAATTTTTAAAAATTTTCTGTGTGACTTTTTGAACTGTACTAGTGTGTTGTTTAATGTCCACAGATTTACTTCAAATATTCTAGTTTGCCTTTTGCTATTCATGTCTAATAATTTCATTGTGATCAGAAAATATATTTTGTATGATTTCAGTGTTCCTGAAATTTCTAAGACTTGTTTTGCAGCCTAACATATAGTAAATCCTGAAGAGTATTCCATGTGCACTAGAGAAGAATATATATTCGTCTTTTTTATGTAAATCAAAAATCAACTGATATTTCATCTAATTCCAGTTAGAATGGCAATTATCAAGGATGCCAACAATAGCCAGGCTCAGCGGCCCATTCTTATAACCCCAGTGACTTCAGAGACTGAGGAAGGAGGGTTGCAAGTCCAAGGCCAGTCTCAACAATCTAAGCAATTTATCAAGACCTTGTCTAAAAATTAAAACAAACAAACAAAAAATAAATAAAAAGGCTTGGGATGTAGCCTAGTAGTAAAGTGCACATAGTTTCAGTCTCTAGTACAAAAAAAAGAGAAAGAAATATTAAAATATTAGAAACAATGATAAATGCTAGAGAAGACATGCAGAAAGAGGAACACTTTTAAACTGTTGCTGGAACTATATATTAGTATATTCACTATAGAAATCAGTGTTGAAATTCATCTAAAGACTAGGAATGGAACCAACACATGACTCAAATATACAAATATATATATTTATACAAAAGAATTAAGGTCATCATATCATAGCAGTAGGTGCATACTATGTTTATAGCAGCACAATTCACAAAAGCCATTATGGACTTAGTGTCCATCAAGGGATAAATTGATAAAGAAAATGTGGTATATAAATATAATGGAATTTTATTGAGCAATAAATAAGAATGAAATCATGTCATTTGTAGGGAATTGATGGAACTTGAGAGCATTAAGTGAAATAATACAAACTCAGAAAGTCAAAGGTCATACATTTTTGTTCATATGTGGAAGCTAAAGAGAAAAATGGTGAAAAAAGGTGGGGGAGAGGTCTTATAAAAATAGAAGGAAGATGAATAGAGTACAGGAAAGGAACAAGGAGGAGGGAGGAGGAGAGGAAAGGGGAGATACAGGGAAACAATATTAACCAAATTATATTATTATATTGTGTCTATGAATGAATATGTAATGATAAATCCCACTATCATGTATAATTATAATGCACCAATAAAAACCAGGAAAATAAAGAAAAATATTTATAATTTTCTTTGTGAATTGACATTTTATAATTATTTCATTCCTTGTTTCATAATTTCCATCAGTTTTTTATTCAATTTATTTTTTTCTGATATTTTTTATTTTACTTTTTTATTTGTTCTAATTGGTATACATAAACCAATTAGAACGCATTTCAACTCATTGTACACAAATGGACCACAACTTCTCATTTCACTGCTGTACATGATGCAGAGTCACACCATTTGTGCAACATACATGTACAGAGGGTAATAATATCCATCTTATTCTACCGTCTTTCCTACTCCCACACCCCTCCCCTTCCTCACTCCCTTCTGCCCAATCCAAAGTTCCTTCTTCCCTAGCTGTCCCCCATTATGGATCAGCATCTGCATATCAGAGAAAGCATTTGGACTTTGGGTTTTGGGATTGTTTTATTTTGCTCAACATGATATGCTCCAACTCCATCCATTTACTGGCAAATGCCAAAATTTCATTCTTCTTTAAGGCTGAGTAATATTCCATTGTGTATATGTACCATATTTTCTTTATCCATTCATCTGTTGAAGGGCATCTAATTTGGTTCCATAGTTTAGCTATTGTGAATTGGGTTGCTATAAACACTGATGTGGCTGAGTTACTGTAGTATGCTGATTTTAAGTCCTTTGGGTATAAATCAAGAAGAGGGATAGCTGGATCAAATGGTGGTTCCATTCCAAGTTTTCTAAGGAATCTCCATACTACTTTCTAGATTGGTTGCAACAATTTGCAGTCCCACCAGCAATGTATGAGTGTACCTTTTCCCCCCACATCCTTTCCAGCACTTATTGTTGCTTGTATTCTTGATAATTGCTATTGGGACTGGAGTGAGATGAAATCTTAAAATAGTTTTGACTTTCATTTCTCTAATTGCTAGAGATGTTGACCATTTTTTCATATACTGTAACTCCTGCTATTTGTTGTTAACATTTACATGGGTTATCTTTTCCTATACTTTCATATTCAGTTTATATGTGTCTTTAGATCTAAAGGTGAGTAATATTTTAGGAAACATGTAGTTTTATCCTGGTTTTTAAATTCATTCAATCTATGTTTTTATTTGTTCATATTCATTATACAGAATTGTGGCTTTTATTGTGATATATTCATACATGCTTATAAAATAATAAGGTCAAAATCATTCCCCTTTTCCTCTCTTTTCCCTCTTATCTCCATTTCCCTGATCATGCTTTCCCCTGCACTAATTGTATCCCTTTTACATTAATAATGTACTTTTTCCTTTCCTCTAGTTTCCACATAAGAGAGAAAACAAGCAATACTTGCTTTTCAAAGTGGGATTTATTTCACTCAATATAATGCTGACAAATTCCATCCATTTTCCTACAAATGACAATTCTATTTTTCTTTTGGCTGAATGAGGATCCATTGAACACATATGTATCACATTATCTGTATCTATTTATTGACAGAAACTGAGAATAATACCATAACTTGGCTATTTTGAATTGTGCTGCAGTAAACATGGGTATGCAATGTATCACTAAAATATATTGACTTCAGTTATTTTAGATAAATACCAAGAAAGGGTATAGCTGAGTCATATGATAGTTTTATCTTTTAAAGATATATTTAGTTGTAGATGAACACAATACCTATATTTATTTATTTATTTTCATGTGGTGCTGAGGATAGGGTCTAGTGTATAACACCAGCCCCTGTATTCATCATTTTGAGGATCTTCCATTCTGAATTCTATAGTGGTTGTACTAATTTAAATTCCCATCAACAATGTATAAAAGTTCCTTTTCTCTGAATCTTCACCAACATTTACAGTAGTTTTTTCCCTCAATAATTGCCATTTAGAATAGAGTAAGTTAGAATTTCAGGATAGTTTTTGCCGCAGTCTGGCTGGGCACAATTCAGGAGCCACTTGTCAAAAAAAACGAACTTTATTTTTAGAGCACACACACCGCACCACACAGCTCCTCAGGAAAACCCTCAGAGCCCAACTGCCACCACCGGCTTCCCACAAGCCTCTCAACCTCCCCCACTCCTCCTGCTCTTGAGGCCCATTGGCTGGGTCGCGTGGGCAGAGCCAAAAAATGTCCCCCAATGAGCAGCTCCGTGGTCTGAAAGGGCGGGGAAACAGCCCAATGAGCATCACCACAGAGGAGCCAATCAGTTGGCAGCTAGGAGTTTGCTGGGGTGCTGTGATCAATCATCAGCTGGCAGCTAGAAGTTTGCTGGCAGCTGGAAGTTTGCTGGCAGCTGGAAGTTTGCTGGGGCCCCTTTGGCTGTGGCTCTCAACAAGTTTTGATTCTGATTTCTCTGAAGGCTAAAATTGTTGAATATTTTTTCATATACTTGTTGGCCATTTGTACTTTCTTTTGAAAAGTGTCTGTACATTTCATTTGCCCATTTACTGAGCGGGTTATTAGGAATTTTTGATGCTGAGTGTTAGTTATTTTATATTCTCTGGATATTAATCATCTGATGGAAAGTAAGAGGGAAAGATATTACTCAATTCTTTAGGTTGTCTCTTCAATCTGTAAATTGTTTACTTTACTGTATAGAACATTTTCATTTTTATTTCATTTATTGGCCTTGTTATTTTCTGAGTTATAGTAGTCCTATTCATGAAGTTGTCACCTGTGCCTATGTGTTAAAGAATTTCCCTTATGTTTAATTCTAGAAATTGCAAAGATTCTAATCTTAAACCTAGGCCTTTATTTTTTTGAGTTGATTTTGTGCAGGGTGAGAGATGGAGAACAAATTTTGTGTTTCTTCATATGGATACCCAATTTTCCTAACACAAATTATTGGAGAGGCTGTCGTTACACACCAGGTTTTTGGTACCTTTGTCAAGATAAGGTGAGTGGCTCTGTCTCTGTGTCTTATATTCTATTCCATTGGTTTATGTTTCTATTTTTATGCCCATACCATGCTGTTTTTTTTTTTTTGCTCCACAGTATAATTTTTTTGTGTGTGAAAAAAATATTTTATTTGAGGAAAAATCTTATTTTACATATGCTGAGGTAATGGTAAAATCAAACAAATTTATGTTGGATGGAGGACATTTCACTTCTATTTTTTTGTAATATATTTATTATTAATTTTATTAGTCTTTTTTAGTTATGCATTACAGTAGAATCCATTTTTCATAATTATAAAAGCATGGAATATATCTTGTTCTTATTCAGTTCCTAGTGGATACTCTTCACATCCCCTACTCTATCTCCCTCCCTCTTTCCTTTCCTCTGCTTTACTGATATTTCTGCCATTTATCCTTAGTTGTTTTTAAAATTAATTTCTTACAGATGTACTTAATGCTGAGATTCACTGAGGCAAATTTATTTATGTATGGGAAAGTGATGTCAGATTCATTCCACTGTCTTTCCTTTTCCCATTCCTCCTCCATTCCCCTTTGTGCACTTCACTGAAATTTTATTTTTTAATGCTGCTTTATTGTGAATTTACTCTCAAATGTCAGAGAATAAATTTTACCTTTGGGGTTTTTTGCAGGGTATTGGCTTATTTCACTTTGTATGATAGTCTCCAGATACATCCATTTATCTGTGAATGTCATAAAGTCATTCTTCTTCATTGCTGAGTAATACTCCATTGTATGTTTAAACCACATTATATTTATCCATTCATCTGATGAAGGGCGCCTAGATTGACTGCATAGTATAGCTATTTTGAATTGTGCTGCTATAAATATTGATGTGGCTGTGTTACTGTAGTCTGTAGTATCCTTGGGTATGTACTGAGGCATGGGATAACTGGGTCAAATGAGGTTTTAATTCCAAGTTTTCTGAGGAATCTTCATACTGCTTTCCAGAGTGGTTGCACCAATTTGCACTCCCACTAACAATATAAGAGTGTACCCTTTCCCCATATCCTTGCCAGCATTTATTTTTACTTACAGAGTGAATCTTTTTAAAAATATTTTTTAGTGTTGACGGACCTTTATTTTATTCATTTATTTATATCGGTGCTGAGAATTGAACCCAGTGACTCACCATTTATTTTACTTATATTCTTGATAATTTTCAGTCTGACTGGAGTGAGATGAAATCTCTGTGTAGTTTTAATTTGCATTTATATAATAGCCAGAGATGTTGAACATTTTTTTGTCATATATTTGTTGACTGTTCATATTTCTTCTTTTGAGAAGAGTGTTTAGTTTCTTTGATCATTTATTTACTGAGTTGTTTGAATTTTTGGTGATAAGTTTTTTGAGTCCTTTGAGTATCCTGGGAGTAAAGGCTTTATTTGAGGTGCAGGTGGCAAATATTTTTTTCCCATTTTGTAGGCCCTTTCTTCATGCTCTTGATGGTTTCCTTTGCTGTGAAGAAGATTTTTAATTTGATGCCATCACAATATTGAATTTTTATTTTATTTCTTATGATTTAGTAGTCCTGTTAAGATACTAAGCTCCTAAGTCAACATGTTCGAGTGTTGGGCCTATATTTACTTATCACAAGTGCAGATTTCTAGTCTAATTCTTAGGTCTTTGATCCATTTTGAGTTCAGTTTTGTTCAGGGTGAGAGATAGGGATTAAATTTCATTCTGCTACAAATGGATTTCCAGTTTTCCAAGTACCATTTGTTGAAGAGGCTATCTTTTCTCCAAGGTATGTTTTTGGCACCTTTGTCAAGTATGAGATAACTGTATTTATGCGGATGTTTCTTTGTATCTTCCTTTCTATTACACTGGTATTCTTGCCTGTTTTGGTGCCAATACCATGCTGTTTTTGTTACTAAAGCTCTGTAGTATTATTTGAGGTCTGGTATTGTGATGCCTCCTGCTTTGCTTCTTTTCACTAAGGATTGTTTGGCTATTCTGGGACTCTTATTCTTCCAAATGGATTTTATAACTGCTTTTTCTATTCCTATGAAGAATGTCATTGGTATTTTGATGGAATTGCATAGAAATGTATAGTTATTCTGGTAGTTTGGTTGTTTTGAAAATATTAATTCTGCCTATCCAAGAATATGGGAGATCTTTCCAACTTCTAAAGTCTTCTCCAATTTTTTTTCTTTAGTATTCTATAGTTTTCATTATGGAGGGTCTTCATCTCTTTTGTTAGATTGATTCCCAATATTTTATTTTATTTTTTGAGGCTGTTGTGAATGGAGAAAAAAGTATTTGACAAAGTATGGCATTCATGAATGTTAAAACACTAGAAAACTAAGGATAAAAGAAACATCCTTCAATATTGTAAAGGCCATATATAAAAAAAACTGGGGCCAGCATTATTCTGAATTGAGAAAAATTGAAAGTATTTCCTTTAAAAACAGGAATAAGACAGGGATGCCCACTTTTTTTCTACTGAAATGTTTTATTGTTTTTATTTTTGTTGTTGTTGAAGATTAAGGAAATTAACTTTGCCCATAATTCATGTGGTCTGTACTTAATGACACCAACTTATATTTGAGGCAATTAGGAATAAGACCAAACTATATTCTTTTTAAATATTTTGTTTTATTTGTACACAATACATTTATTTTGTTTGTTTATTTTTATGTGGTGCTGAGGATGGAACCCGGGGCTTTGCTCGTGCCAGGTGAGCGCTCTACAGCCGAGCCACAGCCCCATCCCCTATTTTCTTTTTTATATGGACCAATTTATCTGTCTATCTATCTATGTATCTATCTATCTATTTATATGTGGTGCTGAGAATCAATCCCAGTGCCTCACACATGCTTGTCAAGCACTCTACCACTGAGCTACAACACCAGCCCCCAAACTACATTCTTAGGTCTATTTAGTTGACAAATGGTACTTCACCAATGACTTTTCTCATATAATCTTTAACAGGAACTCATAAGTAGCACTGATTATGTCCCAAGAGATAAGAGACTGATGGTATTTCAGATCTGCACCTATGAAAAGATATGTCAGTTTCCCCTCATGTTCAAGCCAGATTGTTTTGAAAAACTTGGGGAAAGACTGAAACTCCCCAATATTCTGAGGCTGTGTGCAAGTTTTAACAACACCAATTGGAAAAAAAAAAAACAAGAATACCAACATGGCACCCAATAGACCTCCCCAGATAAAGTCACTGACCAAATGAGCACTGTGAGTCATTGTAGTAGGCAGATATTCCTTAATGGGACCTCAAAGGCCCAAAAAGGACAATACTGAACCCATTAAAGAAAATAATGGGCACGAATCCTCAATAACATTCTCCAATTCCATAGCATTTCAGTGCTCTGAAAGCCTGATAAGTGTTTGTGAACTTGTTATGATGCTTGTGGTCTTGAAGGAATGTCTGAATTCTTTCCAACGGAATTAAAATGTCTTCTATTGTTTCTGTAAGGTACTGCTGCCACACCATGTGTTGCAAACGCTGTGGCACTGACATGCTTTTGGAGAAGGCAAGACAAAAACTTATATAGCATGAATATAAGTGACATGGTGGTTGTTTTCTGCATTAATGGCAGAAGGATCCTGTGATACAAGTTTCTAAATCCATCCCTCCTCAACTGAAGCACAACATTGTGGGTTTAGATTGCATAGTGCTGCTGCCAAAGAAGGATCTTCTCAATGGGAAGTATGATGGCTATGTTGGTGAAAGTTGCTCAGCAGCTGTACATGTAATGCTTCATCTCACCAACATTTGTAATATGAGGTGAGCTGTCTTGTTTTGAAGATGTAAGGATCCATGGCTTCTTTTCATGAGCTTCTGAATCCATCATGTTGCTTAAGATCTTTCTTCTTCATGAAGATTTTTTTTTAAAACCTGTGATATCAGCTGAATATATGGTATGAGGGATATTAGCATTCTAGTAACTTTTCCGATTATTTCCTTTGTTACTGGTTTGTCAGGTTCTTTCTTCTGGAGGCAATTTTGATAACTAAATTTCCATGGCTACAGGCCCCCTGGTCTGAGTTGTCGCCTGCAGGATCATAGCCATGAGCACACAAGCCAGCTCCCCTGTCAGGGATGCCCACTTTTACCACTCCTATTTTACATAGTCCTTGAAACTTTAACCAGACCAATTAGGAATGATAAATATATATTTTTAATTGATTTTTTTGAAAAAAATAAATGACAGCAGAAGGAAAAATAAACCTATTAAAGGAATACAAACTGGAAAGAAAGAGCTCAAATTATCTATTTGCCAATGACATATTCCTATATTTAGAAGATCCAAAAACTCCATCAGAATACTTCTAGAACTCATAAATGAATTCAGCAACGAAGCAGGATATAAAATCAACACCTATAAATCAATTGTGTTCCTATACCTGAATGATGAATTTACTGAAAAAGAAATTAGGAAAACTATCCCATTCATAATATACACAGTATAATTTTAATTGATTTTGTTGTGCCTTCAGTATGACACTTTCTTTAGGATTTCCTTGGCTATTCCGGGTTTTTCATTCTTCTATGTGAATTTTAGGATTGCTTTTCCAGTTTTATGAAGAATATCACTGTTATTTTAATGGAGATTGAATAAACTCTGTAGATAATTTTCAGCAATACAGCTATTTAAAAAAAAACTTTATTTATTTATTTATTTATTTATTTATTTATTTATTTATTTATTTATATGTGGTTCTGAGGCTCAAACCCAGCGCCTCTCACATGCTAAGCAAGCACTCTACTGCCGAGCCACAACCCCAGCCCCAATACAGCCATTTTAACAATATTAATTTTGATTATCCATGAATTTGGGAAGCTTATGCATCCTCTAACATCTTCAACTCTTTCTACCATTCTGTAACTTTACTTGTAGAAATATTTTACTTCATTGATCAGATTTATATCTACATAATTGTTTTTGTTTTTTCTACTGGGGATTGAACCCACAGGCATTTTGCCACTCAGTTACATCCCCTGTCCTTTTTTTCTTATTTGTTTTAAGACAGGGTATCACTAAATTGCTGAGGGTGATCTTAAACTTGCAATCCTCTTTCCTCAGTCTCCTGAGTTATGAAAATTAAAGGCGTGAACCATCAAGCCTGACCCTACATATGTTTTAAGCTACTATGAATGGAATTGTTTTCCTTGTTTTTTTTTCTTGGTGGGCTTAATATTGGATGTATAAAAAACTATTGATTTTTGCATGGTTTTTTGTATCCTGCTATTTTGCTGAAATTTTTATTAGATCTAGATGTCTTCTTATGGAACCTTTAGGGACTTCTAAGTATTGGTTCATGTAATCTGCAAAGAGGGAAAATTTGGCTTCCTCCTTTCCTATTTGTATACTTTATATTTCCTTCTCTTGCCTAATTGTTCAGGTAATGTTTTAAGTATTATGAATAGCAGTAGTTAGAGTAGACATCCTTGACTTGTTTCTGATGTTATAGCAAATGCTATCAATTTTCCCCTGCATTATTATTGTGGACTTTGGTTTGTTATATATACTCTTATGATATTGAGGTAAGTTTTTTCCTACTGTCTTTGAATTTTTTAAACCATGAAGATGTATTTAATTTTGACAAAGCCTTTTTCTATACCTATGGCGATGATCATGGGATTTTTGTCCTTGGTTCTATTTATGTGGTAAATTATATTTCTTCATTTGTGTATGTTAAACTATTCTAATATCCCCAGAATCAAGTCAACTTCATCATGGTGTTTGACATTTTTAGATATTTTGCTGAGTTCAAATTGCAAGTGTTTTATTAATGATGTTTGCATTCATCAAGGTTATTGGTCTTCAATTTTATTCCCTTGATGTGCGCTTATTAGATTTTGGTATCAGGATCATACTGGTTTTATACAATGAGTTTTGAAGTATTCTTGCCTTCATATTTAATGGAATAATATGAGGGGTAGTCATGTTAGTTTTTCTTTAAATTTCTGGGAAAATCGTGCTTTGAATTTATCTTAGCCTGATGGTGTCTTTGTTGGGAGGCTTTTCATTTCTGCTACAATTTCATTGTGTGTTGTCTATCTGCTTAGGTGTTTTGTTTGCTCTCAGTTAAGTTTTAGTAGGTTGTGTATCTATAAATATATAGATTTCTTCTATATTTTCCAATTCATTGGAAAATAAATTTTCAAAATTGATCTTAATAATCCTATGGATTTCAGTGGTGTCTCTTTTAGTATTTTCATTTTCATCTGTAATTTTATTAATTTCAGTCTTCCTTCTTATTTTTCTTATTTTTTAATTATTTTTGATTACTTTTTCAAATAATAACCTCTGCCTCATTGATACTGTATATATTTTATTCTCTGTCTTTAATTTCACCTCTAATCTTTATTATTTTTCTTTCTATTATCTTTGGCATTGTTATTTTTTTTCCTAAGATATTTGGATGCACCTTCAGGTTGTTTATTTGTAACCTTTCTGCTTTTTTTTAAATGTAGGCACTTATAGCTGTAAACTTCACTCTTCGAATTGCCATTACTCTCTCCTCTGGTATGTTGTGTTTCTATCTTCTTTAGATTTTAAGAATTTTTAAAGTTTCCCCTCCTGATTTCTTCAATAACTCACTCATTATTCAAAAGTGTATTGTTCAATCTCCAGGTGTCTGTACATATTCTGCAGTTTTTCTTGCTATTTATTTCTAATTTTATTACAGTATAATTTGAAAAGATACAAGAGATTTTTTCAATTTTTCATTTGTTAAGGGTTGTTTTTATGGCCTAATACATGATCAGATTTATAGAAAGTTCTAAGAGAAACTGAAAACAAAGTATTTTGAGCTCCTGTAGGATGAAATTTTCTGTAGGCATCTGTTAAGTCCATTTGATGTATAGTATAGTTTAAGTTTGCTTTGTCTGCATTAATTTTCTGTCTTGATAACCTATCTGTTGGTGGTAATGGAATATTAAATTGTCACTTACTATTGTATTGGGGCCTGTATGTCTCTTTATGTTGAATAATGTTTGCTTTTTGAAATTAGGTGCATGGCATTAAAGCATAAATATTTGCATTTGTTATACCTTTTTGTTAGATTATTCCCTTTACTGATATATAATGATCTTCTTTGTCTCTTCTGACTAATTTTGGCATAAAGTGTATGTTTTCAGGTAGAAGAGTAACTGCCTGCTTGATTTAAAATTCCATTGGTATGGAATGATATTATACTTCCTTCCTCTTTCAGTCTATGAAGGTCTTTGGTTATGAGGTATGTTTTTTGGATGCACCATAGCATTGGGTCTTGTTTTTGTTAATCCAATCTTATAGTAAATGTCTTTTATTTAGAGAGTTAAACCATTTACATTGAGAAACATTACAGAGACATATGTGCTACTTCTTGTCATTTTGCCTTTTTTGGCAGGGGAGGATACCAGGGATTGAATTCAGGGGCACTTGACCACTGAGCCACATCCCCAGCATATTTTGTATTTTATTTAGAGATAAGATCTCACTGAGTTTCTTAGCACCTGGCTTTTGCTAAGGTTGTCTTTGAACTTGTGATCCTTCTGCCTCAGCCTCCTGAGCCACTGGAATTACAGGCATGCACCAACATCTCTGGCTTTCTCTGCTTTAATATAGGAAGAATTTCTAATATTCATTTGGTTATTTATTCTAATGAGATTTATTCATTTTCATGCTCTCTTGGTTATTTTTGTCTTCCTTTTTCTGTCTGTAGAATTCCTGTATCTCCTGCATTACTTGCTTAATGGTGATGAACTCATAGTTTATGCATATTGTGGAGGATTTTTAAATATTTTCTTCAATTCTGAAGGATGTTATTGCTTCTTTTTATCAGGTTTTTTGCCACTGTGACCAAAAGACCTTGACAAGAACAATTTTATAGGAGGAAAATTTTATTTGAGGGTTCACACTTTCAGAGGTCCCAGTCTGTAGATGTTCAGTTCCATTACTCTGGCCTAATGTTGAGTTTAAACAGACAGAGGAAAGCAGTTTAGAACAGGACATCAGAAAGTGGAGAGAGATTCCCCTCACCACAGACAAAATATATACGCCAAAGGGATTCCCCAAATGACCCACCTGCTCCAGTTGCATCCTCACTGCCTAGAGTTACTACACAATTAATCCCTATATGAGGATTAATGCATTGATTCACTCAAGACTCTCATAACCCAATAGTTTCACCTCTAAACTCTTTCATTGTCTCACACACGAGCTTTTGAGGGTATATCTAATATCTAAACCACAGCACTGCTGGATTGCTGGATATAGTCATCTGGGTTGGAAGACATTATTATTATTGTTGTTATTATTATTATTATTATTATTATTATTATTATTATTTGGTACCAGAGATTGAACCCTGGGGCACTTAATCTTTGGGCCACATCTCGAGCTCGTTTTAGATTTTATTCAGAGACAGGGTCTTGGGAGATACTGTCAGCCTTAGCAATTTAGTGAGGATAGTGAACTCACTATCCTCCTGCCTCAGCCTCCTGAGTCAGTGGGGTTACAGGCATACAACAAATAGGTGGAAGATATCATTTTACAGTAGTTAGAATATGACATTCAGTGCCCTCTTAACATTTAGAATTTCTGTTGCTAAATCTATTGTTATTCTAATTAATTTGCCTTTTTAAGTGACTTTGTGTTTCTCTCTTGAGGCTTCTAAAATTCTTTGTTATGGATTTTTTTGCATATTATTTTTAAAAAAAAATTTAATATTTATTTTTTAGTCGTAGTTGGACACAATAACTTTATTTTATTTATTTATTTTTATGTGGTGCTGAGGATGGAACCCAGGACGTCGCACATGCTAAGCAAGCATTCTACTGCTGAGCAACAACCCAAGCTCCTCAACTGCTAATTTTTTTAAAATTTAATTGATTTTATTTTTTTAAATACACAAAAGCGGAATGCATTACAACTGCTAATTTTTTTTAATTTAATTGATTTTATTTTTTTAAATACACAAAAGCGGAATGCATTACACTTCTTATTACACATATAGAGCACAATTTTTCATATCTTTGTATATAAAGTATGTTCACACCAATTCATATCTTTATACATGTACTTTGGGTTTTTTAAAATTAAAATTATCATTACACATATATACCACAATTATTCATATCTCTGTGTATAAAGTAGGTTGACACCCAATTCCTGTCTTGAGGATGTGGGGAAAAAGGTACACTCATAGATTGCTAGTGGGACTGCAAATTGGTGCAGCCAATATGGAAAACAGTATGAAGATTCCTTGGAAAACTGGGAATGGAACCACTATTTGACCCAGCTATCCCTCTCTTCAGACTATACCCAAAGGACTTAAAAACAGCATACTACAGGGACACAGCCACATCAATGTTTATAGCAGCACAATTCACAATAGCTAAACTGTGGAACCAAACTAGATGCCCTTCAGTGGATGAATGGATAAAGAAAATGTGGCATATATTTTTGCATTTTAATTTTAGGCCATCAAAAAATTCCTTTCTGATCCTTTCTATTTGGAGTTCTAAATACTTCCAGTATCTATATGTCTATCATCTTCCCAGGAGTAGAGAAATTTTCTGCTCTGGTTTGATTGCATACATTTTCTATACCATTATTATGTATAACCTCTCTTTCCTTAGTATCTATTAGTACTTTTTTGTGGCCATTGGGATTGAACTCGGGGGCACTTAACCGCTGAGATAAATCCCCAGTCTTTTGTTTTGAGACAGGGTCTAGCTGAATCACTAAGGCTGACCTTGAACTTGAAATCTTTCTTGCTCAGCCTCCTGAGTGGATGTGGTTATGGGATTTACCACCATGCCCAGCACTTTGTAGGCTCAATTTTTATTTTCTAATGTTATTCTGGATCTTTTGTATAGTCCGTTCATTATAATTTTTTCTTTATTACTGTCTGAGAGTTCTACTTCCTGCATCTTATCATCCAGTGCTGATACTGTTTCTTCTGCTTCATGTAGTCTGTTGGTGAGAATTTCCACTAAGTTTGTTGTTTAATTTATTTCTTCTCCAAGATTTCTATTTGGCTCTTATTTTTTTATAATTCCTCTTTATTAAAAATTCTTCCCTATCCTGATTTTATCCCTTAGTTAATTTTGTGGTTATTCTTTTAATCTATCGAACATTTTAACAGGAACTTTTTGGATTTTTTGTCCAGAATTTCCTCCACTTTGATATCTATTAGTTTTTAGACAGTTATAAATTTTTAGAAATATCTTATTTCCTTGCTTTCTAGTGATTATTGTGTTTCTTTATTGAGATTTTCACATCTGTTGGGACGTATATCTCTTCTATTATTATATGAATTCCTTCCTTCTTTTCTTTTTCTTTCTTTCTTTCCTGGAGATTGAACCCAGAAGTGCTTTACTACTCAGCAAAATCCCCAGTCTTACTTTTTATTTTGAAACAGGGTCGCACTAAATTGCTAAGGACCATGCTAATTTGCAGAGGCTATGATTGAATTTTCAATCCTCCTGCCTCCTGAATTGCTGGGATTACAGGTGTGTGCCACCACTACTAGCATGGGTTCACTTTAGTGGGCTACATTTTCCTTGATATATACCCAGACTGGCGGTATATCTCAACATCAAAGAACATACTCAACAAGTTCAAAGAGCTATAATCAACCCTTAGCACCATTTTGAGTGTAGAAAATAATCACCTGAAATTGAGACCATTTGAAGGAAAACATATACTAATAAAACATAAGAACTTATTGAAAATTCTCTGTATACTATGCTAATACAAAGGTAGAGTATTTTTCTAGAATCGACCCCAAAGTTGGAAATTAGCAAAATCAATATTAAACTTAGAGGAGTCATTGTCTCACTATATTGATTCTAAACTGCAGAGGGGCTGAGATGTGTTGCCAGTTTTAAACCCTGACATCTTGATCTTCCAATCTATGGCTTTTTGAATGAGAATTTTAATTCATTTATATTTAAATAATTTTTATTGGTAGAGAAAACTTTCTAAAGTAATTTTATTTTTTCTTTATGTCTTTTAGCTTTTCCTCTCCTTCCTTTACTTTATTACTGCATTCTTTTTTTTTTCATTGATTTTTTCATGATATGCTTTGATTCCATTCTCAGTTTGTTACAGATATTTTCTTTGTTACTGCTATTGTAATCATATAAATTATCTTAAAATTCTAGCAGTCTATTTTAAACTGTTAACTTCAATCACACATAAAACGTTGTTCTTGGGGATGGGGTCATGGCTCAGTGGTAGAGCGCTTGCCTTGCACCTCAGCACCACATAAAAATGAATAAAGGTATTGTGTCTATCTACAACGAAAAAAAATCCTAAAATCTGTAGTTCTTTATGACTCTATTCCCCTACTTTTTATTAGTGTTACAAATCACTTTTTTGTATAGTATATACCCATAAACATAGATTTATAGTTTTTATAAACTTTTTTTTGTATTGGAATTCTATGCATATAAATTTGAATAGTGTTTGTTACTATATATTTTATACATTTACCATAGATTGGAAACCTTTATTTTTATATACTTTCATGTTTCTGTCTATTGTACATTCATTTCAATTTGAAAGGCTTTCTTTAGTATTTTTTATAGTGTGACTTCATTAATAACCACATCCTTCAGATTTTGTTTATCTCATTATCTCCTTCCTCATTGAAGGGTAGTTTTTCCAGAAAAAAAAGGGTTCTTCAATTACTTTTGTGTGGTAATGGGGATTGATCCCAGGGGCTCTCTACCACTCATATACATGCAAAGCCAATTTTATTTTTATTTTGAAATAAGGTCTTGCTAATTTGTATAGGCTAACATTGTATTGTAAACCTACTGCCTCAATCTCCTAGGTAATTGGGATTATAAGCATGCACCACTCTGCTTGGTAAGATATATAGCACTTTATTTCCTTCTTTTTTTTTTTTTTTTTACTTTTTTTCTTGCTTCCTTTCATACTTGCTTGCTTTTATTTTATTTTTTTCCTCTTTTTTTGTGGCAATGGATATTTAATCCAGGAGTGCTTTACCACTGAAAACATCCCCAGCCCTTTTCATGTTATTATTTTGAAAAATTAAGACAGGTTCTCAATACATTGATTAAGTTGGCCTCAAACTTTCGATCTTCCTGCCTCATCCTCTTAATCACTGTAATTACATGGGATCATAGTGCCACCATGTGCCACATGCCTGGCTAGCATCTTGACTATGTTATCCCACTCCATTCTGACGTAAATACTTTTTGCTGAAAAATGTGACTGCAATCTTACGGATGTTTCCTTGTACTTGATGAATAGCTTTTTTTTGTGTTACTTTCATGATCCCCTGTCTTTGACGTTAAAGTTTTGTTACAAAAGTGATCCTTTGTTTACAATGAGATTATATCTTAGCCAACACAAATAATTTGAAAAATATAATAAATCAAAATGCATTTAGTGAATGTAAATTTATTTTCACTGAACATCATAGGTTAGCAACACAATACACCAGAGAGAATTGTTATGTATCCTCATGATCATATTACAGACTGGGTGCCACGCCATGGTGCTGCTTTCCATCAGAGTATCATATAACATATCACTAGGAAAATATAAAAATTCAAAATTCAATGCATAATTTTGATCTCATATATATTGCCTTTCCAATATTATAAAGATAAAAAAACCAAGTTGAATCATTGTAAGTTGAGGTAAATCTATAATTTGTCTTAATTTTTTTCTTTGGATTCATTCTAGTCAAAGATTTTGGAGCTTCTTAAATCAGTATGTACTTTTATTTTTTCAGATTTAGAAGTGTTGGGACAAATTTCTTCAAATAATCTTTCTCTTTCTTCTTCTGATATTACCATAATATGTATTATTCTGCTGGATTTTGTCCCATAAACACCTTATGATCTTGCACAGTTCATTACCTGTCAGCTTGGCTGTAGCTGGTAGGTTTTGTTCCCCAGTGCCACAGAATTTCCAACAACACATGACTGACTAACCAATGGCTTTCAGTTTCAGGTCTTGGAGACAGTGTAAATACACACACACACACACACACACACACACACACACACACACACACACAAATACAAAACAAAAAGCCAACTTAGGCTCCCTTTGATTTTTTTTCATTCTTTGTTATCTTTGCTCCTCTGACTCAGTTTATTTATCCATTTCACCATTGATGGACATTTGTGTTATTTTCAGTGTTTGGATCTTACTATTAAAGCTGACATAAATAGTCATTTGCATGCCCTTTTGTGGGAATGTGCTGTCTTCTGTTTGCATAAATTCCTAGGAGACGAATGGCTGGTTTTACTCTTTTAACATTTTCACTGGCATTGAATGAGAGTTCCAATTCCTTCACATATATGCTAATATTTCTATGGATAGTCTTTTTAATTTTAGACACTCTAATAGATATATAATGGTATCTCATGGAGATTTTAATTTAGATTCACCTAGTGAAGAACAATGTTGAATAACTTTTCATGCATTTGTTTTCCATCATTTATTATTACTGACAAAGCTTTTGTTAAAATTTTATGCCAATATTTTCTCGGTTGTTATTTACTTTTCATAGAATTTCAAGGTGTCTTTTAATATTCTGGTTACAAGTCATTCATCAGTTATGTTTTGCAAGAATTTTATCACAATATTTGGATAGTTATTTCATTATCTTGACAGCATCTATTTAAGATTAGAAGCTTTTAAAAAATTTGATGAATCTCCATTTAGTATTTTATCACTTATGTGTATCACCATTGTTGTTATATCTAAGAAGTCTTTGTTTAAGAAAGCAACGAATATTTTCTATTGTGTTTTCTTCTAAATTTTTGTTTTCATCTTACATATAGCTCTATAATTTTCTTATTCATTTTTTCCATGTTCTTATTGGTGCATATAATTGTAGATAGTGGTGGCATTTTGTTGTTGCATATTCATCCATACACGATATAACTATATAATTTGGACAATATCATTCCCCAGTATTTCCCCTTTTACTCTCCTCCTTTGTATTATTTATATTCTACTGATCTCTTGATTTTCTTGAGATCATCCTGCACCTTTCTTTTCCTTTTTCCTCTCTAGCTTCCATGAGTAAAGGAAAGTATATGACCCTGGACTTTCAAAATTTGACTTATTTTTCTTAACATAATATTCTCAAGTTTCATCTAGTTCCATGTAAATGACATAATTTCATTCTTTGTGGCTCAATAAAACTCCATTGTGCCTAGCAGCTCTGGAGACTGAAACAGGAGAATTGCCAGTTCAAAGCCAGCCTCTGCAATGGCAACTCAGTGAGACCTTGTCTCTAAATTAAAAAAAAAAAAATTACAAACTAGGGCTGGGAATGTTGCTCAGTGGTCAAGGGCCCCTGAGTTCAATCCCTGGTATAGCCCCTCCCTCCAAAAAAGAAAAACCAAAAAAACTCTGTTGTGTATATATAGCACATGTTCTTCATCGATTTAACTATTGATGGACACCTAGGCTGCTTCCATAATTTGGCTATTATGAATTGTGTGGTTATAAACATGGGAATCTATATGTCACTATACTGTGCTAATTCTTTAGTATAAATACTAAGGAGTAGAATAGCTACGTATTGTGGTGTTTATGTTATTAGTTTTTTTTAATTTTAGTTGTAAATGAACACAAAGACTTTATTTTTATTTATTCATTTTTATGTGGTGCTGAGTATCAAACCGGGTGCGTCACAAGTGCCAGGCAAATGCTCTACCACTGAGCAACAGCCCCATCCCATATTCTTAGTTTTTTGTGGAAACTCCATGCTGATTTCCATAGCAGTTAGAACAATTTGCCATCCCATTAACAGTGTCAAAGTGATCCCTTTTCTCCGCAACCTACCCACCATTTATTATTGTTTGTATTCTTGATGGCTGTTATTCTAAATATTGTAAGATGAAATTTCAGTATAGATTTTTCCCACATTTTTATTGGTGCATTATAGTTATACATATTGATGGGATTTCTTGTTACATATTTGTATGTACATACAATATAACAATATAATTTGGCCAGTATCACTCCCCAGCACTTCCTTGCTCCCTCTACAACCCCCACCACTTGGTCCCTTTCCTCTACCAATCTCCCTTTGATTTTAATGAGTTCCTCTCCACCTTTCTTTTCCTTTGTCCTCTCTAGCTTCCACATATGAGAGAAAACATATAGCCCTTAAGCATCCAAGTTTTACTTATTTTCCGTAACATGATGGTCTCTAGTTCCATCCATTTTCCTGCAAATGACATAATTTTATTTTTATTTATGGCTGAATAAAACTCCATTGTGTAGATATACCACATTTTCTTTATCCATTTATTTCTTCATGAAAACCTAGGCTGTTTTCATAGTTTGGTTATTGTGAATTGTGCTGCTAGAAACATGGGTATGTATGTATCACTATAGTATGGTGGCTTTAATTCTTCAAGATAAATACCGAGGAGGGGTATAGCTGGATCACAGGGTGGTTCCATGTCTACTCTTTTGAGGAAACTTTATACTGATTTCCATAGTGGTTGTACTAATTTACAGTCCTAGCAACAGTATAAAAGTGTTCATTTTACGCCATATCGTCTCATCATTTACTATCATTTGTGATCCCGATGATTGTTATTCTGAGTGGTTGTCAGATGAAATCACACTGTAGTTTGAATTTGCATTTGCCTAATTACAAATTATGTCAAACATATATATACATATATATATGTGTATATATATACATACATACATATTTATGTATATCTATCCATTTGCATTTCTTCTTTTGAGAAGTGTCTTTTTAGTTCATTTGCTCATTTATTAATTGGTATTTTATTAATTATTTTCATTTACTATTAATGATTATTAATAATTTTATTAATTATTAATTTATAAATTAATTTTTAGGTGCTTTTAAAATTTCTTTGAACATTCTAGATATCAATTCCCTGTCAGAAGAGTAGCTAGCAAAGATTTTCTTCTATTCTGTAGGTTCTGTTTTCACATATTTAATGATTTCCTTTGCTGTACAAAGGCTATCTAATCTGATGCCATCCCATTTATTAACTCTTAACATTATTTTCTGAACTTTTGGGGAAAATTGATGCCCATGCATATGTTGCTCCTAGGTTTTCTTTATAATTATTGGTATAATTCCTAGGTCTTTGATCCATTTTGATTTGACTTTGTGCAGGGTGAGAAGTAAGGATTTAGTTTTTTTTTTTTTTTTTTACATACAGATAAGCAATTTTTCCAGCACCATTTGTAAAATGATTGTGTTTTCTGAAATGCATGTTTTTGGTACCTTTGTTAAGGATCAGATGGCTGTAGATGCATGGGTTTGTCTCTGTGTTTTTCATTCTGCGCCAGTGGTCCATGTGTTTGTTTCTATGCCAGTATCATGCAGATTCTATTGCTATAGCTCTGTAGCATAGTTTGAAATCAGGAATTGTGATGCCTCCAACATTGCTTTTTTGGCTTAGAATTTATTTGGCTATTCTGGGTCTTTATTCTTCCAAATGAATTTTAAAGCTTTTTTTCTATTTCTGTGAAGAATGCCATTGATATTTTGTTGGGCATTACATTGACTCTATATATTGCTTTTGGCGGTATGATTATTTTAACAATACTGATTCTGCATATTCATGGACGTAGGAGGTCCTTCCATCTCCTTATGTCTTTTTCAATTTATTTCTTCAGTGTTCTATAGTTTTCATTGTAGAGGTCTTTCACCTCCTTGGTTACATTTATTCTCAGGTATTTTTTGAGGCTGCTTAGAATGGGACTTTTAATTTCTTTTTCAGGGGCTATATTAATGGTATACAGGAAAGCAATTGATTTTTTTTACTTATTGATTTTGAAATTGCTACTTTGCTGAAATGGTTTATTTCCCCTAGAAGTCTCCAGGTTGAACTTTTGGGATCTTCTAATTGTAGAATTACATCATCTTCAAACAGTGACCATTTGGCTGATTCCTTTTCCATTTTTATCCCTTTTATTTCCTTCTCTTGCCTAAGTGTTCTGGCTAGAATTTCTATTACTATGTTGAATAGGAATGGTGAGAGTGGCATTCTTGTGTTGTTCCAGATTTTAAAAGAAATGCTTTTAGTTTTTCCCTATTCGCTATGATGTTGATTTTGGGTTTGTAATATGTAGGTTTTCAAATGTTTAGTTAGGTTCCTTCTATCCCGAGTTTCTTGAGAGTTTTTATTATGTTTGAGTACTGCAGTTTTTGAAGGCTTTATCTACATCTATTGAAATGGATATGTGAATTTTTTCCTTGATTCTCTTTATGTCATGAAATGTTTATTGTTTTATATATGATAAACCTTTCTTGCATCCTTGATATAAAACCAACTTGGTCATGATATACAATCTTCTAAATATATCATGTACTGTGATTTCATAACATTTTATCAAGAATTTTTATATCTAAGTTTCTGATCCTTAGTGTTTTTTCTTTTATATGTCCTCATCTAGTTTTGGCATGAGGATGATACTGGCATCATAGAATGGATTTGGAAGTGTTGAATGTCTTTCTATTTCATGGAGTCATTTGAGGAGCATTAGTATTAGTTCTCCTTTAAAGATGTGGTAGAATTCAGCTGACATTCCCTTTTGTCCTGGGCTTTTCTTTTTTGGAAAGCTTTTTATTATTGCTTTTAACACATTGGAAGTTTTTGGTCTGTTTATGCTTTCTGTGTCCTCCTGATTCAACTTTGGCAAGTCATGTATGTCTGAAGTGGATCAATTTCTTAAAAGTTTTCAAATTTATTAGAGTATAAGTTTTCAATATTTTCTCTAAATAGTCTCTGGATTTTTGTGATGTCTGTGGTGATTTTTCCTTTTTCATCTCTAATTTTATTAATTTGGGTCATATCTATCTCCCTCCCTCCCTCTCTCTCTCTCTTTTGTATAGGGTATTGAACCCAGGGATGCTTAACCACTTAGCCACATCCTCAGCCCTTTATTGTATTTTATTTAGAGAAAGGGTCTTGCTGAGTTGCTTAGGACCTTGCTGAGTTGCTGAGGCTACTCTGAACTCAGGATTCTCCTGTCTCAGTCTCCCAAGCTGCTGGGATTACAGGCATGCACTAGAGTGCCCAACTCTCTTTTTCTTTTGCTTAGTTTGTTTTTGCCTCATCATTCTTTTTTTTGTCTTTTCTCAGAACCAATTCTTAATTCCATGGAAGTTTTTATTGCTCTTTTAAAAATTATTAATCTTGAGAGATTCCAACATGGCAGCGGGTGCGGAGAGATCAAGTCTCTGACCTCTTCAGCTGTGCGGGCATAGGGAGTCGTAAACAACCTAAATCTGTTTGCTCAGGATCACTAGGCAATGCTGAGCTGACGTGGATCTGGGGCGAACAGTCTGGGCCTCTCAGAACACACACTGAGCCCAGATCGGCTGAATTAAAGCTCCCGTTCGCCTGCTTCCCGCAGACAAACAGCTGTGACTCAGCACTAATCCATCCGGCTGAAACAACTGGTCAGCCCTTCTCATCCTACGAAGGTAAATGCCTACCGAGCCTTCATAGGTAGTGGCCACAGGTTTGAAACGGGGCTTGGGAGAGACAGTAAGGACCCACCCGTTGCATTGGTCGCCCGGCAAAGGGAAACAAACCGTCGCCATTTGCAAGAGACACCACTATGGCAGAGAACTGACGTCATCAGACTGCGGCGGAGAAGATAACTTCATTACAGGTGTGTAATCCCCTAGCCTTCCCTCTCCACACATCGGGGAAACCTTAAGGGCCCCTCCCAGCTCTCCCGTAAGGGCCCCTCCCAGCTCTCCCGTGAGCGCGACAGCCAGCCCGAGGGAATCAGAGGTGGCGCGGGACCAGCGGCACGGAACTACCGCTCCCACCAGGGCTGACTGCTGAGGTCTCTTGCACCAGCTACCGGGGGCGTGGCTACCGGAGGGCAAGTAAAATTCGCTGAGGATCCTCAGCCCCAAGCTCTACAAACTTAGGGTCTGAGGGAATGGCAAACTGGAAGAGTGTGACCAGTCATTCATGAAAACAGGGCTCCTGGGAGCAGCAGACCTGGCGTGTAGCCAGTATTGTGGTGAGAGGGGCCTGGCTAGAGGAAAAGTGGGAAGTGACTAGACACAAGAGGAGGCCCTAGACACTCAGGATTTGAGACTCGCCCAGTCTGGGAGGAGCTGCTGCACAGTGATTGGTTCCTGCGTATTGACAGGAGAAACTTGACCTGGTGGGCACAGCGCCACCTACTGGAAGAGAAGTTAATCAAACTCTAAGACTGCATTTATTAGTTTTTTTTTTCTTTTCTCTCTTTTTTTTTTGATTTGGGTTTTTCTTTCATTTTCATTTTTCTTTCTAGTTGTTTTTTTAATTTTTTTTACAATTTTTTAAAAATTTTTTTTCTTCTAATTATAATTTTCATTTTTTTTATTATTTTTTTTTAAATTTTTTTTCTTTTTTTCTTTCCTATTTTTTTCTTCTTTTGTACTTTCATTTCGCTTATCCCCCCTTCCTTGAATTCTACCTGCTTACTCTCATTCTCTTTAGTGACTTCTTCCCTTCCCTTCTAATACCTTTCCTCCCAAGCATCAAATAAATTTATAGGAGCAAACAGTAACTCAGCAGTCAAACAGAACAAGAAGTAACATGAGCAGCTTCAAAAAGCAAGGAAGAAAAGGAGTACAAACAATGCAGGACAGCCTAAATATTCAGGAGGACCTAGAGTCATCAGAAAAATGGTCATATAAAGAACTCAAGGAACACCTTAGACAGATGGAATGGAACCTTAAAGAAGATACAAGACAGCAAATTCAAGCAGCGA
Source organism: Spermophilus citellus (assembly GCF_964194105.1). Taxonomy (NCBI): domain Eukaryota; kingdom Metazoa; phylum Chordata; class Mammalia; order Rodentia; family Sciuridae; genus Spermophilus; species Spermophilus citellus. The sequence goes on from NC_138190.1 coordinate 79,906,447, forward strand.
AAGAACACATTGAGAATGAATTACATAAACAGATAAGAGAAGAAGTTAAGCATCTTTATCAGGAGATAGAGATTATAAAAAATGATCAAACAATAATTCTAGAAATGAAGGAAACGATAAACCAAATTAAAAACTCAATTGAGAGTATCACTAACAGAGTGGAGCAAGTAGAAGCCAGAACATCAGATAATGAAGACAAAATATATCATCTTGAAAAGAGTCTAGCCAACTCAGAAAGGCTGGTAAAAAATCACGAGAAAAACATCCAAGAGTTATGGGATAACATAAAAAAACAAACTTACGAGTCATCGGGATAGAAGAAGGTACAGAGATTCAAACCAAGGGAATGAGTAACCTGCTGAATGAAATAATTACAGAAAACTTTCCAGAAATAAAAAAGGAAACAGATATACAAATTGAAGATGCATACAGGACACCGAGCACACAAAATCACAGTAGACCAATGCCAAGACACATTGTTATGAAGATATCCAATATACAGAACAAAGAGAAAATATTAAAAGCTACAAGAGAAAGGAGACAGATTACATTCAGGGGTAAACCAATAACGTTAACAATGGATTTTTCATCACAGACACTGAAAGCAAGAAGGTCATTGTCTTTCAAACACTGAAAGACAATGGATGCCAACCAAGAATTCTGTATCCAGCAAAATTAAGCTTTAGGTATGACAACGAAATAAAAATCTTTCATGATAAACAAAAGTTAAAAGAATTTGCAGCCAGAAAACCAGCATTGCAAAGCATTTTGAGCAAAACACTACACGAGGAAGAAATGAAAAACAATAACCAAAACCATCAGCGGGAAGTGCCTCGGTAAAGACAGAGGGCAAGGGGAAAGATAATCATGGAGAAACAAACTAAATTTTTTTTAAAAAGGATAAATAATCAAACATGGATGGAAGTACAAACCATATATCAATAGTAACTCTGAATGTTAATGGCTTAAACTCTTCAATAAAACGACATAGGCTGGTATCATGGATTAAAAAAACAAATCCAACAATATGCTGCCTCCAGGAGACACATCTGATGGGAAAAGACATACACAGGCTCAAGGTGAAAGGATGGGAAAAAATATACCACGCACACGGTCCTCATAAGCAAGCAGGGGTGGCCATCCTCATATCGAATAAAATCGACTTCAAGACTAAGTTAATCAAAAGGGATAAAGAAGGTCATTATATACTGTTAAAAGGAACCATTCACCAACAAGACATAACAATTATCAATATTTATGCACCAAACAACGGTGCTGCAACATTCATAAAACAAATTCTCCTCAAGTTCAAGAATCAAATAGACCACAACACAATATTTATGGGTGACTTCAACACACCTCTCTCACCATTGGACAGATCCTCTAAACAAAAGTTGAATAAAGAAACTATAGAACTCAATATCACAATCAATAACCTAGACTTAACTGACATATATAGAATATATCAACCATCATCAAATGGATATACTTTTTTCTCAGCATCACATGGATCCTTCTCAAAAATAGACCATATATTATGCCATAGGGCAACCCTCAGTAAATATAAAGGGGTGGAGATAATACCATGCATTTTATCTGATCATAATGGAATGAAACTGGAAATCAATGATAAAAGAAGGAAGGAAAAATCCTACATCACATGGAAAATGAACAATATGTTACTGAATGATCAATGGGTTACAGAAGACATAAAGGAGGAAATCAAAAAATTCTTAGAGATAAATTAAAATACAGACACAATATATCGGAATCTATGGGACACAATGAAAGCAGTTTTAAGAGGAAAATTCATCGCCTGGTGGTCATTCCTCAAAAAAAGGAAAAAACAACAAATAAATGAGCTCACACTTCATCTCAAAGCCCTAGAAAAGGAAGAGCAAAACAACAGCAAATGTAGCAGAAGGCAAGAAATAATTAAAATCAGAGCGGAAATCAATGAAATTGAAACAAAAGAAACTATTGAAAAAATTAACAAAACTAAAAGTTGGTTCTTCGAAAAAATAAATAAGATCAACAGACCTTTAGCCATGCTAATGAAGAGAAGAAGAGAGAGAACTCAAATTACTAACATACGGGATGAAAAAGGCAATATCACAACAGATGCTACAGAAATACAGAAGACAATTAGAAATTATTTTGAAAACCTATATTCCAATAAAATAGAAGATAGTGAAGACATCGATAAATTTCTTAAGTCATATGATTTGCCCAGACTGAGTCAGGAGGATACACACAATTTGAACAGACCAATATCAATGGATGAAATTGAAGAAGCCATCAAAAGACTACCAACCAATAAAAGCCCAGGACCGGATGGGTATACAGCGGAGTTTTAAAAAACCTTTAAAGAAGAATTAATACCAATACTTTTCAAGTTATTTCAGGAAATAGAAAAAGAGGGAGCTCTTCCAAATTCATTCTATGAGGCCAACATCACCCTGATTCCGAAACCAGACAAAGACACCTCAAAGAAAGAAAACAACAGACCAATATCAATAATGAACCTAGATGCAAAAATCCTCAATAAAATTCTGGCGAATCAAATACAAAAACACATCAAAAAAATTGTGCACCATGATCAAGTAGGATTCATCCCTGGGATGCAAGGATGGTTCAATATACGGAAATCAATAATTGTTATTCACCACATCAATAGACTTAAAGATAAGAACCATATGATCATCTCGATAGATGCAGAGAAAGCATTCGACAAAGTACAGCATCCCTTTATGTTCAAAACATTAGAAAAACTAGGGATAACAGGAACTTACCTTGACATTGTAAAAGCTATCTATGCTAATCCTCAGGCTAGCATCATTCTGAATGGACAAAAGTTGAAGGCATTCCCTCTAAAATCCGGAACAAGACAGGGATGCCCTCTATCACCACTTCTATTCAATATAGTACTCGAAACACTGGCCAGAGCAATTAGACAGACGAAAGAATTAAAGGCATAAAAATTGGAAAAGAAGAACTTAAATTATCACTATTTGCAGATGACATGATTCTATACCTAGAAGACCCAAAAGGGTCTACAAAGAAACTACTAGAACTAATAAATGAATTCAGCAAAGTGGCAGGATATAAAATCAACATGCATAAATCAAAGGCATTTCTGTATATCAGCGACAAAAATTCTGAAATGGAAATGAGGAAAAACACTCCATTCACAATATCCTCAAAAAAAAAATACTTGGGAATCAACCTAACAAAAGAGGTGAAAGATTTATACAATGAAAACTACAGAACCCTAAAGAGAGAAGTAGAAGAAGATCTTAGAAGATGGAAAAATATACCCTGTTCATGGATAGGCAGAACTAACATTATCAAAATGGTGATATTACCAAAAGTTCTCTATAGGTTTAATGCAATGCCAATCAAAATACCAATGGCATTTCTTGTGGAAATAGATAAAGCAATCATGAAATTCATATGGAAAAATAAAAGACCCAGAATAGCAAAAGCAATTCTAAGCAGGAAGTGTGAATCAGGTGGTATAGCGATACCAGATTTCAAACTATATTACAGAGCAATAGTGACAAAAACAGCATGGTACTGGTACCAAAACAGGTGGGTGGACCAATGGTATAGAATAGTAGCTACTCCTGTTTGTTTTCAGGCTTTGTTTGCATAGTATATAAATTTCTATCTTTTTAGCTTTAGACTGTAACTGCTTTTGCCATTGTGGTGAGTCTCTTGAAAACAATATACAGTTGTAAATTGTTTTTAATCCATTCTGTGAGCATATGCCATTTAATTGGAGAGTTGAGATCATTTATAGTCAATGTTATATAGATATTTGTTAATTTCTGCATTTCTGTTTAATTTGGTCCAGCTTCTTATTTTCTTAGTTTTCAAATGAGATTTGTCCATTTGTGAGTTCTGGTGTTTTTGATTTCTTCTATGTGTAGTATTTCTTTCAGTATTGTATGTAGTGCTGGCTTAGTAGTCATAACTTATTCTTGTTTCAGGTTTTCTTGTAAGGCTTTTATTTCTTCTTTGGTTCTACAGGACAGATTTGCTGGATATAGCAATCTTCATTAGAAGTTATTTTTCTTTCATGCTTTTGAACATACTATTTCAAACCCTCATGGATTTGGAAGTAATTCAGATTTATTTCCCTCTAAAAGTGACCTAACTTTTTTTTTTTTCTCGAGGCTTCTAAAATTCTGTACTTGTTCTGTATGTTAGGCATTTTATGTATAATGTTGTGTTATTTAGAAGTTCTTTGTTGATCTTGTCTATTTGGAGCTTTGAATGCCTCTTGTACATTGATGCCTGTTTCACTCTCTAATTTTGTAAAATGTTGTATTATTATTTTCCTAAAGAGTTATCCCTGAAATCAGCCTGCATTTCTCAACCCTCTTCACTTCTGATGATTCTTAAATTTGGTCTCTTAATGTTGTCCCAGAGTTTTTCTGAGCCTACTAACTCATTTTTTCCTTAGTATTATCTGAATGCTCAAGAATAGCCTTTTGCCTTCCAGCTCTCAGAGACTGTTTTAGCATGGTTTACTGTATTAGAGAGACTTTAAGTTGAACATTTGATTTGATGTATTTTATCTTTCATCTCCAAGATTCATGTTTTGGGTCTTTTTAAATATCTCTATCTCCTTATTGAATTTCTTGCTCCTACCCTATACTGACTAATTTATTCCATTGTTTTTCTATGTTCTCTTGTAATTCATTAATCATTTCTATAGTCATTCTTTTGAATTCTTTATCCCATTTTTATACAGTTCAGTATCTTTGGATTCAGTTTTTGATGAATTATGAACTTTAGTAGGAGTTGTGTTATCTTGATTTTTTAATTATTTCCTGTATTTCTGTGTTGGCTTTTATGCATTTGTTGTGAAGGGTCTCTATCCCACCATTCTTTGTGGGCCTTTTTAGGGCACAGACTTTTACAGTATCCTAGAGTGCTCTAGATTGAAACCCATACCCATCATATTTGTAGTATCCACAGTTTTTGTGTTAATACTTCTGTTTTTGCTATCGGAGTGGATATCTATGAGTGGGACCTGCAGCAGCATCTCCCAGTGTTATTTCAGGTCTGGCCTTTAGTGTGTTTTTTTCTTATATTATTTGTATTGATTCATCTTTGAAGTCTGAGTGTGGTTTATTTGTGTGTGGAGCAAGGTGTGCTGTCTCTTGGCTCAGGTTAGTTCAGAACCTACCCCATGAACTTGTGGTGTCTCTGCAGATTCCCAGAACATCACAGAAAATGGGAAACAAAAGAACAGCAACAACTGAAACAACATAGAATGATAGGGTAATCAATTGCCAATAAGAAAACCTATAACAGCTATAATCAAAATCTGGCATGAAAGAGCAGGTGTCAACTATGATGTCCATAATATAATGACTGCAACAACATGAATCATGGGAGTAGAAATTATATAAATCAAATACTTCTAAAATATGCGAAAATAAATTTCATTGAGATAAAAGATAATGTGATAGGAAGTAAAAGAAAGTTTGTAATTTTCAAAATGTGAACAGAGAGTATTCAAAAGAGATGTAGAGGGCTGGGGATGTGGCTCAAGCGGTAGCACGCTCGCCTGGCATGCGTGCGGCCCGGGTTCGATCCTCAGCACCACATACCAACAAAGATGTTGTGTCCGCCGAGAACTAAAAATAAATATTAAAAATTCTCTCTCTCTCTCTCTCTCTCTCTCTCTCTCTCTCTCTCTCTCCTCTCTCACTCTCTCTTTAAAAAAAAAGAGATGTAGAAAGTGGTGTCTATTAAAAAAATAGAAAAAATACAAAGGCAGAGAGAGTATATAAGAGAATTTTGCTCCTAGGGCAAGAAGAAAGAAGAGAAATAGAAACAAATAAAACAAAACAAAAAAAATCAAAAAACCCTGACCATCAAAAGACAAGACAGAAAAATAGCAATTGTAAAGCAATGCCAAAAATGAGAGAAAAAGAAACAAATATATATACATACATATATATATATATATATATATATATATATATATACACACACATATATGTATATACATCCATGAACCAATTGGCAGAGCAACAATGGCAACAACAAAATGAGAGGGGGGGGAGAGAGAGAGAGAGAGAGAGAGAGAGAGAGAGAGAGAGAGAGAGAGAGAGAGAGAGAGAGAGAGAGAGAGAGAAAAAAAGACTCTTGAGATGGTCAAACAGTTCATAAGGATGGATTGCCATTGCCTATGTCCTATTGTTCTTCTTTTTTGTTTCTTCTGGAGCTAAGCACTGGGACGGAGAGAGAGAGAGACAGAGAGAATGAATGAATATATGAGTGACAGACAGATATTGAGAGAGAGAACACAAATGGTAGCTGTTAACTTCTTCCATTTTTGTGTTTCTCACGGCCTAAATTCTATTTGGTTTAAATAGCTCTAAGATTCCTTTATCCTGAGTATAATATAGGATGGAATGTGAAGTACTATGCACTGGAGTTTTGTCTGGAGAATTCAGATCAGTGCACTCCTCCCAGGAAGCGGTTGCAGTAAAGTTCTAAGGGGATTTCTTTTGGTTGGGACTTAGATCTAATCAGGGTTTAGGGACTTTTCTGGGTGATGTTTTCTCTGGAAAGTTTAGATCAACACATCTACAGGGCCAGGCAGATGCTGATTTCTGTTAGGAGTCTGAATTTCATGAGTATCCCAAGAATTCTATTCAGGGAGCAGGGTATTTAGCCTTCTACATGTCTCACATTTTCTGCTCCCCATGCATATGGAATTCCCTGGCTTAGTCCCTTAGTACATTCAAACTTGCCTTTTGAGTTTTCCAACCTTCTGGCTAAATTTTTGAGCCTCCAGATTTAAAGGAAAAGTGAGATGTACCCCTTTCTGTATTTCTGACTTTATTCCCCTTGAATATAATTGTCTCTGTGCCTGTTTCACTTGTGTTCATCTTGGTACACATGATGAACATCTAGGCCACATGGAAGACACTTGCTGGGGCAGTAGGTCAATGTTTGGTATGATCTACCAGGGTTTCACAGTAGAAAGATGCACATGAACTCTTCAAGATCACTCCTGCCTCAGATCCCTGTTTGCCAGTTGAGAAACCCAGAGCACTTTTTAGATGCCAGTTTGCTGTCCAGCCTCTGAATCAGCTAAGTTCAAGGTGATTTTCTGATGTACATGTTTTTCTGTGCCAAATTTATCTGTTGTGTTAATCCCTCTGTATTATTCCTCTGTAGTGAACAAGCATTACTGCCACTGCTGCCAGATCAGCTCCAATGTATTCTTGCTTGCTTTTTGTTTAATGCATTTGAATGTTTCAGTCTCTAAGAAACTCTGACTGACTGAGATTGAATTTCAGTGAATTCCCTTTTCTATAGTCCTCACTGAAAAGCAGTACTTTTGCTATTTGAATGCAGAGTCACAGAGAAGCTGGAAATACAAACTTCCTCTAATTTGCTTAGGTGTATGATTTATTTTGACTTTTATTGTAAATATGATTAAAAAATGAATATGGTTTGAGGCAAGTGTTTAACTTTGTTTGCTTATTTCTTTATGTTTCCAAGTGAATGTCCCTTTCTGGTCCTTGTTGAAAAGATTATTCTTTTCCCATTGCATTGCTTTTGCACCTTTGCCAAGAATAAATCATTCAATATAATGAAGGAAGGGGCTTGAGAGGGAGGTAGGAAAGGAAGACATTTGGAAGTACAGGGAAATGACATCCATCAAATTATTCTGTCTATGTACAAAATATACCACAATGAATCCCACTTATACAATGATAATAAGCTAATTAAAATAATAATGATGATGCAAAGGAAATTGGTAGATTAAAAAAGGTGTGTGGGGGGGGAGAGATAGAGGAGGAAAACAGAAGGTACTGGGGAAAGAGTTTGAGGAAATTATTTTATGTGCATGTACAAATATGGCATAATGAAACCTACTATTATGTATAATTATAATGCACAAATAAAAATCAGTTGTCCATATAGTTTCAAGTTTATTTATAAGCTCTGTATTATCCTGCATTTATCTATTTGTCTATTTTTTGCCAGTCACACAGGTAAATAACGCATCTTGAGATTATACAGTTTTAGTCCTCCAACATTTTTCTTTATTTTCAAACATGTTTGTGACTATTTTAAATCTTTTGATTTTCCCTGTGTGTTTTCATTGTTTTGCTTAGAACAAATAATTTGAAAAATATTCTTTTAATATTTTTTAATATTTTTTAATATTTATTATTTTTTTAGTAATCGGCAGACACAATATCTTTGTTTGTATGTGGTGCTAAGGATCGAACCCGGGCCGCACGCATGCCAGGCGAGTGCGCTACCGCTTGAGCCACATCCCCAGCCCTCATTTCAATCCTGATGACTTTTTTTTTCCATTTATCATTCTATTTTTATTTGTTTTACTTTTCTATTGGTTTTGAACAGTAATTTCATACCTCTTTATTATTTCCCACAAAATATAAAGAAAAACACATTGGCATTCTAAAAACACGTGGTATTCAACTTCACATCTTTGCAAAATTTAATGTTTCTGTTTTCCCTAATTGTTTGAAAATGCACACAACTATGTAGACTTTCATTTCCTTTAATAGAAAAAAAATAAGGAATTATGACATACTCTGGAAACCCAAATGTTATGCTACTCTCCATTGTTTATAAAGACTACCTATACATGGAGATTTACAACTTTGGGACTTTATGAATTCCTTTAAAGACAGGGAATGCATCCTAATGACTGTGTGGTGTGTGTTCTGGTCATGTTTGATATGATTTGACAGTTGAATTCATTGTATAATGATTTTATTTCCTTATTATAAGAGAATTTTAACTTTTCCTTATTAAACTTACTCATCAACACATATAATATTACAGTATTACACAAGGAAACAACCCTGAAAATAGATGAGGATAAGGAACTGAGTAGGAAAATTGTGTCTATGTCTCTAAAAAGACCATTGCCTCTGACTTTTCTTTTGTTATTTTTTTGATTTGTTATATATGACAGAAGAATGTATTACAATTCATATTGATTTTTATTAAATAGCTGAAGTAAGCTGCCAAATGACTCTCAACTAAAAGATTCCCATGGGCTTCACCAAAATGCTTGTCTCCTAAATAATAATAATTTTGCCTAGTGTGTAGCCATATTCTTATAATGTTTTCCTTAGGGGGGTGGTGAAAATCAGTACCATCTAATTCCATGGCAGACTTGGAGAAATTGATGACTTTTATTTCTTTTCTTTCTCTTCTTCTCTTTCTCCTTCCTTTCTTTGCTCCATTCCTTCTTGCTCTTGCCTGTTTACACTAATCAGAGCTTCCAGTATAATATTAAAGAGCAGTGATCAGAAAGGAAAAGGTATCTTTGGCTTCTCATAAATCTTACAGGGTAATTTTTTAGTCTCTCACCACTAAGTTTAGTGTTTGGGGAAGGTTAAACTCCTTGTCAGGTTAACTCATAATAAATCTTATGAGTTTTGGTTTTCTGAGAGTTTTGGGGGACCAGATGTTGGATTTGGTCAATTAATTTTTATACTTCTATTTGAATTATCTTTTTTCCTTTTTTATTCTTGCCATGTGATTAATTATATGGTGCACCCCTCTTTGGGGGTTTTAATTTTTATTTATTCCAATCCACTGTAAGAAATAAACTATATGACTGAATTCATGGGTATATATAATATTTTATTTCACTTAAATTGATTTATTGACCTACTCAATGGTCATAGTCCATGGTTTTTTAACTACCTAAAAGTGTTTGGGCAGGACAGGTATTATTTCCTCTTTTAAATCTCCGATATAATTCATCTTTAAAGACTAAGTTTTCTTTGTAAGCCACAAATCAATTTCCCTAGTAGATACAGGGCTACTCAGGATATGTCATCTGAGTGAGATTTGGTCATTTATGGTCTTCAAGAAATTTTTATGTTTTGTTGACAAATTTATTGTCATAAAGTTAATAGTAATACACTATTTTTTTTTTCTGAACTAGCATATTTTATTGGAGTAGAATAGAATGGGCAAATGATTGTCCTGTGATTCTTCTGATTAAGGAACGGTACAAATATAGTTCCAGCAACATTCAAGTACCATAATCCTAGAGCAGGTTTTCTCAAACATTAGTAGTCATTAGAATCACTTGGGAGGCTTGTGAAAACACTGTTAGGCTCCCTTCTGAGTTTCTGATCCTGTAGGTCTTGGTAGGCCACAAGAATTTGCATTCTACCAAGTTCCCAAAAAAAAAAAAAAAAGTAATACACTATTTTTAAATGTTAACTTTTTAGTTTTTTAGGTGGACACAATATATTTTATTTTTATGTGGTTCTGAGGATCAAACCCAGTGCCTCATGCATGCCAGGTGAGCGCTCTACCACTTGAGCCACAACCCCAACCCCATTAATACACTAGTATTTTTTAACATCTGTATTATCATTAAATTTTGTTGTTTTTCTTTTTCTTGATATTGACAAATTTTGTCTTCTCTGTTTGTTTCCTGGTCACTATGTCTGTAATTTTGGATTTACCTAATTCTTGTAGTTCTGTCAGTTTTTATTTATGTATTTCAAAGCTCTATGATTAGTTGTGTACCTATTTAGTATTATTATGTCTTCTTAATTTATTGTTAACTTTATAACTGAGAATTGACCTGATTTATCCCTGGTGATATTATTTGCTGTGAAATCTACATTGTTTGATATTGAAATATCCACCCAAGTGATTTGAGTTTTTAAGTATGATTTGCATGGCATATCATGTTCCATTTTTAACTTATGTGTGTTTTTATACTTAAGTTGCATTTCTTTAATGCATAGTATCACTACATCTTGCTTTTTATCCAATCTGACAATGTCTAACTTTTGATTTGAATATTTGAACCAGAGACCTTTAAGGTGATCATGGACATAGCTAGGATTAAATCTATTTGCTATTTTTCTTTTTTTCAAATATTTATAGTTTTTAGTTGTGGTTGGACACAATACATTTATTTTATTTATTTATTTTTTATGTGGTGCTAAGGATTGAACCCAGGACCTCACCCGTGCTAGGTAGGCACTCTACCGCTGAGCCACAACCCCAGCCCCTATTTGCTATTTTTCTATTTGTCCAATTTTTGTCTCTTTTTTCCTCTTTTATGCCTCCTTTTATATTGAATAACTTTATTACATTTTATCTCCTTGCTGCATTTTTTATTTTAGTGGTTAATTTAAATTCTATAACATACAACTTTACATATATCACAGTGTATCTTCAATTTATATTTAAAATTTTAGTAAGGAGCAAGCAACAAGTTTCAGAGGTCCAATATATATCATGGTGACTATAATTAGCAGCAATATAATACATTTATGAAAATGGTAAGAGTATAGATTTTAAATGTTCTCACTACAAAAAGATGATATGTTAGGTACTACATAATTAAATAATTAAATACTTTGATTTAACCATTCCACAATGTGAATCGAAACCTCATATTCTATGCTATATATGTATATATATGTATGTGTATATATATGTATATATATATAAAATTACCAAATTCCAATTAAGTAGTTTAAACATACTATGTTAGCTTGAGGGAAAATATGAGCATAATTCATAAGAGTTTAAGTAGTCTATTGCTTAGTGAAGTCTTTGTTTTTTTGGTGTGAGGGATTTAACCCAGGAGTGCTTTACCACTGAGCTACATCCTTATTTCTTTTTTTTTTAAAGAATTTGATACAGAGTCTCACTAAGTTGCCAAGTTTCACTAGATTGCCGAGGCTGGCCTACAACTTTTGATTCTCCTGTCTCAGCCTCCAGAGTTTCTGGGATTGCAGGCATGCACCACTGCACCTGGTGGTAAAAGTATTTTTGTTTTTGTTTGTTTTGCTTTAAGCAACATAAATTTGAAGTTCAAACTATTCCAATACTTTCATTTTCTTCTATTTTTAAAATTTATTTTTATTAGGTGGGTGCATCATAATTATAATATTAGTGGGATTTATTATACTACATTCATGCCTGTACTTAATTTGCTCAATCTGTTTTCCCAGTAACTTCCTTTTCCCTTCCTTCCTCCTTCTCTAATAATTAATTACTTATATAAGTCATAATTATGATAAAATAGAGAAGGATTTTGTATAATTAAAATTTGTGCCCGGTGGAGTGGCACACACCTGTAATCCCAGTGATTCTGGAGGCTGAGACAGGAGGATCGGAGTTCAAAGCCAGCCTCAGCAATTTAGAGAGGCCCTAAGCCACTTAGCAAGATCCTGTCTCTAAACAAAATACAAAAAAAAAAGGACTGGTAATATGACCCAGTGGTTAATCAACCCTGAGTTCAATCTCTGATACCAAAAAAAAAAAAAATGTTGTATACATAAAATATCCTTTCTTTTCCACGTGAATTTACCTAGGGGATGTCTTTACATGCTGTTCTGGATGCCTTTGTCTGGAGGTAAAATAGCAAAGCAAAGAAAAAATGCTAGAGTGAGAAAACCGTTGATCTGTTGTAAAGCCTGAAATAAATGGTCTTAGGAAAATATGATATGATCTGTGAAAGACTCAGTTGAAAAATCAGAAGATAATATGAGGAAATCTCTGAGAACCTACTGCAAAAGACAAAGATAATGGAAAACAAGTAAGACCTAAAGCACTAGGCCAAGAAATTCTCCATTTCATTACTAGGAGTTCCAGAAAGAATATATCAAGAAGAAAAGATGGCAGGACCAATAAAATGATCCAAAATAATTCTTCAATGTCAAAAGCATTATTTATGCATTTAAAAGGGCTTACTATATGCCTACTACAATGATAGATAAACATAGACTCATACCAAGTATTATGTTATTTAAGAACTGTGGGGGAAAAAGAGTATTCTGTAAACTCTGAGTGGGGAAAGGAAAAAATAGAAACTAGAAATGAGAGAGAGAGAGAGAGAGAGAGAGAGAGAGAGAGAGAGAGAGAGAGAGAGAGAGAGAGAGACACTGAGAGAATGAAAAAGAGACAGAGAGAGAAAGTCACATTATACAAACATATAAAATAAAAAGGGCTGAGGATGTGGCTCAGTGGTAAAATGATCCTAGATTCAATACCCAGTCCATAAATTAAAAAACAAATAAAAACAATACCAAACAAACAAACACATCTCCTTATCATTGGGGAGCTAGACTCTTCCTTGATGCTATTTTTAATATGCTTTAATATGCTGATGTTTTCTCTCTTCATGTTCACAGATAATATTAGTCTATGTGATAGTATTCCAAGCACAAAAGAAGGAGTCAAAAGGGGCCATGCAAATCAAGAAAATAATTTCATTAATGCAAGCACCAAAAAATAAAATAATTAGGAGTGAAATGCTTTAGTATTTTGATTAAATTATGACCTCCAATGGTCCATTGTGATTAAAAGTTTGGTTCACAGGGTAACACTGACAGGAGGTGAGCCCCAATTGAAAGATTCTTATGTCACTGGCAATGTGAGGTAGTTCAACTGAGTGAGTTCTTTTGGGAGGAATGTTATAAAAGGAGGAAGCCTGAAATGAAATGCATTTTGATGTCATGTATAACTAATTAGAACAAATAAAAATAAATTTAAAAAGGAGAAAGCCTGTAGTAACCCATAGTCTTTTTCCTCTGTTCCTGATTGAGATGTGAGTGTCCCTCTGACACCCACTCCTGCCCTTGCCATTCTGCCATTTGCTATAAAGTCCTAACCAAAACTGAGCTAATGAAGGTGCCATACCTCTGAACCTCCAAAACTGTGCTAAATGAACATTATATCTTTACAAAGTTAAATGCTTCAGGTATTTTGTTTTAGTAATGCAAAACTGAGTAATATATATGTGAAAACAGATGTAGGTTTGAAAATTTTAAATAGGCTTTTTATAATTTCAATGAATATCTGAGTAGACATTTGAGATTCAAAGAAATTTGACATAGTTTTTAATTTTGTAGGACTACACAGTACATTTATGACACCTAGTATTTATGAGACTCAGCTACTCAATGCTAGCAATACTCCAGTCATCATGACAACAAGGACACCACTCTTATTGCTTTCTAAAACAATTTCTGGATGCTCATTTGTCCCACTGAGACAAAAGCTTCTTCATCTTATGAGGCTGTATACACTGCCACTTGAACAAAATTGGGGTTTTGTTAGCAAGAAAAAGGCAGGATAGCTCTTAGGGAGGCCACAAACAATGTCTGATAAAAACTGGGTATTGATCATTTATCCTTTTCCTCATATTACTTATATTTTGTACCCATTCCAGGGAAATCAAACATATTCCCCAAATCATATTTATCAATATGTGATTTTGATGCTAGACAAAACAAAATGTGTTCATTTCAAACTTTTAACTGGGTTCATTGGATGTTGTTGGTTATTTGATGAGTAACATTTATTATGTAAATCTACACCTCATGTTGCTTCTTCTACCTTAAAAACAATAAACCTAATACACTTATGAATTTTTGCTAGCAATAAGTCTGATTTTCTGTAAAATCAGAGGAACAACTCTTAGATATTGGCATTAGCATTCTTAGGGGAGGCATGAAGTTAAGTAACATAAATTGTAGCTTATTTTAATTCTGTTAGATAATTTAGGCTTGTCTGACTTATTTGTAATTGAAGATTTTGTATTCATTATCTTTTTATGTTCTGCTCTCATAGTGATCATACTATAGCAGAGGAGATCTAAAATCTTGCTATATTATAGATTACCATTGCACTGTAAAATTATAGAGATAACTTGAGTGTTGAGACCATCATGGGCTCATTTGAGAGTTTGCTCAGCTATACAATGTGAGATAAGACTTTATGGGATGAAAGAACTATCCAACTTGCTGAACTAGCCCTGAAAAGGCCACTTGATCAGTTATTTTATGGAACTAAAAAGGAATTGGAAAATTTTGAGTCTATTACTTAAGAAATTCTCATTACCAGAAACTATAGTATTCTATGCAGAGTAATGAGAATTCCTACAACTAATCTTATTTAGAATTCAGTTTTCTTTTGACAGTACAGTAGACAACCAAAATCAATCTATACAAATCAGGACTTCCTGATGGGAGGTGTAAGGGTTTGTGAGGGAAATAATATGTTGGAAACAATATTCAGATTGGAGGTATACAGTATACCAAAGTTTTCAATGTGCCTTTCTTACAGAAAGATAAGATGCACTAGGCAGAGTAATCAGACAAAAAAACTAGTGGGAGAGATCACATAGATTCCGGCCCATAGGCATGCTTAAATAAAAAGGGGCAAAAAGTGCTTCAGCTTATGCTCAAACTTTGCCTTATCTTGTTCTTTTTATTCATTGATTTTAATTTGCATCTTTGGCTTGACTTTTGGGTTTGAAAACATTTCTTAGTAATGTTATTTGATTTGCCACTCTAGACAGCGCCGTCTTTAATAATAGTCCTACCCCTACTGCATTGCTCTCTCCTAACCCATTAATAAATTTCTTCCTACTTTTATGAAATTCCTGTATACTCAGAGGGGTATGTGAACATTAAAAACTTTGATACCAGAGTTCAGAAGGGTAAATCCAGTAGAAAAGGAGTGCCTAAGAAAAAAGAAGTTGAAGCAAGATTATAAAATTTTTGGTCTGAGTTAGTTAGCATAATCTAAGTTCTACTGGATGATGAAATAAAGTTTACAAAGTAATTTCTTGCCATTGTGTTGCTCTGGGGATTAGGATGGAGCCAGATTCATGGTGGGAAGGCAAAAGTAGATAGAGCAAGACGAAAGCAAACAAGGTCTTTCTAGCTTAAGTTCAACATTTTATATATTTTTTCAAGTTTTATTTGAGGTTATAGTTTACAAATAAAAATTTAGTATATTTAAGATATACAACATACTGTTTTGATGTTTTCCCTGTGAAAAGACTACCACAGTAAAGCTAATTAATATTTCCCTCACCTTGCGTATTTTTTTTTTTTTTGCTGTGTGTATGTGTGCTGAGAATACATAAGATCCACTCTCTTAAAAATTTCAAGTAGACAATTCAGTATTAATAACTATGGTCACCATTTGGGTCTTCAGAATTTATTCATCTTAAATTCCCCCACCTTTTCCTGGTAGCTGCCCTTCTATTCTATTTCAATAAGTTTGACTTCTTTAGATTGCACATATACATAAGATCATACAGAATGTGTTTTAGTATTTTTCCTTCTTTCTTTTTGATATTATGGGTTGAGCACAACTATGTTTTAGTACTGAACTACATTCCCAGCCTTTTATGTTGTATTTTCAGACAGGGACTTCCTAACTTGCTTAGGATCTCTTTATGTTGCTGAGCATGGCCTCAAACTTGTGATCTTCCTTTCTCAGCCTTCTGAGTTGCTGGGATTATACATGACTGCCATAGCACCCCCAAAATATCCAGTGTTTTGAACAATATTTATTGAAGAGACTCTGCTGTAATTTTTGTGTATTTTGGGTGCCTTTGTTGAAGGTAAGGTGACTCTGCATGCATTGAATAACTTTCTGGGCTTTCTCTTCTGTTCTGTTGGTATATGTGCATATTCCTATATTAGTGTCATTTTTTTGTTGATTACGCTCAAGGCTATCATTTTAAAATGTGTTTTTTAAATGTTATTTTATTGGCATAAATAATTAGGACAGGTGTTCATTGTTAACATTATTTCTTTTGATTAATTTGTTCAACTAGACAGGCCTCAGCCCAAAATAACACCCTAACCTGAACCACATATTTATTCTCTTTCATAGATCTTGAAGTTATGATAAGCAAAATGCAAACTCAGAAAACTTACATTATCTCAATCAATGTTTTTCCAATTTGAGATACTAATTTTACTAGTGTCTTGAAATTGCAGAATTAGAAGAATCATTGATTATTATCTAGCTCAACAATTCACCAAATAATCCACAAGATCCAGGGTCTTCTAGGGAGTCCTCAAGGTAAAATCATTATCTTACTTAGATGTTATTAGTTTTTAGTTATTAGTTATTAGTTTTTTTTTTAAAACTGATAATACAATGGTTGGTGAAATCATTGACACCTTAGCACAAAGAAAAGCAGCAACACAAAATGTATTAGTAGTCATTGTATTTATCTGTGCCATGCACTTTGTAGGGTGAAGATTCAGATTTACTTCATTGATGAAGCAGTAAAGTCGATCAGGTTTAAAAAATATCTCAATCCCATTTAATGGAAAATAGAGGCATAAAGTGCTTCGATTGCATACCAAATTACTATGGTTATCCCAAGGAAAAGCACTTTTGTGGTTATTTGAGTTGTGAACTGAACTATTCACTTTTTCAAATTTGGGTATTTGGGAGACATTTTCTCAAAACACTAACAGAGGTAGCCTGCTGTTTTAGTCAGCTTTTTAGATGCTGTGACTAAAATGTCTGACCAGAACAATTGTAGAGGAGGAAAAGTTTATTGGAGGGCTCACAGTTTCAGAGGTCTTAGTCCAGAGAAGGCCTGCTCCATTCCTTGGCTGGAGGTGAGGCTGAACATCATGGCGGAGAAGGTGGCAGAGGGAAGCAGCTCAAATCATGGTGATCAGAAAGCAGAGAGATAGTCTACGCTCCAGATACAAATATATGCCCAAAGCCATACCCTAATTCCCACCTCCTCCAGCCACAGCCTTCAGTTAATATCTTTCAGGGGATTAAATCACTGAATTGGGTTAAGACTCTTACAACCCAATCATTTCTCCTCTAATCCTTCTTGGCTGTATCACATGTGAGCTTTTGTGGGACACCTCACATCCAAACCATAACACTTGCCACTTAAAAAAAAGCAATTGACAGTATCCATTACTAATGATAAACTTCAAGATCAAGTACAATTCAGAATTGGAAAATTTGTATACATCACTCTATGTTGAAAAATTTCTATAATTAAACAACTTTCTGATATGACCAGTGGTGATATTAGTAACTGTGATTATTTTATTTTGTATCAAGAAGTGTGTTATTTGTTGATAAGCTTTTGGAGTTCTTTGTATATCCTAGAAATTAACGCCTTTTCTGAGTTGAAGGTGGCAAAGATTTTCTCCAATTCTGAAGGTTCTCTCTTCGTGCTCTTGATTGTTTCCTTTGCTGTGAAGAAGCTTTTTATTTTGATACCATTTTATTTATTGATTTTTTAATTTTATTTCTTGTGCTTTAGGAGTCTTGTTGAGGAAGTCAGTTCCTAAGCTGACATGTTGGAATGTGGGGAAAAGAGAAAACTCATAGATTGTTGTTGGGAATCTAAATAAGTACAACCACTCTGGAAAGTAGTATGGAGATTCCTCAAAAAGCTAGGAATAGAACCACCATTTGACCTAATTATCCTACTCCTCAGTATATATCCAAAGGAGTTAAAATCAGCATACTGCAGCAACACAGCCACATCAATATTTATAGCAGCACAATTTGCAACATCTAAGTTATGGAATCAACCTAAATGCCCATCAAGAAATGAATGAATAAAGAAATTGTGGTATATATAAAAATTGGGGTATTGCTCAGATATGAATAAAAATGACTTCAACATTCGTTGGTAAATGGCTGGATCTAGAGACTATCACGCTACATGAAATAAGCCAGTCCCCCCAAAAAGCAAATGTCAAGTGTTCACTCTGATATGTGGATGCTAACCCACAATGGGGGGGGTGAGGGGGATAGAAGTTCAATGCATTCGAAAAAGGTGAATATAGGGATGAAGGAAGGCAGGGAGGAGAGAAATAGGAATGACACAGAACATAATTTTCCTGTGTGTGTGTGTGTGTGTGTGTGTGTGTGTGTGTATACATATATATATGAATACACCATAATGAATCTCAACATTGTGTACAAATACAACACTGGGATCTTAATTAGAATAAGGTATATTTTATGCTTGTACAAATATATCAAAATAGATTCTTCTGTCATGTATAATGAAATAGCACAAATAAAAATAAATAATAAATAATAAAAAGTAAAGAAATATATTAACATTTGAAAGAATCTGTGTAACTCAGTTAACCAATGTTTTTATCAATACCCAATACATAATGTTGTACAATTAGAAATTCAAAGTAAAAGATAGTATAATAGATTTTATTTTTTAAGACAAGCTTCATCTTTTTTTATACCTTTATTTTATTTATTTATATGTGGTTCTGAGGATGGAACCCAGTGCTAGGCAAGTGCTCTACCACTAAGCTACAACCCTAGCCACTGTAGTAGATTTTAATGTAACAGTATACAAAGTTTCTTGATATAATTTAAAATTCCACATTGCAACTAAATTATAAGAATACATTGCTTGTTGAATTTTAGTGTAGTAGCAAAGAATATTTTACAATTGTGTAAAAATACTATTAAGACACTTTTGCATTTACCAACTATACCTCTGTGTGAGGTTGATTTTGTTCCAATACTTCAGTATAAACAGTATATTAAACAAGATCAAATGTATAAATATGTATAATTAAACCTACTAGTAGACGTTAAATGGATTTACAAAATATAAAATAGTATTATTCTTTTTGTAAATTTATTTTGTTTGGGAAGATAAATATTTTCACAAAAATAAATTTTATTTATTTAATCCTAATCTTCTTATTTTGCAAATGGGAAACTGGGACTTTTTTAGATACTTCAATGTTTTATTTCTTTTTATCAGTGCAAAAATAGAGTCTGAATCAGAAGAGAATCCAGAAACCATGAAAGCAGGTAGTTCACTATGGTAGTTATATGTCTTATAAGGAAATACAGTAGTACGTTTTGAAATGTTAGGTATTTATTGCCAGTCAGTAGAAAGTAAGGTCTCATCTTTCCTGAGACAAATCTTATAGATTTCATTATTTTTCTTGTGAATATGTTAATTTTGAAACCAATTATCCAAAATAAAAAGAAAATGTAGTTCACAGAAGTGGAAATAATGCTTGGCCGATTAATATATGTAGAGCAATACAATCTTACAGATAGTGGAAGAAATTAAAATAAAACAAAAATACATGATTTTACATCCATCAAACTGACAAATGTAAAGAAATTGAAAATGCAAAAGGCTATCAAGAGTGTGGAAAAATTCTCACTCTCATACAATGCTAGTTGAAATTGTGGCAATCTTCTTTCATTGGAAGTTATCTGACCATATCCCCACTAACTGAAAAGTGATTATACTCTTTTATCTTGCAATTTTATTTTGAGAATTATAGCCTGTATAAGTAAAATCCCCAATACATATGAATATGCATACTAGTTAGGCATGTTGGCACACAACTGTAATCCTAGCTATTTGGGAGGCTGAGGCAGGAAAAATAAAACTTCCAGGACAGCCTCAACAACTTAGTGAGAGTCTGTCTCAAAATAAAATTTTAAAAAGTGCTTGGGACATAGTTCAGTGGTAGAGTTCAAACCCCAGCTTCATAAAGAAAAAAAAAACAAAGAAATATACATACAAGGATGTTTATTATTGGAGTGTTGTTTATAGTTTGTGTGAGTCCAGAAGAAATGAAAATATTGGAAGATAAATTAATAAGGGAAAATTAATACAGTAAATTCTGTGCATTAGTATGGAATATTATAGAACATCAGGAAATACAAATGTAGTGGCTAAAAAGAATACATTGTTGGCATTTCTCTGATTAGTGGATGCTGATCTATGATGGGGGGCATGGGAAGAATGGAGGAACTTTGGATTGGGCAAAGGGGAGGGTTGGTAGGGGCTATGGGGGTAGGAAAAATGGTGGAATGAGATGGACATCATAACCCTAGTTACATGTATGATTACATGAATGATGCGTCTCTACATTGTGTACAACCAGAGAATTGAAATGTTGTGCTCCATTTGAGTACAATGAATTGAAATGCGTTCTGCTGTCATGTACAATTAAGTAGAACAAATAATAATAACAATAAAATGAAATATGTTGCATTTGAGTGAATTGAGGGGTGTCTATCGTGTATTATTAAGAAGAATAAATTTTAAAATAATTGTGTAAGATGACCCTATATTTTACAAAAATACATAAAAGTACACACTTAATTACATCAGACATTATTGCATTACATCTTGGAATAAAATATTTTGCAATTTTGAATGGAAACTTTATTAGATTCAATGTTATATGGCAATGCAAATTATGAAGTGTTAATTATATCATTGTTGTGAAATTAAGTCTTCTATTAACATTTATTTTGAAACCTGTACACAGATTTTTAAGTCATTCTAAAATGCAATTCAACCATATAATTGGTGTTAAGGGTCACAAAATCAATTTCCTTGAATTATTTATTGTTCATACCTCTTTTGTAATATCTCTACCTCAGAATTAATACTGTAATGCTGAATATTACAGACAGTTTACCTAAATTCTCTTCAAATCATGAAAATTATGGTAAAACATGTTGTAAATCTTTATTAGATAGTTTAGTGAGAAAATTATTTAGCCTAAGATTTTGTATGTATCCACACAACATTAAGGAAAAAATGTTTTCTGTGTTTCAAAGTATGTCTGATTTATATGATAGAAAATTTGCTCATATAATTATGTGCCCTCCTCCATCATACAGAACACTATCACAGAGTTGATGGAACTAATTTTTGGCTATACAAGCTATAAGGTTTGTCACAACATAAATTAATGCCTTATGAGTCTTGGCTATTGATCATTCAATCACAAATATAGCAACTAGATTAGGGGTGGAGCTTCAGAACATTCACAACTTCAAAGTGCAATAATATCCTGGATGAATTTTGTTGGCATATAAGCTTATCATTATTTCATGAGATATAAAATTATATATATATATATATATATATATATATATATATATATATATATATATGGTTGTCATATACACTGAAAGGATGACAGAGATGACACAGGTCACCTAATGTGACTTCTCTGTTTTGTCTATAAGGAAACTCAGACTCAAAGAGATTAAGTGGCCAGATATGGTGGCACATGCTTATAATCCCAGCTACTAGAGTCTACAGTAGTAAGATCACAAATTCTAGGCAAGTCTGGAAAATTTATTAAGACCCTGCCTCAAAACCAAAAAAAAAAAAATTTTAAAGGGCAGGGATGTATTTCAGTGACAGAGCACTAGCCATGCATAGGCAAGGCCCTGAGCTTGATCCCCGGTACTGCAAAAAGCAAACACACAAAGAATTGTGTCAACCACTTTGGAAAGCTGTATGGAGATGCCTCAAAAGATAGTAATTTAACCACCACATGACCCAGCTATCTCATTCCTTGCTGTTTAACCTAAAGAACTAAAATTAATAAACTATTATGATAGAGTTACACCACCTTTTATAGCAGCACAGTTCACAATAGCCAAGTTATACAATCAAACCAGGTGCCCCTCAACAGATAATGGATAAAGAAAAGGTGGTGTTTATGTATGATATAGATTTACTCAGTCACAAAGAATGAAATTATGGCATTTTCTGGTAAATGAATGAAACTGGAGAACTTCATGCTAAGTGAAATAAGCCAGGCTTGGGGACTTAAAGGTTGAATGTTTTCTCTTTTATGCTGAAGCTAGACCAAAATAAAGGGGAAAGGGGAAGGAATCCTATAAAAATAAAGGGAAATAAGTGAAGTAGAAGAAGTTGAAAGACAGTGAGGGAGGCAGGATGGGAAAAGTGAGGAACAGTGAAATGAAGATGACCAACTATGCTATGTAAATATGTGAATTTCACATTTTTGAATATGAATTACCAATTAAAAACTGTATAAAATAAATTGAAAGAAGATCAGTAGAATAGAGGAAGAATCTGCGGCAAGGAGAAGAAGAGAGTAAGAGGAAATACCAGGAACTGAAGTGGAGCAAATTATATTCCATGCTTGTGTGATTACATAAACATGAACTATAACATTGTATATAACTGAAATGTACTGATAAAAATACTAAAACAGAAGGAATCCTCAAAAATTTTCTCATTAAGAAAATGATTTTTTCCCCCGGTTTCATCAAAATTTTCTATTTGTATTCTCATGTATCTGGGGGCTGGGGATATAGCTCAGTTGGTAGAGTGCTTGCTTCACATGCATAAAGCCCTAGGTTCAATCCCCAGCATTGCAAAAAAAAAAAAAAACATTCTTTAACATCATTTTGAATTTTTCTTTGATAATTTATAATTTTTTTCTTTGGATCAGTTACTAGAGAACTAATGTGTTATGTTGGTGTTTCATATTTTCATGCTTATAAAATGTTTTTTTTTTGTTTTGAATTTTTATCTGTGTATCTGGTGGAGCAGTCACCTCTTCCATACTTTATACAGTTTCTTTATGGAACTTTCACTTTTACATTGGCTTGAGGTTGCCAGTTGAGCAGGGTGCTTTGGCTCTGGTTCCACATTTGTACAGTGTTAGATTCTCTGTGCAGTTTCTTCAGTTGTCATCGATGTTAGCAATGACTGTGTATTCCTCAATGGTCTAGTTTGCAGGAATTTGTGAGTTACAGTGATTATGTATGCTATTTGTACATGAACTTTAGGGATCCCCCAGTTCATATCTTCCCTAAAATTAGGAGTCTTAGTTAGGGGTATCACTCAGGATATTACAAATGAGATGAATTACAGACATTTAGAGCAGCACTGGGATCCAGGCATAATTGTTGTGGAATCAAAATCTTGAGCTCAGAATCTTGAAAAACTACTCTAGCACCTAGTATTTAAGGCATAGGTTCACTCTTCAAGGGAAGATACCAATTTCACATTAACAAAAGAGTCTGTTGTTCTCAGCCACACAATAATCTTTTTTTGTTGTTGTTGTTGTTTTTTTCTTTTTTTATTGTTGGTTGTTCAAAACATTACATAGTTCTTGACATATCATATCTCACATTTTGATTCAAGTGGGTTATGAACTCCCATTTTTACCCCGTATACAGATTGCAGAATCACATCAGTTACACTTCCATTGATTTACATATTGCCATACTAGTGTCTGTTGTATTCTGCTGCCTTTCCTATCCTCTACTATCCTCCCTCCCCTCCCCTCCCCTCCCCTCTTCTCTCTCTACACCCTCTACTGTAATTCATTTCTCCCCCTTGTATTATTTTTCCCTTTCCCCTCACTTCCTCTTGTATGTAATTTTGTATAACCATGAGGGTCTCCTTCCATTTCCATGCAATTTCCCTTCCCTCTCGCTTTCCCTCCCACCTCTCATCCCTGTTTAATGTTAATCTTCTTCTCATGCTCTTCGTCCCTACTCTGTTCTTAGTTACTCTCCTCCCACCTCTCATCCCTGTTTAATGTTAATCTTCTTCTCATGCTCTTCGTCCCTACTCTGTTCTTAGTTACTCTCCTTATATCAAAGAAGACATTTGGCATTTGTTTTTTAGGGATTGGCTGGCTTCACTTAGCATAATCTGCTCTAATGCCATCCATTTCCCTCCAAATTCTATGATTTTGTCATTTTTTAATGCAGAGTAATACTCCATTGTGTATAGATGCCACATTTTTTTTATCCATTCATCTATTGAAGGGCATCTGGGTTGGTTTCACAGTCTAGCTATTGTGAATTGTGCTGCTATGAACATCGATGTAGCAGTGTCCCTGTATCATGCTCTTTTTAGGTCTTTAGGGAATAGACCGAGAAGGGGAATAGCTGGGTCAAATGGTGGTTCCATTCCCAGCTTTCCAAGAAATCTCCATACTGCTTTCCAAATTGCAGTCCCACCAACAATGAGCAAGTGTACCCTTTTCCCCACATCCTCGCCAGCACTTGTTGTTGTTTGACTTCCTAATGGCTGCCAATCTTACTGGAGTGAGATGGTATCTTAGGGTGGTTTTGATTTGCATTTCTCTGACTGCTAGAGATGCTGAGCATTTTTTCATGTGCTTGTTGATTGATTGTATATCCTCCTCTGAGAATTGTCTGTTCAGGTCCTTGGCCGATCTGTTGATTGGGTTATTTGTTATCTTATTGTCTAATTTTTTGAGTTCTTTGTATACTCTGGATATTAGGGCTCTAACTGAAGTGTGAGGAGTAAAGATTTGTTCCCAGGACGTAGGCTCCCTATTTACCTCTCTTATTGTTTCTTTTGCTGAGAAAAAAACTTTTTAGTTTGAGTAAGTCCCATTTGTTGATTCTAGTTATTAACTCTTGTGCTATGGATGTCCTATTGAGGAATTTGGGGACCGACCCCACAGTATGTAGATCATAGCCAACTTTTTCTTCTATCAGACGCCGTGTCTCTGATTTGATATCAAGCTCCTTGATCCATTTTGAGTTAACTTTTGTGCATGGCGAGAGAAAGGGATTCAGTTTCATTTTGATGCATATGGATTTCCAGTTTTCCCAGCACCATTTGTTGAAGATGCTATCCTTCCTCCATTGCATGCTTTTAGCCCCTTTATCAAATACAAGATAGTTGTAGTTTTGTGGATTGGTTTCTGTGTCCTCTATTCTGTACCATTGGTCCACCCGCCTGTTTTGGTACCAGTACCATGCTGTTTTTGTTACTATTGCTCTGTAGTATAGTTTGAAGTCTGGTATTGCTATACCGCCTGATTCACACTTCCTGCTTAGCATTGTTTTTGCTATTCTGGGTCTTTTGTTTTTCCATATGAATTTCATGATTGCTTTATCTATTTCTACAGGAAATGCCGTTGGGATTTTGATTGGCATTGCATTAAACCTATAGAGAACTTTTGGTAATATCGCCATTTTGATGATGTTAGTTCTGCCTATCCATGAACAGGGTATATTTTTCCATCTTCTAAGATCTTCTTCTATTTCTCTCTTTAGGGTTCTGTAGTTTTCATTGTACAAGTCTTTCACCTCTTTTGTTAGGTTGATTCCCAAGTATTTTATTTTTTTTGAGGATATTGTGAATGGAGTGTTTTTCCTCATTTCCATTTCAGAGGATTTGTCGCTGATATACAGGAATGCCTTTGATTTATGCGTGTTGATTTTATATCCTGCCACTTTGCTGAATTCATTTATTAGCTCTAATAGTTTCTTTGTAGACCCTTTTGGGTCTTCTAGGTATAGAATTATGTCATCTGCAAATAGTGATAATTTAAGTTCTTCTTTTCCTATTTTTATGCCTTTAATTTCTTTTGTCTGTCTAATTGCTCTGGCCAGTGTTTCGAGAACTCTGTTGAACAGAGTGGTGAGAGAGGGCATCCCTGTCTTGTTCCAGATTTTAGAGGGAATGCCTTCAATTTTTCTCCATTCAGAATGATGCTAGCCTGAGGCTTAGCATAGATTGCTTTTACAATGTTGAGGTATGTTCCTGTTATCCCTAGTTTTTCTAGAGTTTTGAACATAAAGGGATGCTGTACTTTGTCAAATGCTTTTTCTGCATCTATCGAGATGATCATATGGTTCTTAATTTTAAGTCTATTGATGTGGTGAATAACATTTATTGATTTCTGTATATTGAACCAGCCTTGCATCCCAGGGATGAATCCTAATTGATCATGATGCACAATTTTTTTGATATGTTTTTGAATCCGATTTGCCTGAATTTTATTGAGGATTTTTGCTTCTAAGTTCATTAGAGATATTGGTCTGTAGTTTTCTTTCTTTGAATTGTCTTTGTCTGGTTTAGGAATCAGGGTGATGTTGGCCTCGTAGAATGAATTTTGAAGTTCTCCCTCTTTTTCTATTTCCTGAAATAGCTTGAAAAGTATTGGTATTAGTTCCTCTTTAAAGGTTTTGTAAAACTCTGCTGTATACCCATCCGGTCCTGGGCTTTTCTTAGTTGGTAGTCTTTTGATGGTTTCTTCTATTTCTTCAATTTATATTGGTCTGTTTAGGTTATCTATATCCTCCTGACTCAATCTGGGCAGATCATATGACTTAAGAAATTTATCGATGCCTTCACTATCTTCTAATTTATTGGAGTATAAGGATTCAAAATAATTTCTGATTATCTTCTGTATTTCTGAAGTGTCTGTTGTGATGTTGCCTTTTTCATCCTGTATGCTAGTAATTTGAGTTCTCTCTCCTCTTTGTTAGCATGACTAAGGGTCTGACGATTTTATTTATTTTTTCAAAGAACCAACTTTTAGTTTTGTCAATTTTTTCAATTGTTTCTTTTGTTTTGATTTCATTAATTTCAGCTCTGATTTTAATTATTTCTTGCCTTCTACTTCTTTTGCTGTTGTTTTGCTCTTCTTTTTCTAGGATTTTGAGATGAAGTATGAGATCATTTATTTTTTTGTTTTTTTCTTTTTTTAGGGAATTAATTCCAAGCAATGAATTTTCCTCTTAGAAATGCTTTCAATGTGTCCCATAGATTCCGATATGTTGTGTCTGAGTTTTCATTTATCTCTAAGAATTTTTTAATTTCCTCCTTGATGTCTTCTATAACCCATTGATCATTCTGTAACCTATTGTTCATTCTCCAAGTGATGCATGATTTTTCCTTCCTTCTTTTATCGTTCATTTTCAGTTTCATTCCATTATGATCAGATAAGATGCATGGTATTATGTCTACTCCTTTATATTGTCTAAGAGTTGCCCTGTGACATAATATATGATCTATTTTTGAGAAGGATCCATGTGCTGCTGAGAAAAAAGTGTAACTGCTTGATGTTGGGTGGTATATTCTATATATGTCAATTAAGTCTAGGTTATTAATTGTG
This sequence comes from Spermophilus citellus, assembly GCF_964194105.1. NCBI lineage: Eukaryota > Metazoa > Chordata > Mammalia > Rodentia > Sciuridae > Spermophilus > Spermophilus citellus. The sequence continues at coordinate 79,933,974 of NC_138190.1, forward strand.
TTATTGAGTTCTATAGTTTCCTTATTCAACTTTTGTTTGGAAGATCTGTCCAGTGGTGAGAGAGGTGTGTTGAAGTCTCCCATGATTATTGTATGGTGGTCTATTAGACTCTTGAACTTGAGAAGAATTTGCTTGATGAACATAGCTGCACCATTGTTTGGGGCATATATATTTATGATTGTTATGTCTTGTTGGTGTATGGTTCCCTTGAGCAGTATGTAGTGTCCCTCTTTATCCCTTTTGATTAACTTTGGCTTGAAATCTATATTATTAGATATGAGTATGGACACTCCTGCTTGTTTCCGAAGTCCTTATGAGTGATATGATTTTTCCCAACCTTTCACCTTCAGTCTATGTATATCTTTTCCTATCAAATGCGTCTCCTGTAGGCAGCATATTGTTGGGTCTTGTTTTGTGATCCATTCTACTAGCCTGTGTCTCTTAATTGGTGAGTTTAAGCCATTAACATTTAGGGTTATTATTGAGATATGGTTTGTTCTTCCAGCCATATTTGTTTATTTATGTTACTAAACATGGTTTGTTTTCCTCTTTGATTATTTTCTCCCCTTTACTGTCCTACCTCCCACTGTTGGTTTTCATTGTTGTTTTCCATTTCCTCTTCCTGAAATGTTTTGCCAAGGATGTTTTGAAGAGATGGTTTTCTAGCTGCAAGTTCTTTTAACTTTTGTTTATCGTGGAAGGTTTTAATTTCATCTTCCATCCTGAAGCTTAATTTCTCTGGATACATGATTCTTGGTTGGAACCCATTTTCTTTCAGAGTTTGAAATATGTTATTCAAGGATCTTCTAGCTTTCAGAGTCTGTGTTGAAAGATCAGCTGTTATCCTGATTGGTTTACCCCTAAATGTAATCTGCTTCCTTTCTCTTGTAGCTTTTAAAATTCTCTCCTTATTCTGTATGCCGGGCATCTTCATTATAATGTGTCTAGGTGTGGATCTCTTATGATTTTGCACATTCGGCGTCCTGTAGGCTTCTAGGATTTGGGATTCTGTCTCATTCTTCAAGTCTGGGAAGTTTTCTCGTATTATTTCATTGAATAGATTGCTCATTCCTTTGGTTTGGACCTCTATACCTTCCTGTTTCCCAATGACTCTTAAGTTTGGTCTCTTTATGTTGTCCCATATTTCTTGAATGTTCTGCTCATGGTTCCTTAACAGTCTTGCTGAGCTGTCTATGTTCTTTTCAAGTTGAAATACTTTGTCTTCATTGTCTGATGTTCTATCTTCTAAGTGTTCTACTCTGCTGGTAGTATTCTCAATTGAGTTTTTAAGTTGATTTATTGCTTCCTGCATTTCTAGGATTTCTGTTTGTTTGTTTTTTATTACCTCTATCTCCCTGTATAGTTGATCTTTTGCTTCTTGGATTTGTTTATGTAATTCATTGCCAAAGTGATCTTTCATTGACTGATTTTGCTGTCTCATGTCTTCCTTGAGACTCCAGATCATCTGAAGCGTGTATATCCTGAATTCTTTATCTGACATTCCATCTGTTGCAGCTATTACCTCTTCTAAAGTTGAGTTGACCTGCATTGCTTGTGGTCCTTTCTTTCCTTGTTGTTTCATACTGCTCGCGTTTCTTTCTGCTTGGTGAAACTGTTGTGTTTTTGAAATTTTCCCCCTATATATTTATATTACTCTTGTATAGTTGAAAAGTCTCCCTTGCAGGGCGGGCAGCGGCTGTGCCCCTCCTCCAGTTGGTGTGACGTGTGTACCACGCCCGCAGACCCCTGGGCCTGTTCTGCCGGTCAGTCGCAGGTCTGCCTACCTTGCAGGTGCGGGCGGCGGCTCTGCTCTGCCCTTACACCAATTGGGGTGACGTGTCTACCACGCTGGGGGGTCACTGGGCCTGTTCTTGGCGCGGGGGCGGCTCTGCTTTGCCCCTACTCCAATTGGTGTGACGTGTCTACCACTCTGGCGGGTCGCTGGGCCTGTTCCGGGCATGGGCGGCGGCTCTGCTCTACCCCTACTCCAATTGGTGTGACGTAACTACCATGCTGGCGGGCCACTGGGCCTTTCCGGGTGTGGGCAACGGCTCTGCTCTGCCCCTTCTCCAATTGGGGTGATGTGACCACCACGCCGGCGGGCCTCTGGGCCTGTCCCGGGCGCGAGCAGCGGCTCTCCTCTGCCCCTCCTCCAATTGGTGTGACGTGTCTACCACGCCTGCGGACCTCTGGGCCTGTTGTGCCGGTCATTCGCAGGTCTGCCTAACTTGCGGGCACGGGTGGCGGCTCTGCTCTGCCCCTTCTCCAATTGGGGTGACGTGACTACCACGCCCGCGGGTCGTTGGGTCTGTTCCGGATGCGGGCGGCAGCTGTGCTCTGCTCCTACTCCAATTGGTGTGACTTGTCTACCACGCCGGCAGGCTGCTGGGCCTGTCCTGCCGGTCGGTTGCAGGTCTGCCTACCTTGCGGGCTCAGGCGGCGGCTCTGCTCGGCCCCTACTGCAGTTGGGGTGAAGTGATACCACGCTGGCGGGTCACTAGGCCTGTTCCGGGTGCGGGCGGCGGCTCTGCTCTGCCCCTATTCCAATTGGTGTGACGTATCTACCACACCGGCAGGCCGCTGGGCCTGTTCTGCCGGTCGGTCGCAGGTCTGCCTATCTTGCAGGCTCGGGCGGCGGCTCTGCTCGGCCCCTATTGCAGTTGGGATGAAGTGATACCACACCGGTGGGTCGCTAGGCCTGTTCCGGGTGCGGGCGGCAGCTCTGCTCTGCCCCTACTCCAATTGGTGTGACGTGTCTACCACGCCGGCAGGCCACTGGGCCTGTCCCGCCGGTCGGTCGCAGGTCTGCCTATCTTGCGGGCTCGGACGGCGGCTCTGCTCAGCCCCTACTGCAGTTGGGGTGAAGTGATACCATGCCGGCGGGTCGCTAGGCCTGTTCCGGGTACGGGCGGCGGTTCTGCTCTGCCCCTACTCCAATTGGTGGGACGTGTCTACCACACTGGCGGGTCGCTAGGCCTGTTCCGGGCGCGGGTGGCGGCCCTGCTCTGCCCCTACTCCAATTGGTGTGATGTGTCTACCATGCCAGCAGGCCGCTGGGCCTGTCCCGCTGGTCGGTCGCAGGTCTGCCTACCTTGTGGGCTCGGGCGGCAGCTCTGCTCGGCCCCCACTGCAGTTGGGGTGAAGCGATACCACGACGGCGGGTCACTAGGCCCACTCTGGGCACGGGCGGCGGCCCTGCTCTGCCCCTACTCCCATTGGTGTGACGTGTCTACCACGCTGGAAGGCCGCTGGGCCCGTTCCACCGATCAGCGGGTGGTCTGCCTACCTTGCGGGCTTGGGCGGCAGCTCTGCTCAGCCCCCACCGCAGTTGGGGTGAAGTGATACCATGCCGGCGGGTCGCTGGGGCTGTTCCGGACGCGGGCTGCAGCTCTGCTCTGCCCCTGTGGCCCCCACAGCACTCAGCAGGATCCGGACCGAGAAGCAGTCTCCGCGGGTTCCTCAGCCCTGGGTCAGAGCAGCTCCGGGAGCCAGAACTCGGCCGCTCTGGGCTCCGTGCATGCTCTGATAGGAGCAGGCTCCAAGAAGCAGTTTCCGCGGGTTCTTCAGCCCTGGGCCAGAGCAGTTCCGGGAGCCAAATTCGGCCGCCCCGGGCTCCATGTATGTTCTGATAGGAGCAGGCCCCAAGAAGCAGTTTCCGCGGGTTCTTCAGCCCTGGGCCAGAGCAGTTCCGGGAGCCAGAACCCGGCCGCTCTGGGCTCCGTGCATGCTCTGATAGGAGCAGGCTCCAAGAAGCAGCCTCCGTGGGCTCCTTAGCCCTGGGCCAGAGCAGTTCCGGGATCCAGAATTCGGCCGCCCCGGGCTCCGTGTATGTTTTGATAGGAGCAGGCCCCAAGAAGCAGTTTCCGCGAATTCTTTAGCACTGCGCCTGAGTAATTTGTCTGCGAGACGCAGGCGAATGGCAGCCTGAAATTACCTGTTCTATGGTTGAATGAGCTGCGATCAGTCGAAAACAGGGATGATGACGTCAACTCTCCAAGATGGTGGCCGCTGGCTTCCTCTGTGGTCTGACCGGTGTGGAGAACCGAACTGGACCGCTTCCTTCACCCGTCTCAAACCCAGAATTCATCACTGTGTACAGTGATTGCACAGCTGGCAGGAGCCCACAGAATCCGCAGCGCTGTATCTTTGCGTTGCTATCTCTTGCTTCCCAGCGCGTGCCGCAGATTCTAGCCACGGGGCAATTTTCTGAATAAGCGGCGTGACCCTCCGTGTGGACAAATCGCTCGCGTTTGAGCCCCTGTAGCTGATCCTCGTGCAATGAAAATCCTTCCACTAGGTTTTGGAGCACCCCAGTTTTGCTAGAAATTTCTAACAAGATAGTTTTTAGCTGTTCTAACTCATCATTCTTCCGAACAGTGACGCGGTACACAGGAGTGATACACTCCCTTCGCCGCCATCTTCCCCCTCCCACACAATAATCTTGAGTTCTCTGTTCTTTCACATTGCGATTTTTCTGATCCTAGGGAAGAGAGTATAGCACTAGCATAATTCAAGGGAATAAGAGGTACTTGGGGAGAAGGGCACAGCTACAAGTCTGTATCCAATTCCAATGTAACAGAGTGACAGTTTGGGCTGTGGAGGATGAAGTATCATGGTACTTCATATGGTACTTTATGATTCTGGATCCCAGGATGGTGGTACATTGTAGTAGCCAGGCTTTGTCAGGTCTGGTGCAGCAGCAGGAACAGAATGATTCAGGAATGGAAAAATTGCTCTGTGAATTGTATTTTGGAAGGTCTAGAGTAGTAGAATGATGATGTGGTATTCAGAGTCACAGCTGCTCTAACATCTGATGGCCCTTGGGTTTGGAGTTCTGCCTTACTTTCTGTGCAGGAGATTCGAGGCCTTTGATTCAGAAAGAGGTGTAGCATCTCTTTTGGGGCCAGAGGTTTGACTGTTCCAAGGTGTTGTTGGTCTAAGATCCCTGGTGGGGTGGAATATTACTTTGGCTGTGGTTCTGGGAAACACAACTTCTCTGGTAGTACAAAATTCCAGGTCCCTAGAGGTGCACCCCCCCCTTAAGTTTAGCTCTTAGAGACGAGTAGACTAGTGACTTGGATGGGAAGATGCAGCAGCACTGTGGTAGCTTGACCCTAAAGGGTAGGGTATAGCAAAAGCATTGCTTGAAAATAGCATAGAAATTGTACGGAGATGTTTGGGTTTTAGTGATGGAAGGATGTAATGGATCTTCATTTAGGAAGACCCCAGTAGTCCCCAACACCACAACAGACACTGTTGTGGAATTTACTCTAGCATCTTAGAACTCTGGTTCTAAGATGTCACAAAGCAATACCAGCAAAGAGCATAGGGAACAGGGCACAAAGTTATGCCTTTCTCTGGAGATAGTTGAATATGTGGACTGCAGGGTGTTACCCCATTCACAAGAGCCTCAAAAAACAAACAAACAACAACAACAAAAAAACTTGGGAATCAATCTAACAAAAGAGGTGAAAGTACTCTACAACGAAAACTACAGAACACTAAAGAAATAAATTGAAGAAGGCTTAAGAAGATGGAAAGATCTCCCATGCTCTTGCATAGGCAGAGTCAATATTGTCAAAATGGCCATACTACCCAAAGTGCTGCACAGATTTAACGTGATTCCAATTAAAATCACAATGTCATTCCTTATAGAAATAGACAAAGCAATCATGAAATTCATTTGGAAAAATAAGAGATTGAGAATAGTCAAAGCAACCCTTAGCAAGAAGAGTGAAGTGGGAGGCATCACAATACCAGAAGTTAAACTATACTACAAAGCTATAGTGACAAAAATTGCATAGTATTGGCACCAAAATAGGCATGTATACCAATGCTACAGAATAGAAGACACAGAGACAAACCTACATAAATATAGTTACCTCATACTAGACAAAGGTGCCAAAAATATACATGGGAGAAAAGATAGCCTCTTCAACAAATGGTGCTGGGAAAACTGGAAATCCATATGCAGCAAAATGAAACTAAACCCTTATCTCTCAGCATGCACAAAAAATCAACTCAATGTGGATCAAGGATCTAGGAATTAAACCAGAGATCCTATACCTATTAGAAGAAAAAGTATGTCCAAATCTTCATCATGTCAGATTAGGTCCCGACTTCCTTATCAAGACTCCTAAAGCACAAGAAATAAAATCACGAATCAATAAATGGATGGATCCAAACTGAAAAGCTTCTTCTCAGCAAAAGAAACAATCAATGAAGTGAACAGAGAGCCTACATTTTGGGAGCAAATTTTTGCCACACACATCAGATAAAGCACTAATCTCCAGGATATATAGGAATTTTCAATAGTGAAGACTGCAGGTGTCTGTTGTGGTGTTGGGGACTACTGGGGTCTTCCTGAATACCTTTTACACAGGGAAACATGCCCCCAGGTTTGCAGCTGATACCAAAAGGAGGGAATGCAGTGGTATTATAAGGCAAGACATCTTCTTCCTTTCTATACAAAGGCAACCTGACTTCCTATGATCTGTAAGATTTCTATTGTTGCTTTGCTGTTCTCTGGGGTTCTTAACTCAGCATTTGTTTAAACTGTGGTTATTTTATATTTTGTGTTTTTTGTAGAACACTAGAAACTTCTAGTTGGATACCTTCACAAGAGGTATGTTTTTTAAAAAAGCAGAGTAACAGAGTAGCTAGATACATAGGGAAATGTAATTTAGAGAGCAGCTTTCAAAGAGGAGAGATATTATAGTGCCAGAGTGATTATAGGAATGATCACTGGAGATAGATACATTGATGAGAAAGTAAACATAGCAGATAACTTCTAGAGTAAAGTCCTGAAGAATTAAGAGGTATGCAAGTATAGTGCTATATACTACAACTGACCTTAGGAAGGAGGAGGATTTTTTAATAAAAATACTAATACTTATTTCAAATATACTTTGTGACAGAATCAATTCAAATTGTTACTAACTAATTTCATCCTCATGACATCCCCATTAGAAAATAACTATTTTTATTACGTTTTTTATGAGAATACCAAGAAACTGAGATAAGTGCTCCATACACCTTGGACACAGATAAATCTAAAAGTGGATATATACAGATAAATTTGCAGACAGTATGGTAGATTAATTAAAAATTAATATTTTCGGACAGTATGGTAGAAAATTACATTGTTCTCGTTTGCTTGTTTCAATATTCTCAATTAAATAAAATATAAAGTGATAAGCAAGATTGAAGACAAAAAAGTAGTTTTGGAATTTTGAGGAGAGATGAGAAGATAATGAATACTTGTCTTAGAGAGTAGAAAATAAGATCATGATGAATAAATAAAACAGAATTTTCAAGAGTGGAAACGACCATAGTTTTAAAGTTAGATAGTCAACATGGTTCTGTGATGATTTTCACCTATATTCTGCTGTCTAATTCAGGTGTATAATAGGTGGCAAGGCATGTTTATGTAAATTTAGTTTTTCACAAGGTGATTATGACAGAAGAAAAATAAGGTCAAGGAGTGTATGCAAGAAAATGGTTATATAGTGATGGACTACTATGTTTTACATCTGAAACGTACCCTGAAGCCTCATCTGTTGAAGGTTTGCTTGGTTCCCCACTACAGCATTGGTCATTGGTAGGGCCTTTGGAAGATGGTGCATCATGAGAAATCTAACCTCATCAACGAACTAATTCATTGACCAATTCATAATTTAATGGGCTACTGGGAGGTGGTAGTACTCAGGAGGGAGGGCCCCATTGGAGGAAGTAGGTTCTTGAGGACAAATCCTTGAAGCCTGTGTTTTATCCCCACATCCTTCATCCTCTCTCTTTTACTCTGCTTCCTGGTTGTATGAGGTGAGCAGCTCTTATCCATCAAATATACCACACCATGATGCTCTACCTCACCAGGGATCTAGAAACATCGGGGCTAAAAGACCAAGGAATGAAATTTCTAAAATAGTGGACAAAAATGTTTCCTCTTTTAAGTTTTTTTTTTCCAGGAATTTTGTCACAACAATGGAAACCTGACATGGGCCCTGAACTCTATCTGGATGACGAAGAAAATAAGGACATGTAGTTGATAAAGAGTGAAAACGTCCTTAGATAAAGGGTTAAAGATCTTGCTAGATTTGGAAAGAACATAAATCTAGCTCTTATCACATCTGTGATACATTATTCAAATACAATTTTCCCATCTCACTTTCATTTCTGGCTTCATCCCAATAGATATTGCATACCAAAATGGGTGTGAGACAGATTGTTATATGCAAAATTTTAAAGTCAAAGTTGCCCGCCTATTGAATTTTCTGACTTTAAAGTTTATAAAAGGGGAAAGAGGAGAAGGAGGAGAAATTATGAGGTGATTTGTTTTGGAAAGAGCTTCTCCACTGCTGTGAGTTCTCATATACCCTTAAAGGATGAGAGGCAAGAAAGTTCTTCCTCTTCTAATAAAAATTAATGGTAGGGTTTTCATGGAATAACATAGCTTGAAATGTTTTCTCTACAGTTAGGAGAACACAGAGGACTAATGCTAGCCTTACACATGAGAAAGGTAAAGTAGGCTATAAAAGCAGGATTGAGGTAAAAGTATTGCACTTTGGATAAGTGATGCTTGAGTATTTTATGGGGACTAGATGTGGACCACATGAAATAATTAGAAGGAGGTCATTCTGGGTACCTTTGACAGGGTTACTTAGAGGGATGATGATGAGGATTTCAGCAGCAAGACCTAGAGGTGAATGCTAGATTCATATGAACTAAAGAAGGAGTCACCAGTGACCCATGAGGGTAGACACACCAATCTCCTAATCAAGAGAATCACAGGAGAGTTCTTCTAAAGTACCCCAAACAACAGTTAGTCCCACCATTGTGTATATCCACAATAAAGTAATTAAACTAACTATAGGTAAATGGCAGAAAGATCATGGAAGGGAGCAGAGCTTGGGGGGAGAGGTTAGGAAGAAGAGGTACTGGGGACTCAATTAGAACAAGGTATATTCTATGGTTTTATAATTATGTCAAAATGGATTATATTGTCATGTATAACTAAGAAGAACCAATAAAAATGATAGTTAGTTTTAAATATCATTTGTACACAGAGAATATAAAGCCAGTCTAGAGCAGAACCATTCCAATGAGACTATCCCATACTTATACCCACCAAAGGAGGGAGTAGTGGGTAAATGCAAAGCAAAAAAAAAAAAAAGAAAGAAAAGAAATACAAAGAAATAAACAACCATACTTTCCTGCCATTTAAGTAAGTTCAAATTGGGTAAGGGTTTATTTGAATAATAATTAAACTTCAGAGTTTTATTGTTATCATATATTAAATATTTTTATTTTTCCATTTATTGTATTTTTGATTTAAGGTCACAATTGGACTTATTACCTATGGATGATTTTAAAAAGTATGGGTTTTGTTGGAGTATTTTTAAAGGAAGAGGAATATTACCTCCAATAAATAAAAATTCAAGAGAAAGTAAGAAACAAAATAATAACAATAATAAAGTTGTATTTTCATTATACCATGAGTATGCTTAACCAATGTATGTTATACCACTATCCAACCAAACTGAATTTATAATTTTTCTACAAACAAAACAACAAACCAGATAAAAATTGAATAATAACATGAATGTGATTTATGATATTATTTTGTTGAAATTAAATTGGATATGCAACTATGTACCTCAGCAAGAGTTCATTTGAATTAACTTTGTTTAATTTGTTGATTGCTTAAGCATTATAATTCTTTCAATATTTTTCTGTATTTAAACTATATTAGAAATTCCATCCACTGATGCATTCTGAAAAGGGATTAATAAATGGTGGTGAATTCATTGAAAAAACCGAAAGGGACATAATGAAAACAAAATGTCTTAAGTATAAATTTAAGGCATATACATGCACATAGAATAACCAAACTTTTGTACTAGCACAGACATTTTTCTTGGGTATGGAGTTCGATGTCAACTTTCTCACATAAACTGTATCTATTTCAGTTTAAGTTTTATTAGAACGAATCAAGAAATTAAAGGTATTTACAAAGTAATCTTACTGCAGAATTCTAGATTATAATGATATCCACTTGTTTACACCTTTTTAAAAAATTATACGTCAACATTGTTTTATGAACAACACAATGTTTTCAAAGTATATGTATATTGTGGAATGATTAAGTCTAGCCAATCAACAAATGTACTTCCTTCCATAGTTATCATTTTTTGTGATGATAGCACATAGCATCCATTTTCTTACACTTGCATCACCCACACTTAATATGAGAGAAAAATCATTTAATGATATTTATTGAGTATTTCCAAAATTTTTACTTTACATATATCTTCCATTTTGCACTTATTCCATCAATTTAGATGATATTTAATAATATTTACACGACTTATATAATTATGTGTTTTATATTATATATGTTATATAATTTATAATTACAACAAATGTAATTGGAATAAACATGTTTTGAGCACAGTTAACTCAGTAAATATATGACTCAATGGGTGAGAACAGAGGTACTCAAATTTTCTAGAATTGTGTTGAATAATACAAAAGTCATTAGTAACATATGGCAATGTAAGTTTAAATGGAATTAAATTAAAAATTTCAGCTAGGGTTCAGTATGTATGTCTGTTATTCCACTACCTTGGAGTCTGTGGCAGAAGGAGCACGAGTTCAACACCAGCACTTGTAAGTTATAAAGACCTGTCTTAAAAATAAATAAAAAATAATAATTCCTCAAAAGTCTAAGAATGGACCACCATATGATTCAGCTATCTCACTCCTTGTTATTTTTCAAAAAGAACTAACATCAGCATACTACTCTCCAAGTATTGGAGAATTATTTAAGAGTTTTTAATCTGGTATTTAACCTGGTCAGATTTAAATTGGAGAGGAAAAAGACAAGTAATAGGAAGCTCTGAAAATGATACATGTAGGAATGGAGAGAAGATTATAATTTGAGAAATGTTTTTTTCATGTGAAAGAAGCAGTTATAGATGTGAAAGGGAAGAATTAGCTGAATCTTAGATTTATAATTTAGGTGAAATGGACAATTTCTGAGAAATAACATACAAAAGAAAGGTAAATGTGTACAGGAAAATTTGTTTGAAAAGTTCAGATGATAAATCCTGGGGCTCAAGATAATCTTGGGAAAAAAAAGAGAAATCATATTACTGCTCATAATTATATAAGTAATGGAATAAATGTGGGACTTGGAGTTTAAAAAGCAGGTTTTAAGAAAGCAATATCATAAAGGAATTGGTAAAATAATAAGTTAGAGACATACTTGCATATTAAACTTAATTTCTTTGAAGTTGAACAGAATTAAAATCAAGGTATAGACACGTGAGAGTGCTGCTTAAAGTAGAATGGTGAAGGTCCTGTTATTGGAAGGCTAGGTTTGAAGCTGTATTACCTGTATAGATATTTAAATAACAATAATGAAATGAAAACTGCCTACATTTACCATTAACTATGGAACAAACATGATGCTATGTTGTTTGTTCAATTCTTCCAGCAATCTTATGAGATAGTATTATCCTGTTTTGCACAAGAAAACTAAGAATAACAGTAAATCTCTTTTTTTCTTTTTTTTTAAAGAGAGAGAGAGAGAGAGAGAGAGAGAGAGAGAGAGAGAGAGAATTTTATTTATTTATTAGTTTTTTCGGTGGACACAACATCTTTGTTGGTATGTGGTGCTGAGGATCGAACCCGGGCCGCACGCATGCCAGGCGAGCGCGCTACCACTTGAGCTACATCCCCAGCCCCAACAGTAAATCTCTTGCCAAATGTTATACCATTGATAAGTATTTGAATCTGTATATCAACTCAGATATGTTTGAATCTAAAAATCTGTACTCTTTCCAGTATATCATGCTGCCTCTCATAACATAGGATTATGAGATTATGACAAAAGTTACAAAAGAGTGTCAATATATTAAAAATTCATTAATTCACAAATAACAATATTAAATATTGAAAGTACTATATGATAGACATTCTCTTTTTTTTTAGAGGAGGAAATATTTATTTTGGAGCTCATGATTTCAGAGGTCTCAGTCCATAAAAGGCCAATTCCATACTTTGGGGCCTAAGGAGAGGCAAAACATAATAGCAGAAATGTGTGGTGGAGAAAAATGGCTCAGGACGTGGTGATCAGAAAGTAGAGAGAGAGAGACCATCACTCAATGAGGACAAAATATACACCCCAAAGGCACACTCTCAGTGACCCAGCTCCTCCAGCCACACCCCATCTGCTTTCAGTTGCCCTCATAACCCAAGCATTTTATCTCTTAGCATTCTTGCAGTGTCTCACACATGAGCTTTTTGGGGATACCTCATACCCATATCATAACATCAAATATGAAGCAAATTCACCTGCACAGCAGCCCTACGAAGGTCACTGTTACTGTAAGGTGAGGCGACAGGGACAGTATTTTCAGGATTTTGACCAGGCCATAGAAATAGTAGACGGCAGGGGCACCCCTAGCAGTCTGTCACTAGGATCTGACCCACTCCACCCACCTCTGTGTGAGCAGCCACTGAAGGGTGTAAGACCTTCCTGTGGCTGCTGTAATGAAGTATTGTAGATGATAGGAGGGGGGCTGGGGAACTTAAACAACAGGATTTCATTGTCTGGTAGTTCTGGAGGCTGCAAGTCTCAGGTCAAGGTGTCAGTAGGGATTATTCCTCCTGAGGACCATGAGAGAGAATCTGTTCTGCTATTTTCCCCTTGTTTCTTGTGTTGGCTGATGATCTTTGGCAATGTGTCTTTAGCCACATTGACACATCTCTTCCTTCATCTTCCCATGGCATTCTCCCTGTTTCCAGACATGCCCCCATTTTTTAAAAATAAGGACACCAGTCATATTGGATTAGGAAGTTGCCTTACTTCAGAATGACCTCAACTTATATTTGAAATTCTTCTCTTTCAAAACAAGGTCACTTTCTGCAGGATTTAACATGTGAGCTTTTGGGGGGAACAGTTCAGCCGGTAACAGATGAAGTTTCTGAACCTATCAAAAACTGTTATGAGCCTAACCTGTTGTAAGCACCCACCATTCTGTACTTCATGCCATGTGGATTGATACCCATGGAAGCATTTGCTCACTCCCCTGATGTAGGCTTTCTTGTTTCCGACTCAGCTGTTCCCAGAGACTGGGCAGACAATAAAAATGAACACATGAATGAATACACGCATCAGCTAGAGGACAGTGTGGTGGGGAAGGTGGGAACCAGAGCACAAATGCTCCCTCCACACAGAGCAGCTCACACCAGTTCCAGCTGATTGTTGCTGAGGGAATATGGACCTGGTACTGCCAGGCCCTAAGTACTCCATGACTAGGTGGAAATTTAGAATTTTGTGTGAACTTTTGTGACTTTTGAAAGTTGTAGCTACTTAAAACATTTTGTAACTCTGTAGGCTAAGCAAACAAAAAACAGAAGGGGCCTGGCACTGTACATTCACCAGCCCTTCTGTAATGTCTCCCTGTTAAAACAGGCCCAAACTCAGTCTGAGTTCTGTGAGATAGGAAAATATTATTGTAGAGTCAAAATTTATGTCCAAGAAAACTAAATAATAGCTACTGTTTTCCAAATTCCAAAGAGTGGAAGTCTATTACAAGGATCTCTCCTTCTTCTTCCTCATCTACAAGGTTCTTGGAGCCCTTTGTTCTGGAATAAGGAAGAGCAAGAAAAGTAATCACTGGGGCAGCTGTCTTCTGCTTATTTCTTGTGCACATATTCCAGTTCTGTGACTGAGCTGGCTGTAGGATGTTGCTCTGGGGTGCTTAGGCCTGGTTCTGGTGAAAGGACTCAGAACTTGTATTTCTTTCACCTTAAGTCAAGGCTAGCTTATTCTAGCTGAATAAATTAAAGGAAATCTAGCTTCTTTCCTACCAAGACAGTAGGTAAAGATAAGCTGGAATTCAAACCTAGTTTGCTTTCTTTCTCCACCTTATTTTGAACAACTATAAAAACTTTACAACAGTTGCGAGAACAGTATAGAGAGTACCTGTTTCTCTTCATTCTGGTCACTAAAGGTTCCCATTTTGGCACACTTGCCTCCCTCCTTTTCTGTCCCTCAACCTTCCCCCAGAGAATTTGAAAGTCCCCTGGAGATCTGATGACACTGCATCTTGAAATGCCTCCACAGGTCTGTCATACAGCAAGGGCATTCTCCCACATAACCACACGTAGTTGGCTGCCAGGAAGCTTAACCTTCATACAGGACCATTACATAGCATGTGGTCTGCATTTCTCAATATCTCTGATAATGTACTGTGAGTTGTTCCCCCCAAACTGGTGTTGGCTTTGGGTGCCAGGGCTTCAGTCTCCTTCAGGTTCAAGTGACTCACCCAACTTTTTGCCTCTTATCTAAACATTTTGAAAGTTCCAGCCTATTTCTCCACAATTTGGATTTTTTCAAGCACACTTTGATTTAGGCTAAATATTTTTTTGCAAGATGTAGGTATTGCCACATGGGCGCATGAAGACAGTGTTTTCTATCATTGATAATGAGTGTGTCTGTCTGGTTAAGGTGGCATCTCCTGGATTTCTCTGGTGTAAGCTACCTTTTTGCCTTTATAATTAACATCTAATCTGTGGACACTGTGGGAAAGAACTGTATCTTCATGGACATCCACCTAATAACTTCTGCATTTACTGCTGTCACTGCCAGAACATATTAATTCTATGCTGGCCGTAAACCAGTTTTTCTATATTTAGTTGTTGCCATTCGTTTGTAAAGAAGAGACCTTCTTTTCTTCCTTCCTTTCTTTTTTTTTAGTTGAACATGGACACAATACCTTTGTTTTACTTATTTATTTTATGTGGTGCTGATGATTGAACCCAGTGTCTCACATGTGTCGGGCAAGTGCTCTACCACTCAACTGCAACCTAGCCCTTTTTCTTCCTTTCTTCTCTTTGTCCTTCCTGTTTTCATATGGACTCATTTTTGTCCAACCTATTAAATTTCACTCCTGTCGTTATTCCTTTTGATGCTTGGCTTGGTCCCAGGGTAGACTGTAGGAGTCCTTTCAAGCTGCCTCTGGTGTCTTTTTGACACCTATTACTTTCTTTTTTTTAAAAAAAAAATATTTTATTTGTTTTAATTAGTTATACATGACAGTATAATGAATTTATGTACTTTGGTATATCATATATAGATGGTATATAATTTCTCATTTTTCTGAGTGTACATGCTGTAGAATCACATTTGTCATACAGTGACATATATACATAAAGTAATAAAGTCTGCTTCATGTTTCATTTTACTATCCTTCCTATCCCTACATCCCCTCCCCTCCCCTCCCTTCACTTCCCTCTACCTAATCTAAGGTAATTCTGCTCTTCTCTAGTGCCCCTTCCCTTATTGTGAATTAGCATCCACATATTAGAGAAAACATTTTGCCTTTGGTTTTTTGGAATTGTGTTATTTCACTTAGCATGATATTTTCCAACACCATCCATTTACTGGCAAATACCATAATTTCATTCTTCTTTAAAGTTGAGTTATATTTCATTGAAAAAAATATATATATCACATTTTCTTTATCCATTCATCTATTGAAGGACACCTAGGTTGGTTCTGTAGTTTAGCGATTGTGAATTGAGCTGTTATAAATATTGACTTGAATGCATTACTGTGCTATGCTGATTTTAAGTCCTGTGGGTATAAACCGAGGGGTATAATAGCTGGGTCAAATGGTGATTCCATTCCAAGTTTTCTGAGGAATATCCATACTGCTTTCCATAGTGATTGTTCCAATTTGCAGTCTCACCAGCAATATATGAGTGTACATTTTTCCCCACATGCTCATCAACATTTATTGTTGCCTGTATTCTTTTTTTTATTTTTTTAAAATTTTGGAATTTAATCGATGGGAATCAAAAAGCAGAGGAAGAAAAAATAACAATATTCACAAAAATTATAAAGTATTATTGTAAAACCTTTATTATACGTTTTACAAACAACCCTTGACAAAACATTCTAAACTTCTAAAAAAACTGCAAACACATTTAAAAAAAATGCTCCTTAAATATATTAATGTTAGTATATTGCCAGAATATAGGATTTGGCTCTGCTAATATTCAATGGAATAGGCTTAGAAAATTGTCATTGATCTGCAAGTTAGGCATAAGTTGATATTTAAAAGGACATATTGAGATTAAAGCTCTACAGCATGCATAAAAAATTGGAATATTTCTATGATATAAGTAACTAAAAATGGTTTTGGAGAAAAAAATCAAAGAGCATGAAATTAGAAAATAAATAATAAGTAAACAAGTACATGTTGCCTGTATTCTTGATGCTTGCCATTCTGACTGGAGTTAGATGAAATCTTTTGATTTGCATTTCCCTAATTGCTAGAGATGTTGAACACTTTTTCATATATTTGTTGATCAATTGTATTTCTTCTTCTGTGAGGTGTCTTTTCAGTTACTTAGCCCATTTATTTATTGGGTTATTTGTTTTTTTGGTGTTAAGTTTTTTTAGTTCTTTATATATTTTAGAGATTAATGCTTTATTGGAGATGCATGTGGTGAAGATTTTGTCCCAATCTGTAGGCTCGCTCCTCACATTATTGATTGTTTCTTTTTCAGAGAAAAAGTTTTTTAATTTGAATGCATCCCATTTATTGATTCTTGATTTTACTTCTTGTGCTTTAGGGGTCTTCTTAACGAAGTCAGATCCTAGGCTGACATAGTGAAGATTTGGGCCTACCTTTTCTTCTATTAGATGCAGGGTCTCTGTTCTTTGATGCACTTTGAGTTGATTTTTGTGCAGGGGGAGAGATAGAGGTTTAATTTCATTTTGTTACATATGGATTCCCAGTTTTTCCAGGATGATTTGTGAAGAGGATATCCTTTCTCCAATATATGTTTTTGGTGCCTTTGTCTAGTATGAGATAACTGTATTTATTGAGAACTAATAAATGTATACAGCAAACTAGCAGGATATAAAATCAACACCCATAAATCAAACACATTCCTAAATATCAGCAATGAATTCATTGACAGAGAAATTAGGAAAACTATCCCATTCACAATTGCCTCAAAAAAAAAAAAAAAGAGTACCTGGGAATCAAAGAAAAGAGGTAAAAGACCTTCACAACAAAAACTACAAAACACTAAAGAAAGAAATTGAAGAAAACCTCAGAAGATGGAAAGATCTCTGTGTCCTCTATTCTGTACCATTGGTTATAAGTCTATTTTCATGCCAATACCATGCCATTTTTGTTACTATAGCTTTGTAGTATAGTTTAAGTTTTGGTATTGTGATGCCTCCTGTTTCACTTTTCTTGCTAAGGATTGCTTTAAGTATTCTTGCTCTCTTATTTTTCCAAATAAATTTCATGATTGCTTTTTCTACTTCTATGAAGAATGTCATTGGGATTTTAATTGGAATTACATTAAATCTGTATAATACTTTTGATAGTATGGCCATTTTGACAATATTAATTCTTTCTATCCAGGAGCATGGGAGATATTTCCATTTTTTGAAGGCATTTTTTACTTCATTTTTTGAATTTGATCTGTTTAAAGCATGTATGACTTCCTCATTCAGTTTGGGTAGGTAATATGTCTCTAGGAATTTGTTGATGTCTTTGATATTTTCTATTTTATTCAAGAATCAATTTTCAAAATAGTTTCTAATTATCTTCTGTATTTCAGACGTGTCCATTGTGATAGTTCATTATTCATCTTGTATTTTATTAATTTTATTTTCTCTCTTTTTCTCTTCATTAGCATGGCCAGGGGTTTATCTATTTTATTTATTTTTTCAATGAACCAACTTTTTTATTTGTCCATTTTTTCAATTGTTTCTTTTGTTTTAATTTCATTAATTTCAGCTCTGATTTTAATTATTTCCTGTCTTTTACTGCTTTTGGTGTTGATTTGTTCTTTTTTTCCTAGGGCTTTAAGATGTAGTGTTAGTACATTTACTTGTTAATTTTATTTATTTGTTAACTTTTTTATTCTTTAAATGAATGCACTCAATGCAATGAACTTTCTTCTTAGTACTGCCTTCATAGTGTCCCAGAGATATGTTTTGATGTGTTGTATCAGTGTTCTCATTTACCTCTAAGATTTTTTTAATTTGATCCTTGATTTCTTCTACTATCCATTCATCATGCAATAGTGTATTATTTAATCTCCATTTGTTAGAGTAGCTTCTAGTTTTTATTTTATCATTGACTTCTAATTTATTTCCATTGTGAACTGATAGAGTGCAGGGTATTATCTCTGTTTTTTTTCTGTATTTACTAAGAGTTGTTTTGTGGCATAGATATGGTGTATTTTAGAGTAGTAGTCATGTACTGATGAGAAGAAAGTATATTAGCTCATTGATGGAAGAAATATTCTATCTATGCTTGTTAAGTCTAAATTATTGATTGTGTTATTCAGTTCTGTATTTTCTTGATTTTTGTTTAGGAGATCTGTCCAATGGTGAGAGAGTGTATTAAAGTTACCCATTATTATTGTGTTGTGTTCTTTTTGATTTTAGAAATTGAGGAGGGATTTTTTGATGTACATAGGTGCTCATTGTTTGGGGAGCATCTATGTTCATCAAACAAACAAAAATATTTATAATTGTTATGTCTTGCTGATATATACTTCCCTTAAGAAATATGAAATGTTCTTCTTTGTCTCTTTTGGTTAACTTTGGCTTGAAGTCTACTTTATCTGAGATGAGGATGGAAACCTCTGCTATGACAGGCACTCTTTATTTGGATATTTCATTAAACTTTTTAACCCAAGGAGAAAGGTATCCTTATTATAATTTTATAGATGAAAAAACTGAGGGAGAGTAAAGGACCTTGATATAGGTTGTACATCTAGTTAGCAGTGATAGTAGGGATTTAAACCTGGGTTTGACAAGAGTTAGAGACCACATACTGTGAAGAAAACAAATGTGACTCAGTGGAAAACTATGCATTGTGTACCATCTATAGAACACCCTTCTGGGTTATCTGAATCTGGGAAATATTTTACAACCATGTAAATTGTAAATAACTGATAGTAATAGAAATAATAGTTGTTTATAAAGTTGTGAATTATGTCCTGTGCAGTAGGAGTCCAATAGACTTCCCTTTCTCAGTTCCACCCCTATTGAAAAAGTTTTTACCTCCATTTGCACATTCATTTTAATTTTCCTTATCTATTAATGTGTTTGTTCTTCAGAGTTTCTTTTTAACTAGTAATCTCATCTGCCTTATTCTTTCATGATTAAATAAAATATCTGTATGAGTCATGTTTTTACTTTTTTTGTGAAAATTTTTTATTGGTTTTCCAGAGATGCCCAAAGGACTTATACAACAAAGCCAGATAAACTTTCTAAAAAGAGATGTGCATCTCATGGGCAGTTTAAAAACAGATAGTTGTTAGGTGTGGTGACACATGCCACAGCAGTTTGGGAGACTGAGACAGGAGGATCATGAGTGCAAAGACAGCCTCAGAAACTTGGTAAGGCCTTATGTAACTCAGTGAGACCCTGTCTCTAAATATAATATAAAAAAAGGGCTGGGGGAGATGTGGCTCAGTGGTTAAACAACTTTATCTCGATTTATAATCGTCTTCTTTTCTAGTTTTGTGTTTTGTATTTTGGTGTGGTTTTGGTTTATTTATAGTTGATAAGGTATATCCCATTGGTGGTAACAATTATTGGGAATTTGGTTTTATAGACTATATATTGGAATTTTGAGTTTTCTAGTCTCATCAATGTTTTCTATAAGTGGGTTAATAGGCATTTATTCTCTGTTCAGCGAGAAACAACAGAGAATCTTAATTGTGGTTGTTGTTTATGTTTGTTTTGCTTACTTGTCCACTTTGAGCTAAAATCATTAGCAAGAAGAGCTCTTTGATATCTATACTAGTAACTCACTCCCTTTCTTCCTTCCTTCATTCCTTCTTTTCTTCCTTTCATTTTTCCTTTTTTTTCCTTTTTCTTTCTTTCTTTTATAATGAAGATTTCGACACTGTGGTGCTTTATCACTGAGCTAAATACTGAGGCATCCTCAACCTTCTTTATTTTTTTTTAAATTTTGAGACAGAGTCTCACCAAATTGTTGAGGTTGGCCTTGAACATGTGAGTCCTGCCTCAGCCTCACAAGTTGCTAGGATCATAGATATGTGCCATAGCATCTGGCTGGACTGATAACATTTTGTGCTGAAATTTTAGAATTGAAGCTATAAACCCTCTCTATGTGTCTTTATCCAGGTGCCTGTAATTCATAAAGTTCTTGACCTCTCATTATGTATGTGATATTTCTACCTCCAGATGATGTTAATAAATTCTATCACTTTAATACAATAAGTGAAAGCAACTAATTTTGCCTAAAAATAAATTATATCATAAAGTCCCTTAAATTAAAGGATTTCTATTTTGTATAGCCGATAGAGAAAAATAGAAACTTATGTAAAATGAATATTTCTAAGATTCCAAGAAATTAAGGAAACTGAGTATTTAAAAATTTCCATGTGGTAAAAATATTATTCTTGAGGAAACTGACTTAGAAATGTTTTACAAATCAAGGTTTTCATATTTTAGGTGAAATTTAGCAGATGAGAGAAATCTACAATTGTGGCTTTATGAAAGTAGTTGTGTTTTCTTCTCTGAATGTCAGTGTTAAGTAAAATATAAGAAAACAGTTTTTATTATGCTTGGATATTTTTTTCCTCAACTTATACAAGTTTACTGACCAATTAAGCTAGCAGTATTTCTACTTGCTGTTAAGATTACGAAAAATTGTAAAATGTTCATTTAAACAAATCAAATCATTATTCTGGTAAGCTTCATTTCAGCTCCATGCTTTAGGGTATATCAACTTGGAGATAATTTTCAAGACCTCTAAGCAACTTAAAATCTTGGACTGGTTAAAAAGAATATCTTGGGGCTGGGGATGTGGCTCAAGCGGTAGCGTGCTTGCCTGGCAAGCGTGCGGCCCGGGTTCGATCCTCAGCACCACATACAAAGAAAGATGTCGTGTCCACCGAAAACTAAAAAATAAACATTAAAAATTCTCTCTCTCTTTGTGTCTGCCGAGAACTAAAAAAAATAAATATTAAAAAAAATTCTCTCTCTCTCTCTCTCTCTCTCCCTCTATCACTCTCTCTTAAAAAAAAATTCTCTCTCTCTCTCTCTCTCTAAAAAAATATCTTGGACATATAGTGAATTCAGCTAATTAATGGATTCACTGGATGTCTACATCAAATCTAAATAAAATGAAACTGATGACTAAGCAGAAATTTATATTTATATATTTCCACTTCATATTCTTATAGATGAAGTATGTCTTTCAGTCATAGTAATATGTTCATTTTTTGCAACATTGAAAGGTTATATGTGGAATGTGTATGGCTGTAAAAGTTGTATGTGTGTCCAAAAGCTCTCCTTAAGCACTAAATGCTGATGCATAGCAGGAAATTCTCAATTACCCATCCCTAGTTTTATGTGAATAAATGTTACTGATCTGGGGATGTGAAGTTCAGTGATAGATCATTTGCCTAGCATGCACAAGTCCCTGGGTCCAATCCTCAGGCCTGAAAAAAAGAAAGAAAGAAAAAAAGGAAAGCCAACAGCTGTGGTAGACAACTGTGATCACAATAATTCAGAAGTCTATGAAAGGAAGATTCATATACAGCCTCAGCAACTTAGTGAGACCCTGGTGAATGCTTTCTAGAATGTTTACAGTTTACTCTCCCCTGACCTATCAGAGGAATCATATCTATTTCAGCTATAGCCTTACGAGGTGCTATTTCTTAAATAAAACTTAAACATTGAAATTACTTCTTGATACATAGATTGCAGAAAAGATGTTTTATCAGACATGAAAAAAAATTAGTCTAATTTCACAGCTCAACCAGAGTTCTTAGGTAACCAGGTACAGTGTTCTTTCATTCTTTTTTTTATTTGTTGTGTTTTTTAGATATACTTGACAGTAGGGTATATTTTGACACATTATACAAACATGGGATGCAACCCATTACGTTTTTGATCCCATTCTTATGGTTGTTAATGACAGTAATATTTTGAAAGCAATATTTTTTTCTGAGCAGTAGGTTGTAATTATAGACTTAAAATATTCAAGAAACTGTGCTTAAACAAGTGTGCACTCATCCAGGCATTGTTGTTCCAATTGTGGAGGATGGGCACAACAGATTTAGGCCGCAATTCTTACAGGCCCTTGTATTTTTCTAAATGGTGAATAAAAGTTAAATTAAAATAGATGAACATTGAATCCATCTTGAAGTTGCCAACACTTAAGCCCTAAAAGAGAGTTATCTTATCTTTCAAAACTTTGATGCCTGACATTCATTTCTCCACTCTAGCTATGGAAATCCTATATGGCCTCTTCTTGCAATATAAGACTGTCTCACCTACATTGAAATTTTTGTTTAATATACCCACCTTCATCAATTATACTAGCCAGATCATCTGGAAACTTACTACAACTTCTATGTCAATATTTGTTGTTTCACTTTGTACTTTTATCTTTTGGAGACAATTTTTTCCTTAAATTTCATGAACCAACCTCTGCTAACTGCAAATTTTTTTTCTGTACCTTCCTCACCTCTTTCAGTCTTCACAGAATTGAAGAGTTAGAGTCTTGCTATAGATTAGACTTTAATTTAACATAATATTATAGCTGGTTTGATCTTATATCTAGATCAGCATACAATTTTCTATGTCAACAGTAAGGCTGTTTCATTTTCTGATCATTTATGTGTTAACTGGAGTAACCTATTTAATTTCCTTCAGGAAATTTTCTTTTGCATTGATAATTTGACTTACTGTTTGGCAAAGGAGACAGCTTTTGGCCAATCTCAGCCTATGATTTTCTTTCCTCACCAAGTGATCATTTCTCGGCTTTTATTTAAAGTGAAAGATGTGTGTGTATTCCCTTCACTTGAGCACTTAAAAGTCATTGTAGGGTTATTAATTGGTTTAGTTTAATATAGTTTTATCTGAAATAAATGGAAAGCCTGTGGAGTGGGACAGAGATGAGGAAAGTGCGGCTCAGTGGAGCAGTCAATACACAAAACATCTTAATTAAATTCACTCTCTTAAATGGGTGAGGATCTTGGCACCTCAAAGCAATTTTAATAGTAATATCAAAGACCACTGATGACAGATACCACAACATATAAAATAATAGCTAAAAAGATTGAAATATTCCTAGAATTCCAAAATATGACACAGAAACAGCAAGTGAGCATATGCTTTTGAAAAAAATGGCACCTGTGGTCTTGCTCAATGCAGGTTTGCCAAAATCTTCTTTAAAAAAAAACAGTGTTTGTGAAGCACATTAAAAAGGTATGCCTATGCTGCATGTGGTAGCACACAACAGTAATTCCAGTGACTCTGAAGGCTGAGGCAGGAGGATCACAAGTTCAAGGCAAACCTTAGCAATTTCGCAAAGTATTAAGCAAATCAGAGAGACCGTGACCCAAAATTTAAAAAAAAAAAATGGTACAGAACCAACTATGGTGCCCTTCAACAGATAAATGGATAATGAAAATGTGGTATATATACATAATGTAATTTTACTTAGCCATAAAGAAAAATGAAATTATGGCATTTGCCAGTAAAAGGATGGAACTGAAGATTATAATGCTAAGTGAAATAAGCCAATCCCCTCAAAACAACCAAAGGCTGAATGTTCTGTGATATGTGGATGCTAACATACAATAATGGAGGGTGAGGGAAGAGTAGGAGTTCATTATATTAGACAAATGGGAATGAAGGAAAGGGATTGGGAATGGGAAAAGGGAAGACAGTAGAACAAATCAGACATAACTTTCCTATGTTCATATATGAACACAACTGGTATAACTCTGTATCATTTATAACCACAAGAATGTGATTCTAATTAGAATAAGTTATACTCAATATATGTATAATATATCAAAATATACTTTACTGTCATGTATGTATCCAAAGAACAAATTGAAAATTAAAAAAAAAAAAAAAACATTAAAAGGGCTGGGCATGCAGCTTAGTGGTTAAACACCCATGGTTCAACTCATGGTTAAAAAAAATGTTGTGCCTGTACTTTATTTTGCATGCCACAGAAATGACCAAATTTCCTTGCAGATGTATTATTCTTTTCATAAATTTTCAACACATCTTTCACTTTTGAAAAATCAGCCATAGCCATTTTAAATGACTATAATTTATATATAGTTTCTGTTTTAGTCAGTTTTCCTGAATTTCTGCAATCAGATTCTATCCAGAATTCCCATTTTTAACCAAGAACTAGTGTCTCAGAGCCCTATGGAAAGAGACTGCACCAGATATTTCAGTGTTAACACTTCAATACTCCTGTGTACTTTTGATGTCATACCTTCAACAACTTTTTTTGGAGGGGTACTGCCGCAGTCTGGCTGGGCACAATTCAGGAGCCACTTGTCAAAAGAAACTAACTTTATTTTAGAACTACAAACGCCAAACAAAACAGCTCCTCAGGAAAAACCCCTCAGAGCCCAACTGCCACCACCGGCTTCCCCAAGCCTCTCACCCCCACGCAAACCTCACCACCTCCCACAATCCTCCTGCTCTTGAGGCTGATTGGCTGGGTCACGTGAGCGGAGCCAAAGAAGTCCCCTAATGAGCAGCTCCGTGGTGGAGCCAATCAGCTAGATGTTGCTGGGGCCGCTGTGAACCAATCATCAGCTGGCAGTCTGAAGGGCGGGGAAACAGCCCAATGAACATCACCGCAGAGGAGCCAATCAGCTAGATGTTGCTGGGGCCGCTGTGAGCCAATCATCAGCCGGCAGCTGGAAGTTTGCTGGCAGCTGGAAGTTTGCTGGGGCCCCTTTGGCTGTGGCTCTCAACATCTCCCCCTCTCTGTTTAAACAACAAGCATGTGGCTTAGGGACCGTGCCTGCCTTAGGTTGTCCAATACTACATATGGTCCTTACCCGTCTTCAGATGAGCTGACCTCAGGGCATCAGCCTCCTGTCTTAGGTTGGTACCATTGTAATTGGATCTTACCCGTCATTGACTACTGGTCCAGTATACAGCCACACCTGTGGAGAGGTCTTTGTCATGACAAGCAGAAGGGAGGAAGATACACCAAGCCAATTGACGGCTCTTGTTGGAAAAATTGTATAACCGATGACATCATCAGTAAAAATACTCCAACACTACCACAAGTCGCTGCACCAACAGATAGTTCACAATGCATACAAGTGAGTTCACAATGCATACAAGTGACACATAGTTTAGGCAAGTTCTGCAAGCAGTTCAGTGATGGCTATTGCAGAAACTGTAGATTAGTTTTATCTTTGTCTTCATCGGCACTGGGATGAAGATAGGAATTCTAGCAATAATGGCTAAAGAAAAAATTATGTAACATTCCAGAAGGCACTAAAAGAAAACAATTTTCTTAACAATTTACATTATCTTGAAGAGAAAAGAAAACAATTTTCTTAACAATTTACATTATCTTGAAGAGAATTATTAAATATAATGAAAAGGAAAGGTGAAAGTAAACAAACAGATCTATTAACCTTGTTTTTTGTTTACATATTAAAACAATTCTTAACAGTTATTTACCCAATTTAAATTAAACCATTTAAATCACGTGAATAAAAAAAAAATTGGATCCATTTTTTCATGAGCGCTCATCATATATGATATATGGACATACGTACATTCAAACATATAACACAAAACAGAAGTGTGCACACATAATATAATACATACAACACATAACATAATAGTAAAGGCCTTATAACTTTTTACAGGTGAAATCTCCATTGCAATGTTTAAAAACTCTATAGTAAAAAAAAAAAAATAGAACTGATCAGCAAAATATTAACGTAGGTCTCTATGAGCTCAAAAAACAAAATAGAACTTCATGATATGGGAAAGGGCAATAATAAAATAGATATTGAAAAAAGCATCCTGGTTCTGTCGCAGATGTAAGGATAGCCAAATTGGAGTTTTGGATATCAGCTGTTTTGGATTTGAGCCAAATCATCTTCTTTTTGGTCTGTAGAAATCGCTTTAGTTAATCTCTCTGGAATCCAAATCGGCTGCTGTTCTCCCTGTGGAAATACACAAACAGACCCCCGACTCCAGACAATTACTGGGTCAGGACCTTTCCACTGTCCTGTTAGAATCTTTCCAAAGTACCTGGGGCTTATGTACATTTTTTGGACACATATGCCTTTCTGCAGCACTAAGTCCTGATGAATCCAAATTTAAAAAGTTTAGAGTAAAAAGGGTTATTTTAAGTTTATCTTTGGGGAATATATACCCCTTCCCAATTCCGTCTTTTTGCTTTAATAAGTACATTTTAATAGTTTGATGAGCTCTTTCAACTATGCCTTGTCCCTGTGGATTGTATGGGATTCCTGTTATATGAGTAATGCCAAATGATGAGCAAAATTGTTTAAAAGAGGTAGAAGTATAACCAGGGGAATTATCTATTTTTAACTGTTTTGGAATGCCCACAGTGGCAAAATTTTGTAAGCAATGAGCTATAACATCTTTAGTTTTTTCTCCGGCATGAAGGGAGCCCATCAAAAATCCAGAAGAAGTATCAACTGTAACATGCAAATATTTTAATTTTCCAAATTCTGGCAAGTGTGTGACGTCCATCTGCCAAATATGGTTAGGTATTAATCCTCTAGGATTGACTCCAAGATTAACTTGTGGTAAAAAGGTCACACAATTTTGACATTGTTTTATTATTTGTCTAGCTTGTTCCTTAGTTATTTTAAAACACTTTTGTAAAGTATTAGCATTGACATGGAACCTTTTATGAAAATTTATAGCTTCTTCTAGTGTAGAGAAAATATGTATGTCATGTGTAGTTTTATCTGCTAAATCATTGCCCAAACTAAGGGCTCCAGGCAATCCTGTATGTGCCCTGATATGTCCTATAAAGAATGGATCTTTTCTGTCCCAGATTAAACTTTGTATAGTGCAAAACAAAGAGAAAACAGTAGAAGAAGGGGAAATCCTACCAGCATCTTCAAGGGATACTATAGCATTAACTATATACTGACTATCAGAAAATAAATTAAATACAGAATCTTTAAACATCACAAAAGCTTGTAATACTGCATTAAGCTCTACCTTTTGAGCTGATTGATTGGGTACTAAAAATGTAAAAGTTTGATCAGGTGTAACTATTGCTGCTGTACCATTATTTGACCCATCAGTGAATATATTTGGAGCATTCATGATAGGTGTTTTTCTTGTCATTTTTGGAAAAATTACAGGATGCGATGACCAAAAAGACAATAAAGGATTAGATGGTAAGTGGTTATCAAATGAAACATTAGATTTGCACATGATTATTGCCCAAGTGTTTAACTCATTAGCTAATTCATCAATTTGATTCATAGTATATGGCGTAATAATTTTATTGGGAGAAATTCCAAATACTCCCTTTGCTGTTTTTATTCCTTTGAGCATTAATTGTCCTACAGCCTCAGGATACCTAGTAAGAATAGTGTTAGGAGAATAAGATAAATGTATCCATAATAATGGACCTTCTTGCCAAAATACTCCTGTAGGAATATTTTTTGTTGGTAGTACAATAAATAATAAAGGCAAACTTATATCAATTCTATCAAAATGCATATTTTCCATATGTGTCTCAATGATTTTTAATGCCTTTCTTGCTTCAGGCGTTAACATTCGGGGTGAATTTGGATCTGATGGACCTTTTAGGATATCAAATAAAGGTCCCAATTCTCCTGTTGGAATACCTAGATAAGGCCTTATCCAATTTATGTCTCCTAATAACTTTTGAAAGTCATTAAGTGATCTGAGTTGATCTACTTGTATTTGAATTTTTGGTGGATGGACCATGGTTGAGGATAATAGAACTCCTAATGCTGGGGCCCATTTGGTTGTGGCTCTCAACAGGGTACCAGGGATTGAATTCACGGGCACTCAGCCACTGAGCCACATCTCCAGCCCTATTTTGTATTTTATTTAGTGACAGAGTCTCAGTGAGTTGCTTAGTACCTCAGCTTGTCATTGCTGAGGCTGGCTTTGAACTCACAATCCTCTTGTCTCGGCTTCCCAGTCACTGGGATTACAGGGGTGCGCCACAGTGTCCTGCTTCAACAACTTTCAATATTATACCAGTGGGTTAAGATTTTTTTTTAATTTTTTATTGATTATTTAAAGCATTACATAGCTCATGATATATCATCTTTCATACATTAGACTCAAATTGTGTTTTGAACTCCCATTTTCACCCCAAATATAGATTGCAGAATCACATCTGTTACATATTCACATTTTTACATAATGCCATATTAGTGTCTGTTGTATTCTGCTACCTTTCCTAACCCCTACTATCCCCCCTCCCCTCCCCTCCCATCTTCCCTCTCTATCTCCCCTGCTGTTGTTCAATTCTCTCCCTTTTTTTTCCCTCCCCCTTGCCCCTCATAGCCTCGTATAATTTTATGTATCCTTGAAGGTCTCCTACCATTTCCATATGCTTTCCCTTCTCTCTCCGTTTCTCTCCCCCCATTCATCTTTGTTTACTGTAGTCTTTTCCACATGCTCTTCCTTCCTGTTCTGTTCTTAGTTGTTCTCTTTATATCAAAGCAGACATTTGGCATTTGTTTTTTAGGGCTTGGCTAGCTTCACTTAGCATAATCTGCTCTAATGCCATCCATTTCCCTGCAAATTCTATGATTTTGTCATTTCTTAGTGCTGCATAATATTCCATTGTGTATAGATGCCACATTTTTTTTATCCATTCATCTATTGAAGGGCATCTAGGTTGGTTCCACAGTCTAGCTATTGTGAATTGTGCCGCTATAATCATTGATGCAGCCGTATCCCTATAGTGCGCTCTTTTAAGGTCCTCAGGGAATAGTCCGAGAAGTGCAATAGCTGGGTCAAATGGTGGTTCCATTCCCAGCTTTCCCAGGAATCTCCATACTGCTTTCCAAATTGGCCTCACCATTTTGCAGCCCCACCAGCAGTGTACAAGTGTACCTTTTTCCCCACATCCCCGCCAACACTTGTTGTTGTTTGACTTCTTAATGGCTGCCAATCTTACTGGAGTGAGATGGTATCTTAGGGTGGTTTTGATTTGCATTTCTCTGATTGCTAGAGATGGTGAGCATTTTTTCATGAACTTGTTGATTGATTGTATGTCCTCCTCTGAGAAGTGTCTGTTGAGGTCCTTGGCCCATTTGTTAATTGGGTTATTTGTTATCTTATTGTTTAATTTTTTGAGTTCTTTGTACATTCTGGATATTAGGGCTCTATCGGAGGTGTGGGGGGTAAAGATTTGTTCCCAGGATGTAGGCTCTCTATTTACCTCTTTTATTGTTTCTCTTGCTGAGAAAAAACTTTTTAGTTTAAGTAAGTCCCATTTGTTTATTCTGGTTGTTAACTCTTGGGCTATGGGTGTCCTATTAAGGAATTTGGAGCCCGACCCCACAATTTGTAGATCGTAGCCAACTTTTTCTTCTATCAGACGCAGTGTCTCTGATTTGATATCTAGCTCCCTGATCCATTTTGAGTTAATTTTTGTGGATGGCGAGAGAAAGGGATTCAATTTCATTTTGTTGCATATGGATTTCCAATTTTCCCAGCACCATTTGTTGAAGATGCTATCCTTCCTCCATTGCATGCTTTTAGCCCCTTTATCAAATATAAGATAGTTGTAACTTTGTGGATTAGTCTCTGTATCTTCTATTCTGTACCATTGGTCCACCCGCCTGTTTTGGTACCAGTACCATGCTGTTTTTGTTACTATTGCTTTGTAGTACAGTTTGACCTCTGGTATCGCTATACCTCCAGATTCACACTTCCTGCTTAGAATTGCTTTTGCTATTCTGGGTCTTTTGTTTTTCCATATGAATTTCATGATTGCTTTGTCTATTTCTACAAGAAATGCCGTTGGTATTTTGATTGGCATCGCATTAAACCTATAGAGAACTTTGGGTAATATCGCCATTTTGATGATGTTAGTTCTGCCTATCCATGAACAGGGTACATTTTTCCATCTTCTGAGATCTTCTTCTATCTCTCTCTTTAGGGTTCTATAGTTTTCATTGTATAAATCTTTCACCTCTTTTGTTAGGTTGATACCCAAGTATCTTATTTTCTTTGAGGATATTGTGAATGGAGTGGTTTTCCTTATTTCCATTTCAGAAGTTTTGTTGCTGATATATAGGAATGCCTTTGATTTATGCGTGTTGATTTTATAGCCTGCCACTTTGCTGAATTCATTTATTAACTCTAGCAGCTTCTTTGTAGACTCTTTTGGGTCTGTTAAGTATATTATCATGTCATCCGCAAATAGCGATAGTTTAATTTCTTCTTTTCCTATTTTTATGCCTTTAATTTCTTTTGTCTGTCTAATTGCTCTGGCTAGTACTTCGAGAACTAAATTGAATGGAAGTGGTGATAGAGGGCATCCCTGTCTTGTTCCAGATTTTAGAGGGAATGCCTTCAATTTTTCTCCATTCAGAATGATGCTAGCCTGAGGCTTAGCATAGATAGCTTTTACAATGTTGAGGTAAGTTCCTGTTATCCCTAGTTTTTCTAGTGTTTTGAACATAAAGGGATGCTGTACTTTGTCAAATGCTTTTTCTGCATCCATCGAGATGATCATGTGGTTCTTGTCTTTAAGTCTATTGATGTGGTGGATAGCATTTATTGATTTCCGTATATTGAACCATCCTTGCATCCCAGGAATGAATCCTACTTGATCATGGTGCACCAGTTTTCTGATATGTTTTTGTATTCGATTCGCTAGAATTTTATTGAGAATTTTTGCATCCAAGTTCATTAGAGATATTGGTCTGTAGTTTTCTTTCTTTGAAGTATCTTTGTCTGGTTTTGGGATCAAAGTGATGTTGGCCTCATAGAATGAATTTGGAAGAGCTCCTTCTTTTTCTATTTCTTGAAATAGCTTGAAAAGTATTGGTATTAATTCTTCTTTGAAGGTTTTGTAGAACTCCGCTGTATACCCATCTGGTCCAGGGCTTTTCTTAGTTGGTAGTCTTTTGATGGCTTCTTCTATTTCTTCTTTTGTTATTGGTCTGTTTAAATTGTGTGTGTCTTCCTGTCTCAATCTGGGCAATTCATATGCCTTAAGAAATTTATCGATATCTTCGTTATCTTCTATTTTATTGGAATATAGGGTTTCAAAATACTTTCTAATTATCTTCTGTATTTCTGTAGTGTCTGTTGTGATATTGCCTTTTTCATCCCGTATGTTAGTAATTTGAGTTCTCTCTCTTCTTCTTTTCGTTAGCGTGGCTAAGGGCTTGTCTATCTTATTTATTTTTTCAAAGAACCAACTTTTAGTTTTATCTATTTTTTCAATGGTTTCTTTTGTTTCAATTTCATTGATTTCTGCTCTAATTTTAATTATTTCTTGTCTTCTACTACATTTGCTGTTGTTTTGCTCTTCCTTTTCTAGATTTTTGAGGTGTTGTGTGAGTTCATTTATTTGTTGGTTTTTTCTTTTTTTGAGGTAAGAACTCCAAGAAATGAATTTCCCTCTTAAAACTGCTTTCATTGTGTCCCATAAATTCCGGTATGTTGTGTCTGTGTTATCCTTTGACTCTAAGAATTTTTTCATCTCCTCCTTTATGTCTTCTATAACCCATTGATCATTCAATAACATATTGTTCATTTTCCATGTGATGTAGGATTTTTCCTTCCTTCTTTTATCATTGATTTCCAATTTCATTCCATTATGGTCAGATATGGTGCATGGTATTATCTCCACACCTTTATATTTACTAAGAGTTGTCTTATGGCATAATATATGGTCTATCTTTGAGTAGGATCCATGTGCTGCTGAGAAGAACGTGTATCCACTTGATGATGGTTGATGTATTCTATATATGTCGGTTAAGTCTAGATTATTGATTGTGCTGTTGAGTTTTATAGTTTCTTTATTCAGTTTTTGTCTAGAGGATCTGTCTAATGGCGAGAGCGGTGTGTTGAAGTCACCCATAATTATTGTGTTGTGGTCTATTTGACTCTTGAACTTGAGGAGAGTTTGTTTTATGAACGTTGCAGCTCCATTGTTGGGTGCATACAAA
This sequence comes from Spermophilus citellus, assembly GCF_964194105.1. NCBI lineage: Eukaryota > Metazoa > Chordata > Mammalia > Rodentia > Sciuridae > Spermophilus > Spermophilus citellus. The sequence goes on from NC_138190.1 coordinate 79,966,008, forward strand.
TTGATGATTGTTATGTCTTGTTGGTGGATGGTTCCTTTTAACAGTATATAGTGACCTTCTTTGTCCTTCTTGATTAACTTAGGTTTGAAGTTGATTTTATTCGATATGAGTATGGCCACTCCTGCTTGCTTCCGAGGGCCATGTGAGTGGTATGATTTTTCCCAACCTTTTACCTTCAGCCTGTGTATGTCTTTTCCTATCATATGAGTCTCCTGAAGGCAGCATATTGTTGGATTTGTTTTTTTGATCCAGTTTACTAGCCTATGTCTCTTGATTGGTGAGTTTAGGCCATTAACATTTAAGGTTACAATTGAGATATGATTTGTATTTCCAGTCATGCTTCTTTATTTATTTATTTTAGTTTGGTTAGTTTTGCTTTTTGGTTATTTTCCTCCCCCTTTACTGAGATACTTCCTGCTGTTAGTTTTGGGCACTATTTTTCACATCCTCTTCTTGTAGTGTTTTGTTCAAAATGCTTTGCAGAGCTGGTTTTCTTGCTGCAAATTCTTTTAGCTTTTGTTTATCGTGAAAGATTTTAATTTCATTGTCAAATTTGAAGCTCAATTTTGCTGGATATAGTATTCTTGGTTGGAATCCATTATTTTTCAGCGTTTGAAATACGTTATTCCAGGATCTTCTCGCTTTCAAAGTTTGTGATGAGAAATCTGTCGTTAACCTAATTGGTTTACCCCTGAAAGTAATCTGCCTCTTTTCTCTCGTAGCTTTTAATATTCTCTCCTTGTTCTGTACGTTGGCTATCTTCATAATTATATGTCTTGGGGTTGGTCTATTATGGTTTTGAATGTTTGGGGTCCTGTAGGCTTCCAGGATTTGGCAATCCATTCCATCTTTCATCTCTGGGAAGTTTTCTAGAATTATTTCATTTAATATGCTGTCCATTCCTTTGGTTTGAATCTCTGTGCCTTCTTCTATCCCTATGACTCTCAGATTTGGTTTTTTTATGACATCCCATATCTCTTGAATAGATTGCTCGTGGGAATTAAGCATCTTTTCTGTGTTGACTATATTCTTTTCAAGTTGATAAACCTTGTCTTCATTATCTGATGTTCTGACTTCTACTTGATCAAGTCTATTTGTAATATTCTCATTTGAGTTTTTAATTTGGTTTATAGTTTCCTGTAATTCTAGGATTATTGTTTGATTTTTTTTTTAATATCTCTATCTCCTGGTAGAGCTCGTTCTTTGCCATTTGAATTTGTTTGTTTAATTCATTTTCAAAATATATTTTTATTTCTTGCACTTGCTGTCTCATGTCTTCTCTAATATTCCTTTCCATTCGAGTTAGGTATGCCTTGAGTTCTTTCCCTATACCTGTTTCTGAAGTTTCTATGTCTTCCTGTAGAATTGAGTAGTCTTGCATTGTTTGTAATCCTTTTTTCCTTTGTTTTCTCATGTTGTCCACATTACTTTCCAGCTCTTTTTGATTGTCGTGTTTCTGCTCTCCTCTATAGATTTGTTTTGTTTCTGTATTACTCTGATGTCTCTCCTTTGTGTTGTTGAAGTATGACTGCTAACGTGGATTCCGCTGGGAAGGAATTCCGACGTTCGAGCTCCAGTGACGACACTACTCTGCTATGACGGGCCCCAGTCTCCTTGCCGGGGTGCCCTAATGGGGGGGTGTGACTGGACTGTCTCTGTGTGGTTTCAGCTCCCGGTCGTGGCAGGCGGGTAGACTCCAGCCGCCCAGTATCACAGGCCGCGGGCAGGTGATCCGTCACCAACGGGAGGGCGTTCTCCTACCGCCCAGTTACGCGGGCAGTGGGTGAACTGTCGCCGGTGGGCCTGCAGTTTACAGCTGCCCAGTCGCGAGGGCCTTGCCTCTAGGCTCCTGGTTTCTCCTGCTAGCCTTGGTTTCTCCTGCTAGACCAGATTTCCCCTCAGTGATGATTCTCGGCAGTTCAGACTGTACTCTGTGCCTGTTTTGTTGTTGCAATCTGTCGGACAGTGGCGGTGGATACTTCAGCTGTCCAAGATGGTGGCCGCTGGTTACCTTAGTGGAGTGTCCCTTGTGGGGGGTGGGGCTGTACCGCTTCCGTCCCCGTCAGCAATCCCGAACTCAGCCCGGGGGTCAGTGCGAGCTTGGGCTTGGCTGGTGGGATACCACCGTGTCGCAGCCACTTAATTCCCTGCTGACTAGTTAACCCCTTCTCTGGGGCGCCACGCCTTCTGTAGCCTCGGGGCAGGCCGCGCGAATCAGACAGCCTGGATCTCCGGGGTCACACCGTTGGCTTTTGGGATCCCCGGCACTCTATGGTTTTGATTTTTTCTGCTTGCCCCTCCCCAGCACTGGCTAGACAGGTTTTGTTTTGGCCGCTGATGGGAGGGGGGGGTTTGAGGGTCAGGTGCCTCTAGCTCTCCTTTAGTCTTTATGCAGGCTCACTCTGATAGTCCCTCCCCCTGAAAGTCTAGGAGAGATTTTAAGCGAAATTCCCCTATGTATGGGGGCTGAGCTGGGTGACACACACCTGTTTGTTGTTGCAATCTGTCGGCGAGTGGCGGTGGTTACTTCAGCTGTCCAAGATGGTGGCCGCTGGTTACCTTAGTGGAGTGTCCCTTGTGGGGGGAGGGGCTGTACCGCTTCCATCCCCGTCAGCAATCCCGAACTCAGCCCGGGGGTCAGTGCGGGCTTGGGCTTGGCTGGTGGGATACCACCGTGTCGCAGCCACTTAATTCCCTGCTGACTAGTTAACCCCTTCTCTGGGGCGCCACGCCTTCTGTAGCCTCGGGGCAGGCCACGCGAATCAGACAGCCTGGATCTCCGGGGTCTCACCGTTGGCTTTTGGGATCCCCGGCACTCTATGGTTTTGATTTTTTCTGCTTGCCCCTCCCCCAGCGCTGGCTAGACAGGTTTTGTTTTGGCCGCTGATGGGAGGGGGGGTGTTGGGGGTCAGGTGCCTCTAGCTCTCCTTTAGTCTTTATGCAGGCTCACTCTGATAGTCCCTCCCCCTGAAAGTCTAGGAGAGATTTTAAGCGATATCCCCCTATGTATGGGGGCTGAGCTGGGTGACACACACCTGTTTGTTGTTGCAATCTGTCGGAGAGTGGGGGTGGATACTTCAGCTGTCCAAGATGGTGGCCGCTGGTTACCTTAGTGGAGTGTCCCTTGTGGGGGGTGGGGCTGTACCGCTTCTGTCCCCGCCAACAATCTCGAACTCAGCCCGGGGTCAGTGCGGGCTTGGGCTTGGCTGGTGGGATACCACCGTGTCGCAGCCACTTAATTCCCCCTTCTCTGGGGCGCCACGCCTTCTGTAGCCTCGGGGCAGGCCGCGCGAATCAGACAGCCTGGATCTCCGGGGTCACACCGTTGGCTTTTGGGATCCCCGGCACTCTATGGTTTTGATTTTTTCTGCTTGCCCCTCCCCAGTGCTGGCTAGACAGGTTTTGTTTTGGCCGCTGATGGGAGGGGGGGGGGAGGGTCAGGTGCCTCTAGCTCTCCTTTAGTCTTTATGCAGGCTCACTCTGATAGTCTCTCCCCCTGAAAGTCTAGGAGAGATTTTAAGCGAAATCCCCCTATGTATGGGGGCTGAGCTGGGTGACACACACCTGTTTGTTGTTGCAATCTGTCGGCGAGTGGCGGTGGTTACTTCAGCTGTCCAAGATGGTGGCCGCTGGTTACCTTAGTAGTCTGGGTTAAGATTTTTAAAACTCTTTGGTTGAGAAGCAGGTAAGTTCATGAGATTTCTAACTCAAAATCCACAGGATTAGGAATTGCATGGAATGGAATTAATTGATGAAAGTGGATTTCAAATAATTAGAAAAGCAGAAGAGATTCTTGCAGAGAGTGTTAAATGGATAAATATAAAAGGATAGTTCCAGTTTTAACAGGCTGTGAAAATTGTGGTAATGCTAATTTTCATGCTCATGGTTTTCTCCTTTAGCTCTGAGAATAGGACCAAAGAAGGGGAATCGTTAAATGGATCCTAGAGAAGTTTGTTTTTGTTTATATTTTGATCAGCAGTCTCAGATGATTGGGAAAAGGAATTGAAGGAGCTGGTAAGAAAGTGGTTGACTTCATACACTGTAGGGCCTACTTCCATTTATTGTCTACCTCCACACCCAACTCTTATGATTTTGAAGCAGATCTAAGAATTACATATCCCCTATAAAATTTTATTATTTATTTTTAGAAAATAGAACTATATTCATTATACCAAGATACTATTATCACTCATAAAAATTAATAACTACTTAAAATCACCAAATATCCAGTATTAAATTTCTAATTGTCTCATAAAAATTATGATATACTTTTAGCAGTTGTTTGAATCAAGATCCAAATAAAGTCCATAGATTGATTCATTAATATATTTCGGGTATCCTTTAATTGGTAGATTTCTGGTTCATTTTTCCATTTTTCACTATATTTATTGAAAATTATTGATAAACGAGTCGGTCGTTTATCTCATAGAATTTCCTAATGCAGATTTCTTTTTTTGCATCTCACAAGTATCGTTTGATAAGTTCTTCTCTTCTGTGTATTTCCAGTAAATAAGTAGATGTATCTAAAGACTTGATCAGATTCAATTTCACTTTATTTTCTTAGAGCGGCAGGGATACTGCAATATTGGTGTTACAGTCTTCCTTCAGGGCTATACTTTATGTATTTCTGGCTGTCTGTCTGTTAGCAGCTCATTATGTTAAATGTGTAAATACATTAATAAATTAGGGTTGCAAAATAGTGATATTCTAATTATAACATTCCTCCTTGGTTTATTATCTGACCTACTTCTACAATGAGAAACTTTACTTCATCTCATATGATTTTTTTTAGTTACCCTGGGATAATTTTATCAAGGAGAGGCAGGGAAAATCTTGATTCTTGCTCTTCCAATTCTCAAGATGGATTTCTTTACTATCAGCTTCCAATGGTGACAAATTGTTTATTTTTTAAACTTTCACTATGAGCCTGTTAATTAATGTGTTTCAATCCATGAGAGTTATTATTCTTATGGTTGTTCAAATTGACTGTCTTTGACCTGTGGGAGTCTGTTAAATTTGGCTACTGAGTCCTTTTGACACAGCTCCCAGTAGTCTAATAATAGCTTTATTATTTCTGGTATGACAAGATGTTCCAGGCTCATCTTGTACATTTCTTGCCCCAAACCTTGAATTTCTCCAAGTAACTGCGCTTTATTTTAGGGGGAATGTTTTTTTCAAGACCACAACCTCGGTACTAGGAGTGCTCCTTGTTCCTGGGTTGGTCATTATTCCTAGGTATTTTCAGTGAAAATAGCTAAGAATTTATTTTAAAAATAAAATAATTCATAAGTTCATACTGATACTTAAAATTCAAATTCCAGACCACAGTTTTAAATTAACTTCTTTGATCTTACATCTGTATCTGTTTTCACCAAAGTTAAGAATCCTAGTTCTCACTCACAAGAAACAATAGAATCAAGATCAAGGCTATTTTGCTTTTTTTTTTTTTTTTGGTACCAGGAATTGAACTTCGTGGAAATTAACCATTGAGTCACATCCCCAGCATTTTTTTTAAGTTGTCAATGGACCTTTGTTTTATTTTGTTTATACATGGTGTTGAGAATCGAACCCAGTGCCTCACACATCCTAGGTAAGTACTCTACCACTGAGCTATGACCCCAGCCCACATCCCTAGCTTTTTAAAAAAAAGTATTTTATTTAGAGACAGTGTCTGGCTAAGTTGCCTAGGGCTTCACTAAATTGTTGAAGCTGGCCTTGAATTTAGTACTCTTGCCTCAGCCTTCCAGGCCACTGGGGTTATAGGCATGCATCATTGCACCGAGCAAGGCTATTTGCATTTTTTCTGTGAACTAACAACTTATTTGTCTAGTTTAGTTTTGAATGTGATTGGTCGCTCTGCTCTATTATTAAAATAACTTACATATTAGTAATGTTAAACCTTTCTTGGTGGTATAGATTTTTTCCAATTTTGCCATTTGTTTTTATTTTATAATGAGTATCTATTCTTACATAAATTTTTAAAATACATAATAAAATTAATCTATATTTTCCATTATTGTTTCTGAATTTCAAGTCGTATACTCCCAAATTATAATTTAATTCAGCCATATTTCATATAGTACATGTATAGTTTCATTTTATATTCTTAAATGTCTAATACAGGTAGAGTTTGCCCCATTGTATAGCTTAAGGAATAGAGACATTTTGTTATTTCTACCATATGGCTATCCAGTTATCCTTTTGCCAATTATTAAGAGGTCCACATTTTCCTTACTGACTTGAGCTTCCATCTGAAACAGAAACTATAGAAACCCTCCTTGTATCCCTTTGCCCTTACCACCTTAGTGCATCCAGGACTTCCAGTAACTGAGTTCTTTTAATAACCTGAAAAATCTTTGGCTATCAGAACCCAGTCTGCCAACACAAGGCAGGCTGGAAATACTTGGGAATTAATACCCCACACAAGTAGCCCATGATGACTAATAAAACTTGCTAACAAATTAATCTTTAAGTGGGATAACCCTGAGGCATATGTTTTTTCCAGAATTACAGAGTTGAAGTAAATTCTGAATACACACAGAAGTAATCTGTTTGATAAAAAACCTTTAATTGACTGGTTCCCATTTCCTGTTTCCCTTCCACACTACCTTATTGGTATTTCCTCAGATCACTGCACAAATGAACTGTAATATTTGTCTCAGGATTTCTTTCTAGAGGAATGCAAAATAAGACAATTTTAGCATAAACTAATTTATATATTTTAATTGGATTTTTTACTCAATTCCATTAATCTGCCTATATATTTATGATTCAATGCCATATTATTTTAATTATAGAGGCTTTATAATGACTGTTTAAAAGCTGGCATTGAAATATTCCACTTGCTCTTTTGTCTAAGGGTTTTCCAAGCTATGATTGTTTAATCTTCTGTGTAAACTTTGTAATTACTTTGTCTTGTTTCACAGAAAGAAAAACTATGGAAGTTTTATTAAGATTGCATTAAAGTAATGATTTATGGTTAATTGAAATTATAATGATTTCCCATTTTCCTGTTTGTATTAGTATACTCTGGCTGCTATAAGAAATACCATAGATTTTTTTAGGTGGCTTAAACAATAGATATTTATTTCTCACCAATTTGAAGGCTGTGAAGTCCAAAATCAAGGTGCTGGCTGATTTTTTTTTCTAGTGAGAGTTATTTTCCTGGCTTACAGATAACCACTTTCTTACATGGTGGATAGAGAAATACCTTTCTCTTCCCCCTTTTAAAATAAAGCTACTAATCCCATCATAAGGGACTTACCATCATGTTCTTTTTATCCCAGTTAATTCCTTCAAGGCCATTCTCCATATGTCAGCACATTGGGGATTCAAGCTTCAACATGAATTTTGGTGGAAGAGAACTTAGTACATAGAATTCTGCCTCTGATTCTCACACATCCATGGACTTCTCGCATACTAAATGTATTTGTTCCATTTCAAATCTTAATCTTTCCCCTTTATCAACTCTAAAGTCTAAATTTCAAAATTTCATCTAAATATTATATAAATTATATGTGGATGAAATTTCAGGTACAGTTTATTCTGAGGCAGATTCTTTCCAGGTGTGAATCTGTAAAACCATACAAATTATGTGCTTCCAAAAACAACAATGGTATGACCAGCATAGGGTAGACGTTTCCATTCTAAAGGGAAAAATAGGAAAGAAGGAAAGCGTCATGGGTCCCAAGCAAGCCCATAACTTCGTGACACAAATTTCACTAGATATTATGAATTGAGAATGGTTCCCCCCGTTTGATGCCCTACCTTCAAAACCCACATGAGTGCAGTCCCGCCTCTGAGGTTCTGCTGGATAGTAGTTGTGTCCCCAAGGTGGTCTTGTTTCCCAAACTCTGCTGGGTGGTGACCTTGATGATCTGTGTGTCACTTTGGAGTCCTTCTTCTCTTTTCTTGACAAATAGCATGCATCAGCAGCCAAATCATTCTATGTTTGATTGATAAAATAAGTCCAACAGACTTGCTTCACTTCATTTGTTTTTCTGTCCCATTAATTCACATTGGCAGAATTTTTGTTGATGATTACATATCTATTTATTTTTTTGCTATTGAAATGGCTGATTAAATTCCTGAGTGCAACGATGTTTTCTTATTAAATTTCTCCCAAGTCACTCCCTTACTGTTCTCTTCAGAAAAACTTTCTTCAATTTTGTAATATTGATAGACTGAGAACACTCTCAACCTTTAAGTTCTGCATCCTTGTTTCTTAACAATTATTTCTTCATCACTTATCTGAACCAAACTTCCATCAAAACTTTGCTTAGATACATGTTATTTCATCACTCACAAGTTCTACCATTTGCAAAACACTAGGACACAGGAGAGCCATTTTTTGCTATTTAAATTAAAGACTGCATTTGCTCCAATTTCTAATAAAATGTTCCTCATTTCCATGAGAGAGTTCAACTGGATTACCCTTTACATCAATATTTCTAGCATGCACCTCAAAACTTCCAGATTTTACCCATTACACAGTTCTAAAATCACTTCTACCTGTTTAGCAATGTTTATAGCAGCACTCTACATTTCAGTACTAAAATATATATTATTCTGTTTGGTTAGCTATAACAAAATTCCAGAGACTGAATTAATTAAATGACAAACATGTATTTCTCATGGCTGTGGAGGCTGGGAAATCCAAAATCAGTGTCCTGGACCATCAAGTTCCTAGTGAATGCCCACTGCCTGATTGTTGATGACTGCCTTCTTGCCATGTTATCACATGGTGGAGATATCTCTTTCTCTCATGAATTTTAGTGTGTGTGTGGGGGGTACAATTCATAGCACTATTCAAGAATGTTATGTCTTTCAACTTATTCAAGTCTACTTTTGTATTTCAGGAGTGTATTACTTTTCTTTACAAAAACTTTAGACATTTCTTGTTAGTTTTATGATTACATATTTAGTTTTCTCTTATGCTATAATAAATAGGGTCTTCAACTGTATTTTCTACATGACTTTTGTTTACATAGATGTGAAAGCTATCAATTTTTCTGTGTTAATTTTACAACTTCCTAATTAAGTTCTTACATATTTTGTAGACTTTTTAATATTAGTTCTTTTAAATATTTTATATATACAAATATAAATTCCTTTCTAATTCTTATGCACATATTATATATATTGTATCATAGTAAGGAAATAGTTTGCTTTTATAGGAATGATTTTTGCACATGTGGACATTCTCTGAGATTTTTCACTTTAATAATATTCCAGGATCTCTTAGTATTGAACCATTGAACCACCCTTGGTTATTTGTAATGAATCCTCTCTGGTTTGTGTGTATCAATATTTATATCTGTATTTGTACTCCCCCCTCTCTTTATATTTAATTCATTATTTTTGCAACATTTAGGAATCGGTGTACAATTTTTCCTTTTTTCTTTTTTTGCCTTTTTATGTATTCTTCTTAGTTTTATATTACACTAGGATATGTTTTGACATAATCACAGAGGCATGGATATAATTTGCTCTAACTCAATTCTTAGCACTTTCTCCTCCCCTTTCTTCCTTCACTCTGATCTACTTCATCCACTCTAGTGATCTTTCTATAAATTTTTGTAGTTTTTTTTCAAACCAGTGTTTTGCAGATATACTTGATGTTGTGATTCAATGTAATATACTCATATATGTACATTTTGGGACTGCTTTATTTCATTTATCATTATAGTTTTCAGTTTCATCCATTTACTGACAAATGCCATAACTTAATTTTTCTTTATCACTGAGTAATACTCCATTGTGTCTATGTGCCACATTTTCTTTATCTATTCATTTATTGAAGGACACCTAAGTTGGTTCCATTGCTTGGCTACTGTGAATTGTGCTGCTATAAACATTGATGTGGCGGCATCACTGTAGTATGCTGATTTTAAATCATTTGGATATGTATCGGGGAGTAGGATAGCTTAGTCCTATAGTGTTCCATTCTTAGTTCTTTGAGCAATGTCCATATTGCTTTCCAGAGTGGAGACTATCATGTTAGGTGAAATAAGTCCCCCAAATCAAAGGTTGAATGTTTTCTATGATATTCAGAAGCTAATCCAAAAATAAGGGGTTGAGGAGAAAATATAAGAGAGAGAAATTATTTTTCAGTATATTTTTTGCTTGCTTTTTGGATTTGCATTTGTTTTTTAAGATAAATTTGGCAGTTTTGTTTATTGTTAATGCTCCAAATAGTTTAATTTATACTGGAATAATCTTATTTTTAGAGTTTACTGAAATTCTTAGAATTCTTCCTGTGAAATATCTAAGTGGTTTGAGTTTTCATTTATCTTTTACAGGAATAGGACTTAAAAATATTTCCTGTAGTGGTTTATTTAGACTTTCTTCACTATAGTGAATTTTGTTAAACAGCATTTTAAAATAGTGTTATCTATGTTGTCAAAATTATTTACACAGGGTTATACAAAGTAGTGATTTTAAAAATATATATCTTTAGTTGTAGATGGACACAATACCTTTATTTTATTTGTTTATTTCTATGTGGTGCTGGGGATCAAACCCAGTGCCTTACACATGCTAGGCAAGGGCTCTACCACTGAGCTACAACCCAGGCCCCATGTTTTCTTTTTCTTTTTGAGGCAGTACTGGGTATTGAACCCAGGGGTGCTTTACCATTGAGCTTTATCCCTAGTCCTGTTTTATTATTTGCCTTGAGACGGGATCTCCTGAAGTTGCTGAGGGTCAAAATAAGTTACCAAGGTGGGACTAGAACCTGGGATCCTCCTATCTCAAAGCCTCCCATGTCACTGGGATTGTATGCATGCTCCTCAATACCTGAGAGTCGTGAGGGAGGAGAAATAGGGAAAGAGAGGAAATGAGGAATAAATTTGACAAAATTATGCTATGTGCATATATAAATATACTATAGTGAATTCCACTTTTATGTATATCTATAAATCAGCAATCAAAATAAATAAATAAATGAGTGAAAGGAAGATGTAGAGTACAGAAAGGGTAAGTGGGAAGGGAAGAGGGGAAGAGAAAGAGGAGGCTCTGAAGATTGAAATAGGGTAAATTAAATTCCATACATGCCTGATTATGTCAAAATTAACCCAAGTATTATGCACACGTATAATGCACTAATAAAATAATTAAGAAAAGCCCAGCAGTTCTCTACTGTAATGGTTATATTCCCTTTGTCATTTCTAATTTTGTGTATGTGAGCTTCCTCCCATTTAGTTTTGATTAGGTTAATAGGTTAACTGTGACTTTACTAACAGTTTGTCAGCATTTTAAGAATTATATTTTGGTTTTGTTTATCAATTCTATATTTATTATGACTTATTGATTTCTGTCTCAATATTTATTTTTCTTCTATTTCTTTTTAGTATGTTTTATTGTATTTTAACAGTTTGTAACGTGTTTAATTATTTTATTAAGGTAAGTGTTTTATGTAGGTGTTAAATGTTATTTAATTTCATTTAATACTCAGTTATATATCATAGATTCTCATATTTCACATTTTTGTAACCACTAAACTTAACAAACCATGTCATTTTACTTTCCATTTTCTGTTTGACTAAAACTATTTAGTATTATGCTTTATTCTAATCTTTTAAGTGAAAGTACATTGGCAGAAAGGGCAATGTTAATTTTTAGTTTTATTCCATTGCAGTAAAAATGCAATTTGTATTATTTTTATACTCTGAAATGTATCATAATTTTCTTTGAGGTTAAGATATAGGTAATTTTGTGAATGTTTCATAGACATTTGAGAAGAAAGTGCATTTTATATAAACAGAATTCTACATATCTTTTGGATATTTTTTACTTGTTACCTGTTAAATTCTCCTATAATGTTACAATTTTTTTCCATATGATCTGTGTTGAAAAGAAGGAGGTATGCTAAAGTCCTATTTATTAATATGCTTCATTCTATTCATTCATACATCACTTGTAGTTTCTGTTTTATTAAAATCATTGCTATTCATTTTCTGCAGAATAATAATAGTAATAATAACTATTATAACATTATTATAAATTTTAGCTACTTATATTATAAAGCAACCTTTTCTACTTTGAGGTATTTTGTTCTGAATTCTACTTTATCATATATATAAAAAAATGTGATTCCTGCTGTCTTGGTATTTTATTTCCATTTTTGTAATATAATTCTATATATCCATATTCTTTGTTTTGCATTCCCTTCTCCCCTCTTTCTCCTATGGTTTTCTAGTTATAGTATATTAGAATGACTGAAATTATGCCATAAGTCACTGAACTCTGTTTTTTTTTAAAAAAAAATTCCTCTCTGTTTTGCTTTTATAGTTTTCTTCTTTATCTTTTCCTTTTTAGCATGTGTACACAACGAGGATCCATTCACCTACAGAAAGATTGATAGAATTGGAAAGAATCTTGCTCAGTGTGGTGAGCCAGACCCATAGAGAGAAATAGCACACATTTCCCTTCATATATAGAAGCTAGTGTGCATTTGGCAGGGAAGAATATCACAAAAGTAGAAAGAAGACCAATAGAATGAAAAGGGAGAACAGGAAGAGGGAAGCAGGGAAGGCAATAGGAGGTTTTAGGGAATGAAATTGATCAAACTATGCTATATATATATATATATATATATATATATATATATAATCACAATGAAATCCACCATTCTGTGCAATTAATATGCAACAATGAAAAAGGAACCTGTAGACATCAGATCTCAAAGTGTGGTCTGGTACTATTAATAGGTCAAAAGGTGAGCACTGTGTTTACATAAATGCACAGATACTATTTTACTTTTTTAAAAAACAATTTAAGGTGATATAACTTCCTCTATGGAATAAAAGAATATCTAAAACATAAAAGATAAAAGAGTCATTATACAACAGGGTAGAAAAAATTTACTGATATAGTTCTATATTCCACTTTACAATTTACATTTAAGAAAGTACCTTTTGCTGAGTTTCAGTATAGGAGCAAAAAAAGATATGCATAATCATCTGAAAAACTATTAAAATATGTCTCTATTTGCCAATAACTACAAGGCAAGAGTTCCTGTTATGCTTTAATTAAGTAACAAAACAAATTGAATGAAGAAATAGGTACAGGATACCTGTACCTATTATGTTTTACTGAGTGAGATGTTAATGAAATTGAAGATGATGAAAAAATGTCATTCTTCACAAATCTGCTTTAGTCTAGTTGTTTAGAAAAATATAGTCATAATACACTAACATACTTATTATATTTAAAAATAAATTAATAAACATTTGAATAATTTAGTAAAAATTAACAATGGATATATCCACATAGGAAAAATAATGTTGCAATCTGTTTTAGTCAACTTTTAATTGCTATGATCTGAACACCTGACAGAACAAAGTAGAGGAGGAAAAGTTTATTTTGTCTCATGGTTAAAAGGTTTAGTCTATGGTTAGCTGAGTACATAATTGTTGAGAGCCACAGCCAAAGGGGCCCCAGCAAACTTCTAGCTGCCAGCAACCAGCTGCCAGCTGATGATTGGCTCACAGCGGCCCCAGCAACATCTAGCTGATTGGCTCCTCTGTGGTGATGTTCATTGGGCTGTTTCCCTGCCCTTCAGACTGCCGGCTGATGATTGGCTCACAGCAGCCCCAGCAACATCTAGCTGATTGGCTCCTCTGCGGTGATGTTCATTGGGCTGTTTCCCTGCCCTTCAGACTGCCAGCTGATGATTGGCTCACAGCGGCCCCAGCAACATCTAGCTGATTGGCTCCTCCACGGAGCTGCTCATTGGGGGACTTCTTTGGCTCCGCCCACGCAACCCAGCCAATCGGCCTCAAGAACAGGAGGATTGTGGGAGGTGGTGAGGTTTGTGTGGGGGTGAGAGGCTTGTGGGAAGCCGGTGGTGGCAGTTGGGCTCTGAGGGGTTTTTCCTGAGGAGCTGTTTTGTTTGGCGTTTGTAGTTCTAAAAATGAAGTTAGTTTCTTTTGACAAGTGGCTCCTGAATTGTGCCCAGCCAGACTGCGGCATTTGGTGGCTCGCACGGGGAGTGACTGAGGGTAAGTAAACTGCTCGCCCCTGAGGGCAGGGCGAGAGGATGGATAGCCATTCTAAGTTTCCTTTTTTGTTCTGCTTCATTTTTGTTTTAACTTGCCTGTTCCTGGAGATGAGTGAGACGGAAGAAAAACCGCTCACATCTGAGGAAAAACTGTTTGCGTCTGAGGAACAGATAGGGAGAAAGGACGGATGCACATGTCAGGAAGATAGAAAGGCTGATATAATGATTTTGTGTGGTTTCATTTTTATTGCATTCTGTCTCGGTTTTGTTTGGCATCATCTTGTTGGGTTGTATTATAGTAGAAATACGGGATCAGAAATTAGTAAAAAACTAACCAAAAGACTGTTAAGTAAATTGTTAGAGGAAGGAGGCATCTCAGTAAAATCAAGAACAGTCAGGGCATACGTTGATACAATACAACAATGTAGCCCATGGCTTTTTAAGGAGGAGTTGTTAGATATATCACAATGGAACCATCATGGTGAAGATTTAAAAAGAATAGAAAAGAACAACCCAGGGACTCTGCCAGTTGGCACATTGACATTGTGGGCATTGGTATCTGGTTTGCTTAGTCCAAAGCCTTCAATTCAGACAAAGGTAGAGGAAGGAGAAGACATAAAGATTCAAGTAAAAGAGAAGGTCTTTCGAGCTAGTGAGACAGAGGAAGGAAGTTTAGAGCAGAAAAAGCCATCAGGGGAAAAGTTACAACAGGAGACTGCTAATAACACCTTTCTATCAGAGAGTGTAAGTGTCCAGCCATCAGCACCACCTCTACAGGAGTCTGCTACTAACAGCATTCTATCACCAGAGGACATAAGTGTCCAATCAACAGCACCACCTCCATATGCTAGGAGGCTCCCAACCCCCGCACTTGATAGTTGGGATCCTGAGACAGGATCTCAAGTATGCCCTGTATTTGAGGTAGGAGGGCAGCGAATTTATCAGGGTTTAAATTTCAAAACAGTGAAGGAGCTAAAAGAGGTTGTAACAACCTATGGTCCTCAAGCACCCTTCACTGTAAGCTTGGTCGAATCCATTAACAACTTGAACATGACGCCAGCAGATTGGGCTAATATGTGTAAAGCTGTGCTAAATGGAGGACAATACCTGTTATGGAAGGTTGCCAATGAGGAATTTTGCAAGGAGACGGCTAGGCGAAATGCAGCAGCTGGTTATTCTCAGAGAAATCTAGATATGTTGTTAGGAAAGGGACCTTATGAGGATCCGCAGCAACAAATTGCATATGATCCTGGCGTATACTCACAAATTGCTGTAGATGCAGTTAAGGCATGGAAGACTTTACAAGGACATGGAGGTTTACAAGGTCAATTATCTAAGATAATACAAGGAGCTAATGAACCTTACGCTGAATTTGTAGATAGGCTTATTCAAACAGCTACCAGAATTTTTGGGAATACAGAACAAGCAATGCCATTAATAAAACAACTGGCTTATGACCAAGCGAATCGTTGGTGCAGAGATATCATTAGACCATGGAAACAGGAAGATTTAAACACATATATTAAATTATGTAGAGACATTAATGAACAAGAGCAAGTCATGGCAGCTGCAGTAAAACAGGCTTTAGATGCCAGAGACATTAATGAACAAGGGCAAATTGTGGCAGCTGCATTAAAACAGGCTTTATATACCAGGCCAAGAACATGTTACAATTGTCAACAAACAGGACATTTTAAAAGGAATTGCCCCATAGGAGGAGGGTTTAACAAAACTAGGTATCAAAGGAGTAGAATACCGGGTATTTGCCCACGATCCCGTAGAGGGAGACATTGGGCTAATGAATGCCGTTCTCAAACCACCATAGAGGGTACTCCATTACATTGGGCTAATGAATACCGTTCTCAAACTACCATAGAGGGTACTCCATTAAAAAACGAACAAGGACAAGGTGTTTATCCACAATATCGTGGACAAAGGCATCGGGCTCCGTTGCCAAAAAATGGACAGGGGGCCCCAATGCTCCGGGGCCCCAAACCACAAATATACGGAGCACTGGAGGAACCCAGCAACCCCATCAGGGTAGTGCCCAGGACACACTGTCCATCAGATCCCCCATCAGACAAACCAGAGGGAGCGCAGGGTTGGACATCTGCGCCTCCGCCAGATCAGTACTAACTCCAGAGATGGGAGTTCAAATCATTCCCACAGGGGTAAAAGGACCTCTTCCCAAAGGAACAGTAGGCTTATTATTGGGACGCAGCTCTTCTACTCTAAAAGGACTTTTGATAAGTCCTGGGGTAATTGATCCCGATTATGAAGGTAAAATAAAAATTATAGCCAGTTCTCCAAAGGGTATATCAGTAATTTCACCAGGAGATAGAATAGCACAGTTACTAATAATACCAAGCCTACATGATAAATTTTCCAGTCATGCTGTAGAAAGAGGTTCCAAGGGATTAGGCTCCACAGGTATAGATTGGGCTATGCTTTCTTTAAATTTAGATTCTCGCCCCATGCTAAAACTAAATATTCAAGGACCTGAATTTAATGGGCTACTGGATACAGGTGCAGACCTTAGCATCATCTCTCGTCAAGAATGGCCAAAACATTGGCCATTACAACAAGCCACTCAAACGCTTCGAGGCCTAGGAGTGGCGACTAATCCTGATAGAAGCGCAATGGTATTAGATTGGAAGGATCCTGAAGGATGTGAAGGAACTATACAGCCATATGTATTGGATCATCTTCCCGTAAATTTATGGGGACGAGATGTCTTAGATCAATTAGGTTTGACATTAACAAATAACATCAATCAAAATGCACCCACTGTTATGGCTAGACAAGGTTTTAGGAAAGGAAAAAGATTAGAAAAACAAGAACAAGGTTTAGCAGCACCAATACAAATAGATCAAGGAACAGACAGACATGGGTTGGATTTTCACAAAGGGCCACTGAGACAATAAAAATCACATGGAAATCAGAAAGACCAGTATGGGTTCCTCAGTGGCCCTTGACTAAAGAAAAGATACAAGTAGCCCATGATCTGGTCAAACAACAATTAGCAGAAGGACATATACAACCTTCCGTATCTCCCCATAATACTCCCATTTTTGTCATCAAAAAGAAATCTGGTAAATGGAGATTATTGCAAGACTTAAGAGCCATTAATAATGAAATGGTCATTATGGGACCTGCTCAATCGGGGATTCCTCAATTGTCTGCTTTGCCAAAAACTTGGTATGTTTTAGTTATAGATATTAAAGATTGTTTTTTTTCAATTCCAATTCATCCTGAGGATAGTCCACGTTTTGCATTTACTATCCCTGCACTAAATCATGAAGGTCCTGATCAGAGATATGAATGGAAAGTACTCCCTCAAGGGATGGCTAACAGCCCAACTATGTGTCAAATTTATGTTAACAAAGTCATCCAGCCACTTAGAAATCAAAATCCTGAACTACAAATATTTCACTATATGGATGATGTATTATTAGCACACAAAGCTAAAAACACATTGCTAGAATGTTATGCCACACTTACAAATTTATTAAAAAATTATAATCTAGAGATAGCAATAGATAAAGTACAATTAAATTTTCCAATTAATTATTTAGGAGTTCTTTTATCCTCAACCATGGTCCGTCCACCAAAAATTCAAATACGAGTACATCAACTCAAATCACTTAATGACTTTCAAAAGTTATTAGGAGACATAAATTGGATAAGGCCTTATCTAGGTATTCCAACAGGAGAATTAGGACCTTTATTTGATATCCTAAAAGGTCCATCAGATCCAAATTCACCCCGAATGTTAACGCCTGAAGCAAGAAAGGCATTTAAAATCATTGAAACATATATGGAAAATATGCATTTGGATAGAATTGATATAAGTTTGCCTTTATTATTTATTGTACTACCAACAAAAAATATTCCTACAGGAGTATTTTGGCAAGAAGGTCCATTATTATGGATACATTTATCTTATTCTCCTAACACTATTCTTACTAGGTATCCTGAGGCTGTAGGACAATTAATACTCAAAGGAATAAAAATAGCAAAGGGAGTATTTGGAATTTCTCCCAATAAAATTATTACGCCATATACTATGAATCAAATTGATGAATTAGCTAATGAGTTAAATACTTGGGCAATAATCATGTGCAAATCTAATGTTTCATTTGATAACCACTTACCATCTAATCCTTTATTGTCTTTTTGGTCATTGCATCCTGTAATTTTTCCAAAAATGACAAGAAAAACACCTATCATGAATGCTCCAAATATATTCACTGATGGGTCAAATAATGGTACAGCAGCAATAGCTACACCTGATCAAACTTTTACATTTTTAGTACCCAAACAATCAGCTCAAAAGGTAGAGCTTAATGCAGTATTACAAGCTTTTGTGATGTTTAAAGATTCTGTATTTAATTTATTTTCTGATAGTCAGTATATAGTTAATGCTATAGTATCCCTTGAAGATGCTGGTAGGATTTCCCCTTCTTCTACTGTTTTCTCTTTGTTTTGCACTATACAAAGTTTAATCTGGGACAGAAAAGATCCATTCTTTATAGGACATATCAGGGCACATACAGGATTGCCTGGAGCCCTTAGTTTGGGCAATGATTTAGCAGATAAAACTACACATGACATACATATTTTCTCTACACTAGAAGAAGCTATAAATTTTCATAAAAGGTTCCATGTCAATGCTAATACTTTACAAAAGCGTTTTAAAATAACTAAGAAACAAGCTAGACAAATAATAAAACAATGTCAAAATTGTGTGACCTTTTTACCACAAGTTAATCTCGGAGTCAATCCTAGAGGATTGATACCTAACCATATTTGGCAGATGGACGTCACACATTTGCCAGAATTTGGAAAATTACAATATTTGCATGTTACAGTTGATACTTCTTCTGGATTTTTGATGGGCTCCCTTCATGCCGGAGAAAAAACTAAAGATGTTATAGCTCATTGCTTACAAAATTTTGCCACTGTGGGCGTTCCAAAACAGTTAAAAACAGATAATGCCCCTGGTTATACTTCTAGCTCTTTTAAACAATTTTGCTCATCATTTGGCATTACTCATATAACAGGAATCCCATACAATCCACAGGGACAAGGCATAGTTGAAAGAGCTCATCAAACTATTAAAATGTACTTATTAAAGCAAAAAGAAGGAATTGGGAAGGGGTATATATTCCCCAAAGATAAACTTAAAATAACTCTTTTTACTCTAAACTTTTTAAATTTGGATTCATCAGGACTTAGTGCTGCAGAAAGGCATATGTGTCCAAAATATGTACATAAGCCCAAGGTACTTTGGAAAGATATTCTAACAGGACAATGGAAAGGTCCTGACCCAGTAATTGTCTGGAGTCGGGGGTCTGTTTGTGTGTTTCCACAGGAAGAACAGCAGCCGATTTGGATTCCGGAAAGATTAACTAAAATCCTGACCCAGTGATTGTCTGGAGTCGGGGGCCTGTTTGTGTATTTCCACAGGGAGAACAGCAGCTGATTTGGATTCCAGAGAGATTAACTAAAGCGATTTCTACAGACCAAAAAGAAGATGATTTGGCTCAAATCCATAACAGCTGATAACCAAAACTCCAATTTGGCTATCCTTACATCTGTGACAGAACCAGGATGCTTTTTTCAATATCTATTTTATTATTGCCCTTTCTCATATCATGAAGTTCTATTTTGTTTTTTGAGCTCATACAGACCTAGGTTAATGTTTTGCTGATCAGTTCTATTTTTTTTTTTTTTTTGACTATAGAGTTTTAAACATTGCAATGGAGATTTCACCTGTAAAAAGTTATAAGGCCTTTACTATTATGTTACGTGTTATATGTATTATATTATGTGTGC
Organism: Spermophilus citellus; assembly: GCF_964194105.1. Taxonomy (NCBI): domain Eukaryota; kingdom Metazoa; phylum Chordata; class Mammalia; order Rodentia; family Sciuridae; genus Spermophilus; species Spermophilus citellus. The sequence continues at coordinate 79,985,848 of NC_138190.1, forward strand.
ACACTTGTGTTTTGTGTTATATGTTTGAATGTACGTATGTCCATATATCATATATGATGAGCGCTCATGAAAAAATGGATCCAAATATTTTTTTTATTCACGTGATTTAAATGGTTTAATTTAAATTGGGTAAATAACTGTTAAGAATTGTTTTAATATGTAAACAAAAAAGAAGGTTAACAGATCTGTTTGTTTACTTTCACCTTTCCTTTTCATTATATTTAATAATCCTCTTCAAGATAATGTAAATTGTTAAGAAAATTGTTTTCTTTTCTCTTCAAGACAATGTAAATTGTTAAGAAAATTGTTTTCTTTTAGTGCCTTCTGGAATGTTACATAATTTTTTCTTTAGCCATTATTGCCAGAATTCCTATCTTCATCCCAGTGCCGGTGAAGACAAAGATAAAACTAATCTACAGTTTCTGCAATAGCCATCACTGAACTGCTTGCAGAACTTGCCTAAACTATGTGTCACTTGTATGCATTGTGAACTCACTTGTATGCATTGTGAACTATCTGTTGGTGCAGCGACTTGTGGTAGTGTTGGAGTATTTATACTGATGATGTCATCGGTTGTACAATTTTTCCAACAAGAGCCGTCAATTGGCGTGGTGTATCTTCCTCCCTTCTGCTTGTCATGACAAAGACCTCTCCACAGGTGTGGCTGTATACTGGACCGGTAGTCAATGACGGGTAAGATCCAATTACAATGGTACCAACCTAAGACAGGAGGCTGACGCCCTGAGGTCAGCTCATCCGAAGACGGGTAAGGATCAAATGTAGTATTGGACAACCTAAGGCAGGCACGGTCCCCAAGCCACATGCTTGTTGTTTAAACAGAGAGGGGGAGATGTTGAGAGCCACAGCCAAAGGGGCCCCAGCAAACTTCTAGCTGCCAGCAACCAGCTGCCAGCTGATGATTGGCTCACAGCGGCCCCAGCAACATCTAGCTGATTGGCTCCTCTGTGGTGATGTTCATTGGGCTGTTTCCCTGCCCTTCAGACTGCCGGCTGATGATTGGCTCACAGCAGCCCCAGCAACATCTAGCTGATTGGCTCCTCTGCGGTGATGTTCATTGGGCTGTTTCCCTGCCCTTCAGACTGCCAGCTGATGATTGGCTCACAGCGGCCCCAGCAACATTTAGCTGATTGGCTCCTCCACGGAGCTGCTCATTGGGGGACTTCTTTGGCTCCACCCACGCAACCCAGCCAATCGGCCTCAAGAACAGGAGGATTGTGGGAGGTGGTGAGGTTTGTGTGGGGGTGAGAGGCTTGTGGGAAGCCGATGGTGGCAGTTGGGCTCTGAGGGGTTTTTCCTGAGGAGCTGTTTTGTTTGGCGTTTGTAGTTCTAAAAATAAAGTTTGTTTCTTTTGACAAGTGGCTCCTGAATTGTGCCCAGCCAGACTGCGGCACATAATTCTGGACCTGAGGTGAGGTAGAACATCATGGTGGAAAGGCGTGGCAGAATAATCAGCTCAGAACAAGGCAACAGGAAGCAGAGAGAGTTCCAGTTCTGCTGTCCAGGGACAAAACATTAGCCCCCAAGACAAGCCTCAGTGACCTATTTCCTCCAACTACAGTGAACTGTGTACAGTTACCACCAAGTTAATTATTATTAAGGGATTAGGATCCATCTCTCATAATCAAATAATTTCACATCTGACAATTCTTAGCATTGTGTCCCACGTTCGATTTTGGGGAAATATCTCATATCTACAGAATAACATTGCACCCCTTGCCCCCAAAGCTCATGCCCATCTCACAATACACAATACATTTAGTCCATTCCCAAGTGTCTCCATAGTCATAATCTTAATAGTTTCAGTGTTGCCCAAAATTTCAAGTTCAAAGTTTATTCTGAGTCTCAAGGCAAATTGTTAGCAGGAGCTCCTATAAAACATGAAAAAGAAAATTATATGTATATATATATATATATATATATATATATATATATATCCTGTATATAATGGCACAATATAAACATTTCCATTAAACAAGAGAAAAACAGGGGCATAGAAAGCAGAGATATGACCAAAGCAAGACCAAAATCCAGCTGGGCAAATAAGTCAAATAGGTCCACATGCATCTCATGGAGCAAAGGGCTTATCCAGCTCCAACTCAATGATCTTACTGATTGCAGCCCACATGGTCTTTATCTCTTGATTCCTTCTGCTTGATTCCTGCAGGTTTTTTATAGTACATTTCCCATGTTACTGGCATATCTTAATCTTGGGCATCTGTACTAGATGTTTGGCTTCCTTCTCACATTTTCATGCCTTACTCACTCAGGGAAAGTCCATAAGTTCTCTGAATCTGAAACATTTTTCTCAGCCTCTCAGGTCTTTCTTTGAAAGCTCAGTGGATGAGTCTTTCATTGAAAGCTCAGTGGTTGAGTCTTTCTTTGAAAGGTCAGCCTCCACAATCTCTAATTGCAGCGTCCTGTATTCCTGTAGAACCAGCACCAAATTGTTGAAACCAAGGTTTGCCAACACGTTGAAAAGTATCCAAGTTTCCTGGGATCAGGAAGCAGGAGACTGAGTACCTGGGTGGCTGTGCATGGTGAAACAACTTCTGTGGAAGCAGAGTGCCCCCATGGCCTCTTTTCAAATAATTTTTACTTTTACACACTTAAGCCTAAGATAGGCATTGTCTTGCCAATTCCTAAGATGCCCACAAGTCATATTTTCTATTCTTTCTTATAAAGTACTTAGTATCTATTTAGTGGCTATAAGGTCTTTAACAACCACAACTTCCTTAACACCCATTTTACTTACACTTTTCTGGACAAACTTCAAGTTTTTCTAAACTTTATGCTCTATTTTCTGCTCCTGACTATCACAGTAACTTTAAACACTGCCAACAATATTCTGTCACTGCCTAAATGCTGTGCTGCATTTCTCAGACAAATTAATTATTCCATCACATTTAAATTGAACTTCATAAAAAGTCTCAGTACATGGACAAAATGTAGACAGATTCTTTAACAGAACATACAATGAATGACCTCTAGTTCAATTTCCAATAGAATCCTCTTGTCTGAAACATCATGAGCCCAGTCTTTACTGTCCACAGTCCTATTGGCATCCTGGTCTTCTGAGCTCCCACCAAAATTGCCCAATTAAAGTCTGCTTATGTAATTATAAAGCTTTTCCAACTTGCATTCCTAAACTTTTCAAAATTCCCCACTCCCAAGAAAGCAATTGAATAATGGGTTTGACTACAAAAGTAGGGCAATGAAACTTGTCATTATGTGATGGAATGGTTCTGTATCTTGATTGTGGTGGTGCTAGTAACACAAATTCCTGAATTTGTCAAAACTGATAGAACTTTATAAAAAAAAAGAAAAAATACTTTCTGTGTATAAATAGAAAATCCTCTGGTGAATATTTGTTTTAGCAAGCAATCAATGCAATAATGTAGACAGAAAGTCGTCTCATTTGTGGGTAGAAGTACCAATATTAAGCTTCATTATAAAAGCCTTTGTTTATGCTGCTTTGGATCTCTCCTAAATATGTGCTGTTCACAAAAGATCTTAGGGCTTTTGCAGATTCTTTCACAGTATTAGGGAATCCCTCTTCAACTCTGTCTGTTAGGAAACATATCTCTCAATATATATATATATATATATATATATATATATATATAATCTGTATTGGGCTTTGTTGTTGTTGTTCTTTAGACATGAAGGCCGTGTTTCTCTCAGTTTTAGATGACTGAGATTTGTTCAGGATATTCTTCAAGTGGGGTTCCTTATTTGACTCAAAGTTAGAATAAAAAATAGAAAAAGCAGGTAATTCATCATGTATGGATCATTTCTGGACTTTGACACTCCCTATTCTGCCTTCTTTTTTTGCTTTACAGAGTATTCATGCTATTGATTTTTGTTGTTGATGGTTCTGAATTTTACTTATAATCAGCAGGATAAATAGATTTTATTGGATTTATGTTTGAAAATTCTGACAATTTTATTTATCATATATATATACCCTTCTATGTCCAATTGTTTTTTCTCAATGTCTAGTAGGTTTATTAAAATATGTATTGATATTTCTCACACTTGGATTTTTCTCCCAACTACATACTGTGCTCTTTGTTGAATACAGTCAAGTGACACATGATGATGTTTTGTTCAATGATGGACCACATATATGGCAGTGGTTATATGATTATGTCCCCTCATAACATAATAGACATTTTTGATGCAATAATAACACATTTCTCAGAAACTATTCCCCTTATTAAGTGATGCATTACTACATAGAGTTTCACATTTTGTTTGTTTGTTTTCCAAAATAGTATACTTGAATTTTTTTTCAATACTGGGAATCAAATACATTACCTAATGTGTGTTAGGCAAGCAATCCACCACTGAACTATACTCCAGTCCTTTAATGATTGATATTACCATTTTATACTTTCTTATCTTTGATGTTTCCCCCTTTGTTACTCCTTTTATACATATGTAAGATCATTCTTGCTCATCTCTTTATGTCACTTTCTCTTAAAACTTTTTTTAATTCTTTTATTATTCAGAATTTGTTCCTTACTGAAATTCTTACTTGTATATTTTTAAGAAGAAGTATCCAGACACTACTTTGTGAATTTAGGATGACTTCTCAGGACCAGCTGCTGTATCATGTGGTGAGGACACAATGGAATATGAGAGCCTGGAGTGTGTCATTAGTGCCACCCTGGAGGCCAAGCAGGTACTACTTTCCTTCACTCCCCCACCAGTCAGAAGGAGGGCCCAGAGCTCCTGGTGCTGGAGGTAGACTTGGTTTCCCTGAACCTCTACCTAGAGGATGCTCCACAGAATATGCAGCTGTTGGCATGCCAGGGCAAAGGCAGCTTTCTGTTTAAGACAGTGAGTATGTTGCTGTGGGGAGAGGTTGGACTCAACCTGGAGCTGTATATCTGCACTGTGGTGGAGATGCTGCTGCACTGACATTATTACCTTCAGAGCATGATTGACTCCAAGGTGATACTGCAGATTGTGTACTATAACTTGAGCTCTGAGAAGTTCCCACAAGATGACAAGCTTGCCACCTGCTATGCTGGAAACCATCTTTTATGTGGACATCAATGTCACCTGCTTCTCTAACAGCTTTTCCAATTTATAGAACTTGTATGTCATTGCCTCCATCCTTCAGAGCAACATATACACCATGTAAACTAGGAGAAACCTCACAATTTGGCCCTACTTTAATCATGTTGTCTGTCCCCCTTGCTGTGACAAAATGTCCTCTCCACTGCACATCATGTGGTCTGACCATTCTCTCACTAGGACTATGGTGCTTCCAGCCTGGCACCCATCTCCCATCCTTGGCACTGCTGCCATCACTGGCCAAGATCTGAAGCTACTCAGTGGTGACAGTGACTTCAGCTACTCTTACCTCTGTGAGTGCTACATTAGTATCAAGAGAATCTTCTACCATTGGTGGTGGCAGTTCCAAGAGCATGAGCAGAAGTTAGCCACCAGCTTCTGCTTCCTGTAGGATAGCTTCCAATGTGTGGGGCATTTTGTGGTTAAAGCATAAAAAAGTTCCTTGGGCCATTCTCACAAGATCTCCCGTTCCACCTACTATGAATGGAAGGGCAAGTTGCTGGTCTCTGGTGCTTGCTCAGCCTCAGCCACAGCCCTGAGTGAGTCCCTAGCCATAGAGGCACTGGAAAAGCTGCCAGCAGAGAGGACTGCTGAGGGGCTGAGGCTCTCCTTACTGATAGTATCAAGTCCAAGTTGGACCTAGAACATTGCATCTTTCTGAACACTCTGGTATCAGATCGCTGCTTCAAACACAGGTTTCCTGGCATCTCAAGGTCCACCTATTAAAACTGGTGGCAAAAGAATTATTGGAGGAACCCTAGTTTCAGGACTGCTCCAACTCTCACAACTATGGAACACCACAACTAGTGTCTGTCGGGGAAGGACCCCTACTTCATTGGAAGCATGAGATAGAAGAAGGAGCAAGAAAAGGAACAAGTGAGGAACACCCTTCCCTGCTGGACAACTATTGCCTCTTAGGTGCCCTTTTGTCATTAGCAGAGGTGCCTTCACAGGGCTATGACAAAGCAGGTGCTGCATGGGCAACTGTCCTTCTGTCACACCCCTCTCTGATACCCCACACCTTTTGCATCTGGAAGAGTCTTTCCTGGAGTTGGCCCAGAGACCTGTCCAAACTTCAAATGCAGACCCCTTCCTTGGGTAGTGAGGGACAAAGGCTAAGGAGAAAAAGAAAGAAGCTGACAGGAATATGACAGCTCTAGTGGCCCTACATACAGGAACTCTACCAATGGAGGCTTCTTCAGAAAATGACCTAGAGGAGGCCCAGAGAGGAGTCCCTGAGAGAGGAAGGACTGGCTCCATAGTAGAAGTGTATGGCCTGCCACCCACTATGGTCACTACTTTTTCTACCAATCAATTCCAGTAGGATGGCTTCCACTGTGGGCTGGTGGGAGGGGTGGCCACAAGCTGATGATCAACACATTTGCCACCAAAACTTTCAAGGCCAGGCCTTGAAAGCTGTTCTTTTAGGCAAGGTTCCATTCCAAGAGCTTCCCCTCTTACAAGGAGTTCAGAGCCTGGTTCTCCTTCATTGTCCTCTCCACTTATTTTACTTGGGTTCCATAGTGTGTACCCTGACTCAAAGTGTATATTTTTATTATTTTCTAGCTCCAGGTCAGAGAAACTCAGAAATCAGCCATATAGTTTACTTTAGAAAGCTTCAGAAACAAAGATGTTCTCTTTGGTTGTTTGCTGGTTTGCTGGTTCTATTTTTATTTTTGTGTTTTAGGTTTTTAAATTTTTTAATGGGTTGACTAGGACTGCTTGCCAGTGTTGGAAGCTATAAAACTGTATGCTTCTGAGGGATATAGAAAGACTGGTAAGTTAAAGTTGATTTAAGTTTTACCTGGGGACAAGTGGAGTATTAGAACATGGCCATCTGTTCTAGTGGGCAGAATATATATCTTCAGTGATCCATAGGAGGAACCATGGATAAATTCAAATGCAAGGCCCTAAGATACCTGAGGCCACCTTAAAAGGCTAGCCTGTTCCATGAAAGAAGTGTGGAAATGGGTGGTAAGAATACCTGATCCATCCACTGGGTACCCCCAAGGCCTCTGCCAGACTAGATAGTTGTTGAGTACCCTACTTTTTTACTGAGCCTGAGCCCCATTTTCAGTGAGGGACAGCAGGGTGGCCAAGCAGATGGAGGACTGAAATTACATTGCAATAGTGAAGTTGGAAACCAAAGAAATAAAGTGATGTTGTACCAATCAATATAATTAATTAATTAATTAAAATAGAGATTGCAGGGCTGGGTATGTGGCCCAATGGTGCAGTTTTTATCTAGCATGTGAAACAACTGAGTTCAATCCCCAATGTACAAAATAAAATTAAAAACTAAAAAGTGTTTATAGATTTAATATTTATTTTCTTGTTAGAGCATTAAGGAACCCTTTGACTTTTAGAAATCTATAATGATTTGAAGCAGTGTGCAGAAAATAATGGCGATCATAAAATTTTGAATAGCATATAAGGCAATGACGTTTTAAGAACTATGTTGCTTGATATGAGTCTAATGTATTTACTAACCACTTTTTAAAATTGTGCTGTATAATCCAAACCACATAAATGTTTAGTAAATCATGATGGCATTGGGATACATATTCATGACTATTCTACCTATTCTTGGAGAAAATAGTGAGTTCTAATTTTCTTTGAAAATTTAAAACCTGAATGAAATAAAAATATCTCTTCATCTTTTATTTCTGAATATTATAGCTATGTTTCTTCTGATTTTGAATTTATTATGTAATAACTTTTTGATTAATTTCTAATTCTTTCCTGAGTTCTATTGTCTCATTTTCTGAGTTCTTAGCTTCTTACACTAAAAACTGAGCATGTTATATATTTTTTAAAAACTGATATATTATATAGTTAAATATTGGTTTTCATTGTGGTATATTGATGATGTATAGTCTTATTTATGCCATTTCATATTTTCTATTATTTACATAATTTATTTGAAGTTCTTTTGAAATATCAGGGTTTTTGAGTGGAAATGTCATTATGGAGTATTTTTTGTTGTATACAAGGTACTTAGTCTGTTTTTTTTATACTTTCGCTTTAGCAGTTTGGATGGAATTAAACCCCAATAATTTTCTTTTGATTATTTTAATATATAATTGTTTTTCTGAGTATTTGGTAGGAAGGGTGGGTTAGGAGAGATTTTCCAGCTTGTGGCTCTAGAGCTCCTTATTGTTTTCACAAAGAGATCTTTAAAACTATGGCTTTCTCTCTGATATATACTGTTTGTATTATCCGATTTCACTTTTATCTGGATCTTTTTCACTCTTACTCCATTTGTAGATTCTACAATCTTGAAAAAATCTCATGCTCAATTTGAGAATTTTGTTCAATATGGGGTCTTGTCTAAGAAAGGTTTTTCAGATTGCTACTTTGATAACTTCACAGGGCACAGATTCAACCCTTTCAACCTTTCTTTGGATTACTTTATTCTTCTGTAAATTAAAAACATTTCCACTTTTTCCTGCTATTCTCAAATTGGACTAATGCAATTTTCATGGAGTGAATGCTGGTTATTTTAGGTCTTTCCAGTTCTCACTTGTTAGATGATCTGTCACTTCCCTCCTCACACTTACTAATACCATATGGATGTATCTACATGTTGGTGCTTTTTTTCCCAATCTTGAATTTTCAGATTAGTAAGAATACTTTCTTTTCTAGTTTTTAAAAGATGATGTATATGTTTTTTGTTTGTCTGTTTACTTTCCTAGTCTATCTGTTTTTATAGGTGATTTTGGAAAGTATCTAAAAACTGTCCTGCTGCTATCATAATCACCAAAACAATTTTATTTTTATATATAATTTTATGACTACTTGGATTAGTTAAAAATTATATTTGAAAAAAATATTGAGGGAAAAATGAAACAAGTAAACAAAAGTCAATATAAAGTTTTCTTTGAAGAATAAAAAATTCTACCAAATAAATAGTAGTTTAATGAATGTCATAGATTATATAGATTAACAATTTTTTCCCATTATATACACCTTAGCAATGAATTACTCCTTAAGGGGTTTCATCTCTGTCATTCTCTATGTCTCTAAAGCATATTCTGTTATGTGTTTCAAACTTCTATTTTAATTGAATTATTAGTTTTGCAGATATTTTCATTTCATCTGTAATATTTATTCTGTATATAAATATACTCAACTTCAGTGTAATTACTTCTGGAGCTATTTTTCAAGAAAATGGCTCCATGTTTTCAATATATATTAATGTACATCAGAACAATACATGATTTTTCAAGATGTAAATATGAAATAAAATACATTCTTAGCCCATAATTTTCAAAGTGACATTTCACAAACATATTAAGGATACCTTTTCTAGACTATTTAGATGAAGTCTAGGGTCTAATATTATTTCATTAGCAAAACACTATAGATATTTGGTAATAGAACTAAAGAGTAAAGTCAATAAGAAGTGGACCAGACTAATATGTCTTTACAAGGTGTTTTACTTAGATTGGAATCACCATTTCTTTGTTTCAGCCAGGATTTCATGGCTAAAATTGCAGGAAGTTTTTTTAAAAAATTTTTTGGTGGTGCTGGATATCAATTCAAGAGGTTTGTGCATGCTTAGGATGCACTTTGCCACTCAACTACATCCTTAGCCCATGATAATTTTATAAGTTCTTTTTTTTTCTCCATAAGGATATAAGTAGATTGAGTCTTTTGAAATAAGTTTTGAATTATTTGCTTTTCTTTTTTTTTTGTTTGTCCAGTTATGAGATTTTAATTGCATTGTGAATAGTTTTTCAGGGGCAAAAAGACAACATTTATAAAACTAGCAACACGGACTGATGTTCTTAGAGATTCTAAGAAGTTCCTCCAAATGTCTTTCATATCTTTAGCATCAGAGAATGGGTAACTGAATAACAAGGCAGACTGATATTTTGTGAAGATTATCTACATTACCTAAATATATAAGAGGGAACAAGATTGGCATTCAAATCTGGGGTAAAGTGGAAATAGATTTTTTTTGGAATAATGCAGCAACCTAAATGAAAAATATGATACAAGACACACAAAACCAAGTACTTATTATAGCCAAGAAAATAAATCAGATAAGGTCTATGAAGCTAGTTAAAAGGGGCCTGTTGTTAACTTGAATTTGAATTAAAGGTGTCTATGATTAACTAGAAATGGAATTTCTTGTCTAAAATCATTGACATTCAAAAAGTTAAAATGTGTTTGTCATATCAACATTATCTGACTTCTGTCAAATTCAGCATTATAGTTTGTGGATTCTTAGAAAATGACCAGTATCTGAAGCATTCACTTAAAGCTTTTATAGGATTATGAAGAGAATATAAGTGTGAGCTCTGGGTAATCAAAAGATCAGAGAAAGAAGTTTGAACTATTGAATTCAAATTTTACCAGCTTTATAAGTCTGCCTGTTGAGAGCCACAGCCGAAGGGGCCCCAGCAAACTTTCAGACTGCCAGCTGATGATTGGCTCACAGAGGCCCCAGCAACATCTAGCTGATTGGCTCCTCTGTGGTGATGCTCATTGGGCTGTTTTCCTGCCCTTTCAGACCACAGAGCTGCTCATCGGGGGACTTTTTTTGGCTCCACCCACGCGACCCAGCCAATCGGCCTCAAGAGCAGGAGGATTGGGGGAGGTGGAGAGGCTTGTGGAGGAGAGAGGCTTGTGGGAAGCCAGTGGTGGCAGTTGGGCTCTGAGGGTTTTTCCTGAGGAGCTGTTTTGTTTGGCGTGTGTGGTTCTAAAAATAAAGTTTGTTTCTTTTGACAAGTGGCTCCTGAATTGTGCCCATCCAGACTGCGGCATTTGGTGGCTCGCACGGGGAGCGACTGAGGGTAAGTGATAAGGTAAACTGCTCACCCCTGAGGGCAGGGCGAGAGGATGGGTAGCGATTTTAAGATTCCTCTTTTGTTTTGCTTCACTTTTGTTTTAAGTTGCCTGTCCCTGGAGATGAGTGAGACGGAAGAAAAACCGCTCACATCTGAGGAAAAACTATTTGCATCTGAGGAAGAGATAGGGAGAAAGGCTATAATGATTTTTTGTTGTTCCATTTTTATTTCATTCTATCTTGGTTTTGTTTGGTGTTATCTTGTTGGGTTGTATTATAGTAGAAATATGGGATCAGGAATTAGTAAAAAACAAACCGAAAGACTGTTAAGTAAATTGTTAGAGGAAGGAGGCATCCCAGTAAAATCAATAGCAGTCAGGGCATACGTTGATACAATACAAAAATGTAGCCCATGGCTTTTTAAGGAGGAGTTGTTAAATATATCACAATGGAACTATCATGGTGAAGATTTAAAAAGAATAGAAAAGCCCAGGGACTCTGCCAGTTGGCACATTGCCATTGTGGACATTTGTATCTTGTTTGCTTAGTCCAAAGCCTTCAGTTCAGACAATGGTAGAGGAAGGAGAAGACATATTGATTCAAGTAAAAGAGAAGGTCTCTCAAGTTAGTCAGACAGAGGAAAAGATTCAAGTAAAAGAGAAGGTCTCTCGAACTAGTCAGACAGAGGAAGAAAGTGTAAAGCAGAAAAAGCCATCAGGGGAAAAGTTACAACAGGAGACTGCTACTAACACCTTTCTATCACCAGAGGGTGTAAGGGTCCAACCAACAGCGCCACCTCTACAGGAGACTGCTACTAACACCTTTCTATCACCAAAGGATGTAAATTTCCAACTAACAAGGCCACCTCCATATGCTGGGAGGCCCCCAACCCCTGAAGTTGATAGTTGGGATCCTGAGACAGGATCTCAAGTATTAACATGCCCTGTATTTGAGGTAGGAGGGCAGTGAATTCACCATGCTTTAAATTTCAAAACAGTGAAGCAGCTAAAAGAGGCTGTAACAACCTATGGTCTTCAAGCACCCTTCACTGTAAGCTTGGTTGAATCCATTAACAACTTGAACATGACACCAGCAGATTGGGCTAATATGTGCAAAGCTGTGCTAAATGGAGGTCAATACCTGTTATAGAAGGTTGCCAATGAGGAATTTTGCAAGGAGACGGCTAGGCAAAATGCAGTAGCTGGTTATTCTCAGAGAAATCTAGATATGTTGTTAGGAAAGGGACCTTATGAGGATCAGCAACAACAAATTGCATATGATCCTGGTGTATACGCACAAATTGCTGTAGAGGTGGTTAGGGCATGGAAGACTTTACAAGGACATGGAGGTTTACAAGGTCAATTATCTAAGGTAATACAAGGAGCTAATGAACCTTACACTGAATTTGTAGATAGGCTTATTCAAACAACTACCAGAGTTTTTGGGAATACAGAACAAGCAATGCCATTAATAAAACAACTGGCTTATGACCAAGCGAATCATTGGTGCAGAGATATCATTAGACCATGGAAACATGAAGATTTAAACACATATATTAAATTTTGTAGAGACATTAATGAACAAGAGCAAGTCATGGCAGCTGCAGTAAAACAGGCTTTAGATGCCAGAGACATTAATGAACAAGGGCAAATTGTGGCAGCTACAGTAAAACAGGCTTTAGATTCCAGGCCAAGAACATGCTACAATTGTGAACAAACAGGACATTTTAAAAGGAATTGCCCCATAGAAGGAGGGTTTAACAAAACTAGGTATCAAAGGAGTGGAATACCGGGTATTTGCCCACAATGCCGTAGAGGTAGACATTGGGCTAATGAATGCCATTCTCAAACCACCTTAGAGGGTACTCCATTATCAAAAAACGAACAAGGACCAGATGTTTCTCCACAATATCGTAGAGAAAGGCATCGGGCTCCGTTGCCAAAAAATGGACAGGGGGGCCCAATGCTCTGGGGCCCAAAACCACAAATATATGGAGCACTGGAGGAACCCAGCAACCCCATCAGGGTAGTGCCCAGGACACATTGTCCATCAGAACCCTCATCAGACAAACCAGAGGGAGCGCAGGGTTGGACATCTGTGCCTCCTCCAGAGCAGTACTAACTCCAGAGATGGGAGTTCAAATCATTCCACAGGGGTGAAAGGACCTCTTCCCAAAGGAACAGTAGGCTTATTATTGGGACGCAGCTCTTCTACTCTAAAAGGACTTTTGATAAGTCCTGGGGTAATTGATCCCAATTATGAAGGTGAAATAAAAATTATAGCCAGTTCTCCAAAGGGTATATCAGTAATTTCACCAGGAGATAGAATAGCACAGTTACTAATAATACCAAGCCTACGTGATAAATTTTTCAGTCATGCTGTAGAAAGAGGTTCCAAGGGATTAGGCTCCACAGGTGTAGATTGGGCTATGCTTTCTTTAAATTTAGATTCTCGCCCCATGCTAAAACTAAATATTCAAGGACATGAATTTAATGGGCTACTGGATGCAGGTTCAGACCTTAGCATCATTTCTCCTCAAGAATGGCCAAAACATTGGCCATTACAACAAGCCACTCAAATGCTTTGAGGCCTGGGAGTGGCGACTAATCCCCATAGAAGTGCAATGGTATTAGATTGGAAGGATCCTGAAGGATGTGAAGGAACTATACAGCCATATGTATTGGATCATCTTTCCATAAATTTATGGGGACGATATGTCCTAGATCAATTAGGTTTGATGTTAACAAATAACATCAACGAAAATGCACCCACTATTTTGACTAGACAAGGTTTTAGGAAAGGAAAAAGACTAGAAAAACAAGAACAAGGTATAGCAGCACCAATACAAATAGATCAAGGAACAGACACACATGGGTTGGATTTTCAGAAAGAGCCACTGAGACAATAAAAATTACTTGGAAATCAGAAAGACCAGTATGGGTTCCTCAGTGGCCCCTGACTAAAGAAAAGATACAAGCAGCCCATGATCTAGTCAAACAACAATTAGCGGAAGGACATATACAACCTTCTGTATCTCCCCACAATACTCCCATTTTTGTCATCAAAAAGAAATCTGGTAAATGGAGATTATTATTGCAAGATTTAGGAGACATTAATAATAAGATGGTTATTATGGGACCTGCTCAATCGGGGATTCCTCAATTGTCTGCTTTGCCAAAAACTTGGTATGTTTTAGTTATAGATATTAAAGATTGTTTTTTGTTTTTTCAATTCCAATTCATCCTGAGAATAGTCCACGTTTTGCAGTTACTATCCCTGCACTGAATCATGAAGGTCCTGATCAGAGATATGAATGGAAAGTACTCCCTCAAGGGATGGCTAACAGCCCAACTATGTGTCAAATTCATGTTAACAAAGTCATCCAGCCACTTATAAATCAAAATCCTGAACTACAAATATTTCACTATATGGATGATGTATTATTAGCACACAAAGCTAAAAACACATTGCTAGAATGTTATGCCACACTTACAAACTTATTAAAAAATTATAATCTAGAGATAGCAATAGATAAAGTACAATTAAATTTTCCAATTAATTATTTAGGAGTTCTATTATCCTCAACCATGGTCCGTCCACCAAAAATTCAAATACGAGTAGATCAACTCAAATCACTTAATGACTTTCAAAAGTTATTAGGAGTTTTAAGTTGGTTTATTGCAGAGAATAGGATAAACAGCAGAATACATCAGTCACTAGAATGGCAATATGTAAATCAATGGAAGTGTAACTGATGTGATACAGCAATCGGTATACGGGGTAAAAATGAGAGTTCATAACCCACTTGAATCAAATTGTGAAATATGATATATTAAGAACTTTGTAATGTTTTGAACGACCAGCAATAAAAAAAAAAGTTATTAGGAGACATAAATTGGATAAGGCCTTATCTAGGTATTCCAACAGGAGAATTGGGACCTTTATTTGATATCCTAAAAGGTCCATCAGATCCAAATTCTCCCCGAATGTTAACGCCTGAAGCAAGAAAGGCATTTAAAATCATTGAAACATATATGGAAAATATGCATTTGGATAGAATTGATATAAGTTTGCCTTTATTATTTATTTTACTACCAACAAAAATATTCCTACAGGAGTATTTTGGCAAGAAGGTCCATTATTATGGATACATTTATCTTATTCTCCTAACACTATTCTTACTAGGTATCCTGAGGCTGTAGGACAATTAATACTCAAAGGAATAAAAGCATCAAAGGGAGTGTTTGGAATTTCTCCCAATAAAATTATTACTCCATATACTATGAATTAAATTGATGAATTAGCTAATGAGTTAAACACTTGGGCAATAATCATGTGCAAATCTAATGTTTCATTTGATAACCACTTACCATCTAATCCTTTATTGTCTTTTTGGTCATCGCATCCTGTAATTTTTCCAAAAATGACAAGAAAAACACCTACAATGAATGCTCCAAATATATTCACTGATGGGTCAAATAATGGTACAGCAGCAATAGCTACACCAGATCAAACTTTTACATTTTTAGTATCCAAACAATCAGCTCAAAAGGTAGAGCTTAATGCAGTATTACAAGCTTTTGTGATGTTTAAAGATTCTGTATTTAATTTATTTTCTGATAGTCAGTATATAGTTAATGCTATAGTATTCCTGGAAGATGCTGGCAGGATTTCCCCTTCCTCTACTGTTTTCTCTTTGCTTTCCACTATACAAAGCCTAATCTGGGACAGAAAAGATCCATTCTTTATAGGACATATCAGGGCACATACAGGATTGCCTGGAGCCCTTAGTTTGGGCAATGATTTAGCAGATAAAACTACACATGACATACATATTTTCTCTACACTAGAAGAAGCTATAAATTTTCATAAAAGGTTCCATGTCAATGCTAATACTTTACAAAAGCATTTTAAAATAACTAAGGAACAAGCTAGACAAATAATAAAACAATGTCAAAATTGTGTGACCATTTTACCACAAGTTAATCTTGGAGTCAATCCTAGAGGATTGATACCTAACCATATTTGGCAGATGGACTTCACACACTTGGCAGAATTTGGAAAATTAAAATATTTGCATGTTACAGTTGATACTTCTTCTGGATTTTTGATGGGCTCCCTTCATGCCGGAGAAAAAACTAAAGATATTATAGCTCATTGCTTACAAAATTTTGCCACTGTGGGCGTTCCAAAACAGTTAAAAACAGATAATGCCCCTAGTTATACTTCTACCTCTTTTAAACAATTTTGCTCAACATTTGGTATTACTCATATAACAGGAATTCCATACAATCCACAGGGATAAGGCATAGTTGAAACAGCTCATCAAACTATTAAAATGTACTTATTAAAGCAAAAAGAAGGAATTGGGAAGGGGTATATATTCCCCAAAGATAAACTTAAAATAACCCTTTTTACTCTAAACTTTTTAAATTTGGATTCATCAGGGCTTAGTGCTGCAGAAAGGCATATGTGTCCAAAAAATGTACATAAGCCCAAGGTACTTTGGAAGGATATTCTAACAGGACAATGGAAAGGTCCTGACCCAGTAATTGTCTGGAGTCGGGGGTCTGTTTGTGTGTTTCCACAGGGAGAACACCAACCGATTTGGATTCCAGAGAGATTAACTAAGGTCCTGACCCAGTGATTGTCTGGAGTCGGGGGTCTATTTATGTGTTTCCACAGGGAGAACAGCAGCCGATTTGGATTCCAGAAAGATTAACTAAAGTGATTTCTACAGACCAAAAAGATGATTTGGCTCAAATCCATAACAACTGATATCCAAAACTCCAGTTTGGCTATCCTTACATCTGGCTGAACTAGGATGCTTTTTTCAATATCTATTTTATTATTGCCCTTTGCCATATCATGAAGTTCTATTTTGTATTTTGAGCTCATACAGACCTAGGTTAATGTTTTGCTGATCAGTTCTATTTTTTTGACTATAGAGTTTTTAAACATTGCAATGGAGATTTCACCTGTAAAACGTTATAAGGCCTTTACTATTATGTTATGTGTTGTATGTATTATATTATGTGTGCACACTTGTGTTTTCTGTTATATGTTTGAATGTACATATATCCATATATCATATATGATAAGCACTCATGAAAAAATGGATCCAAATATATTTTTTATTCACATGATTTAAATGGTTTAATTTAAGTTGGGTAAACAGCTGTTGAGGATTGTTTTAATATATGAACAAAAAAAGGAGGTTAACAGATCTGTTTGTTTACTTTCACCTTTCCTTTTCATTATATTTAATAATTCTCTTCAAGATAATGTAAATTGTTCAGAAAATTGTTTTCTTTTAGTGCCTTCTGGAATGTTTCATAATTTTTTCTTTAGCCATTATTGCCAGAATTCCTATCTTCATCCCAGTGCCAGTGAAGACAATGTAAATTGTTAAGAAAATTGTTTTCTTTTAGTGCCTTCTGGAATGTTACATAATTTTTTCTTTAGCCATTATTGCCAGAATTCCTATCTTCATCCCAGTGCTGGTGAAGACAAAGATAAAACCAATCTATAGCTTCTGCAATAGCCATCACTGAACTGCTTGCAGAACTTGCCTGGACTATGTATCACCTGTATGCATTGTGAACTATCTGTTGGTGCAGTGACTTGTGGTAGTGTTGGGGTATTTTTGCTGATGATGTCATCGGTGGTACAATTTTTCCAAAAGGAGCTGTCAATTGGCTTGGTGTATCTTCCTCCCTTCTGCTTGTCATGATCGTTCAGCTAATATTTGGGGGCCAACAGAAGTGAGGCAAAGAACCTCACCCCCCCCCCCCGCTGGTACAAAGACCTCTCCACATTTGTGGCTGTATACTGGACCGGTAGTCAGTGATGGGTAAGATCCAATTACAATGGTACCAACCTAAGACAGGAGGCTGATGCCTTGAGGTCAGCTCATCCAATAACGGGTAAGGACCATATGTACTATTGGACAACTTAAGGCAGGCACAGTCCCTAAGCCACATGCTTGTTGTTTAAACAGAGAGGGGGAGATGTTGAGAGCCACAGCTGAAGGGGCCCCAGCAAACTTTTAGACTGCCAGCTGATGATTGGCTCACAGCGGCCCCAGCAACATCTAGCTGATTGGCTCCTCTGTGGTGATGCTCATTGGGCTGTTTCCCTGCCCTTTGAGACTGCCCGCTGATGATTGGCTCACAGCGGCCCCAGCAACATCTTGCTGATTGGCTCCTCTGTGGTGATGCTCATTGGGCTGTTCCCCTGCCCTTTCAGACTGCCAGCTGATGATTGGCTCACAGCAGCCCCAGCAACATCTAGCTGATTGGCTCCTCTGTGGTGATGCTCATTGGGCTGTTTCCCTGCCATTTCAGACCACGGAGCTGCTCATTGGGGGACTATTTTGGCTCCGCCCACGCGACCCAGCCAATCGGCCTCAAGAGCAGGAGGATTGGGGGAGGTGGAGAGGCTTGTGGAGGAGAGAGGCTTGTGGGAAGCCAGTGGTGGCAGTTGGGCTCTGAGGGTTTTTCCTGAGGAGCTGTTTTGTTTGGCGTGTGTGGTTCTAAAAATAAAGTTTGTTTCTTTTGACAAGTGGCTCCTGAATTGTGCCCAGCCAGACTGCAGCACAATGTCAGTCTTGAGCTTAATATAGGTGAGAAAACAAAACACAAAACAGGAAATGACTAAATGCTTTATAAAGCAGCATATCAGCAAGTAAAAATTAATATATGCTAAGACGTTGCTAAGTATATTTGTGATCAGAATCAGAACAGATTAGTTCAGAAGACTGTGGATAGATAG
Organism: Spermophilus citellus; assembly: GCF_964194105.1. Classification (NCBI taxonomy): domain Eukaryota; kingdom Metazoa; phylum Chordata; class Mammalia; order Rodentia; family Sciuridae; genus Spermophilus; species Spermophilus citellus. Next base: position 80,004,518 of record NC_138190.1, read on the forward strand.
TGAATATTGAGGCTAGTTATGAAGGAAATAATGAGCACAATGAATGATATATTGAGAGAGCATTGGTAATAAAAACTTATACAGAAAAAAGCAACACCATGCAGTGGAAATAAACTTTGAGTTAATGGTCAAAAATATTTACTTTAGTATTATTTTGCTACCAACTTTCTTTATGGTGATGGGTAATTCAGTTTCACTCTCTAATTTTCAATTAGAATATGGAATTCAACCAAACCACGGGTCTTAAATGCAAAGTCCTATATTAGCCAAGTAGATAAATAAGTGAAATGTAGGTGGGAACCTGTCAGACTAAAGCATATATGCCATGTCTAAACAGATAAAAATAAATTAACATAAGCTGCTTGTGGCCAGCTGGAAATGGAGTTTCAATAATTGCATTATAATAACACATAATAGGAGAATTCATTATGCCATATTTATAGAGGCACATAGTATAATTTGATCAATCTTATTCCCCAATGCATTATTACCCCCCTTTCTCCTGATCTGCTTGTTTTAATTTGTTGAACTTCCTTCTATTATTATTATTCTGATTAGAGTATTATAATGACATAATTATACACACACACACACACACACACATATGGGGGGGGAGAGAGAGATGGGGAGAGAGACACAGAGGAGGAGAGTGTGGAGGTTCAACATGTTATATTTTTTCTATACCTGGACAGCACAATTTGGTAGAATTCATCCTCTAATACTTCCTCATGCAATTCCTTTCTCCCTTATTGATCCCTTTCCTCTACTCTATTGATCTCCCTTCTATTTTCTTTTTTTAATATTTATTTTTTAGCTGTAGAGAGACACAACACAACACAATGCCTTTATTTTTATGTGGTGCTGAGGATCGAACCCAGGTCCTGCCCTTGCTAGGTGAGCGCTATACCACTTAGCCACAATCCCAGCCCCCTTCTATTTTCATAAGATTATCTTTTTTCTTCCCTTTTTTCTCTCTCTAGATTCCTCATGAGAGACAATATTCAACCTTTGACATTATGAGTCTAGTTTATTTCACACAACATGATATTCTTTAGTTTCATCCATTAACCAGCAAATGACACAATTTTATTTTTTTATGGTTGAATAAAACTCTATTGAATATATACACAATATTTTCCTTACTCTTTTGTCTGTTTTTGAGCACCTAGGCTGGTTCCATAATTTAACTATCATGAATTACATTGCTAACAACTCAAGTATGTGTGTGTGTGTGTGTGTGTGTATCACTATAGTATGTTGAGAAAATAAAACCAAGAATCAATAAATGGGAGGGTATCAAACTAAAAAAAAAGTGTGTGGCCTAGAACAAATTATATAGCTTTCTAAGGCGTGTGTATTCTTGAAGAAATTATATAGCTTCTCTGCACATCAGCTTCATGTTCTGTAAAATGGAGATAATAACAATTATACTGTTGTGAGGATTAACTGATATGATGCATGCAAATCACTTAAAATAGTGCCCAAAGAGGGGTAAGATAAAGCAGTAGAGGAGGTTACTTCCCAAAATACTCCATGGCATGAGACTATGAAAGCTTCCTAGTGAAATGGGTGAAAAGAATGATTTTACTGGAATTAAATTCTGGATACCCAGAACAACTAGGGGACTCAGAAGCCTGGATATAATAAAATAAAAATTTAAAAATCCACCAATACCACTGGTGACTGCAGGAGTTAATACACCATAGGCAAATCAGGCAGGGGGACCAAGAAAACCTACATTTCTGTTGGCACCATGACATGTCTTGGTGTAGAGAAATCAGACATCAGGGATACCATCAGACTGATTCAGGGGGTGAGCTACACTATATCCACATGTGAGAAAGATGCCCCATGTCTCTTAATTGTCTGTGGAGAGCCAAAGCAGAAGCCATATACCCACTGTGTTGCATAGTGGCTATGGGATAAAGCTCAGGAGCCCAATCTGTGTAATTGGGACTGGGTCCAGAAACTATACAAGGTAGAGGACCACCACATAACTGAGAGTGTGCTTAGGAAAACAGGAGAAGTTTATGTGTGGAGAGGATAGTGATTTCCCAAGGGAATACTGGTCATTGAGACCCAAGAGATCCCAAGCTCCTCTCACCCTTTGACTGAGGCAGCTTACAGGACCAGATGTGCTGGGCCAGGAATTTTATCTGGTGGGTGGGAGTGACAGTGCACTTGGGAACAGAGCCCAGGAGCCTGGGAAGGACAGGATATGCAGGTGGTAGTGGGGGAGGGATTGGCTCTTCCTTCACAGGAGTGGAACAAATGGAAGTCTCCTGGGGTGCAGACTTCCAGCAAGGTTTGGCAGCTGCTGGAATCTGGAGATGCACCAAATCAAAATCCTCAGACCAATCACAATTTAATGAAACACCTGGGGCCTAAAGAGAACTAAACCATACCCTCAGAAGTTCCACATCCAGGAACTCCTCTCACAGAATTCTCCAATGACTGCAACTGAGAGTGGAGAAGACAATTCTCCAGATCTCCCCACTCCATACTGCTGAGAATGAAAGCCAAGAATTTTTGAACACAAACTGTCAACTTGACAAGCAACACAAAAAGAAGAAGGTCTTCAGAGCCTGCAGCTACTACTTTTGTGTGCAGTACATACCTCAAGAAAAAATTGAAAGAAAGACATTTGGGAACAGATAATGAATGTATGTGGTGATTGACAATTTTTGAACAATGATAATGGAAAAAATTTCTTAATTTATCATCAAGAATCTTTTTCTTTAAATTTTTTAAAAATACATTTTTAAAAATTTTTGAAGTAGTAGATAGACTGTATTCTTTTATTTTTTATATGTTTTTTTATGCAGTTCTAAGGATTGAACCCAGTGCCTCAAGCAGAATATTTGAATATCTTTTAGTTCTAATTTTTCTCACTTTTATTTATCCTTTATCTCTCTCCATTTTTTATTGTTTGGATCGTGTGTGTGTGTGTGCGTGTGTATACACACACACACACACACACACATCTCACTTTTTTCATTTCTAGCATTTTTGAAGGCAATTATTTTTTATGACCGTCTTTTCAGGGCTATGGTGTTTGATTAGTATATTTAGATTTTATTTGGCATTGTTTTAAACTTGTCTATTTCTCTTTTTTGATGCAATACCTTTGTTTTATTCATTAATTTATTATTATGCCGAGCTGAGAATAAAACACAGTGCCTCACATATGCTAGGTAACCACCTTATCATTAAGCTATTATCCCAACCATTGTCTATTTCTCTTGATTCTCTTTCTATATTTCTATATTTTCTTTCATTTTTTTATTGGTTGTTCACAACATTACAAAGCTCTTGACATATCATATTTCATACATTAGAATCAAGTGGGTTATGAACTCCCATTTTTACCCCAAATACAGATTGCAGAATCACATCGGTTACACATCACATTTTTACATACTGCCATATTAGTGACTGTTGTATTCTGCTACCTTTTCTACCCTTTACTATCCCCCCTCCCCTCCCCTCCCATCTTCTCTCTCTACCCCATCTACTGTAATTCATTTCCCTCCATGTTTGTTATCCCATTCCCCTCATAACCTCTTATATGTAATTTTGTATAACAATGAGGGTCACCCTCCATTTCCATGTAATTTCCCTTATTTTTTCTCCCTTTCCCTCCCACCTCATGTCTCTGTTTAATGTTAATCTTTTCTTCCTGCTCTTCCTCCCTGTTCTGTTCTTAGTTGCTCTCATTATATCACAGAAGACATTTGGTATTTGTTTTTTAGGGATTGGCTAGCTTCACTAAGCATAATCTGCTCTAGTGCCATCCATTTCCCTGCAAATTCTGTGATTTCGTCATTTTTTAGTGCTGCGTAATACTCCATGGTGTATAAATGCCACATTTTTCTTTATCCATTCATCTATTGAAGGGCATCTGGGTTGATTCCACAGTCTAGCAATTGTGAATTGTGCTGCTATGAACATCGATGTGGCAGTATCCCTGTAGTGTGCTCTTTTAAGGTCTTCAGGAAATAGTCTGAGAAGGACAATAGCTGGGTCAAATGGTGGTTCCATTTCCAGCTTTCCCAGGAATCTCCATACTGCTTTCCAAATTGGCCGCACCCATTTGCAGTCCCACCAGGAGTGTACAGGAGTACCCTTTTCCCCACATCCTCGCCAGCACTCATTGTTGTTTGACTTCATCATGGCTGCCAATCTTACTGGGGTGAGGTGGTATCTTAGGGTGGTTTTGATTTGCATTTCCTTGACTGCTAGAGATGGTGAGCATTTTTTCATGTACTTGTTGATTGATTGTATGTCCTCCTCTGTGAAGTGTTTGTTCATGTCCTTGGCCCATTTGTTGATTGGGTTATTTGTTTTCTTATTGTCTAATTTTTTGAGTTCTTTGTATACTCTGGATATTAGGGCTCTATCTGAAGTGTGAGGAGTAAAAATTTGTTCCCAGGATGTAGGCTCCCTATTTACCTCTCTTATTGTTTCTCTTGCTGAGAAAAAACTCTTCAGTTTAAGAAAGTCCCATTTGTTGATTCTTGTTATTAACTCTTGTGCTATGGGTGTCCTATTAAGGAAATTTGAGCCCGACTTCACAATCTCTAGATCTGAGCCAACTTTTTCTTCTATCAGACGGAGAGTCTCTGATTTGATATCTAGCTCCTTGATGCACTTTGAGTTGACTTTTGTGCATGGCGAGAGGAGGGGATTCAGTTTCATTTTGTTGCATATGGATTTCCAGTTTTCCCAACACCATTTGTTGAAGATGCTATCCTTCCTCCATTGCATGCTTTTAACTCCTTTATCAAATATAAGATAGTTGTAGCTTTGTAGATTAGTCTCTGTGTCCTCTATTCTGTACCATTGGTCCACCCGCCTGTTCTGGTACCAGTACCATGCTGTTTTTATTACTATTGCTCTGTAATATAGTTTGAAATCTGGTATAGCTATACCACCTGATTCACACTTCCTGCTTAGAATTGTTTTTGCTATTCTGGGTCTTTTATTTTTCCATATGAATTTCATGACTGCTTTATCTATTTCTACAAGAAATGCCATTGGGATTTTGATTGGCATTGCATTAAACCTATAGAGAACTTTTGGTAATATCGCCATTTTGATGATGTTAGTTCTGCCTATCCATGAACAAGGTATATTTTTCCATCTTCTAAGATCCTCTTCTATTTCTCTCTTTAGGGTTCTGTAGTTTTCATTTTTTTTATTAAATTGGCAAGTTTTTTTTTTTATTGGTTGTTCACAACATTGCAAAGCTCTTGACATATCATACTTCATACATTAGATTGAAGTGGGTCATGAACCCCCAATTTTACCCCAAATGCAGACCGCAGAATCACGTCGGCCACACATCCACAATTTTACACAATGCCCCATTAGCAACTGCCGTACTCTGTCACCCCTCCTATCCCCCACTATCCCCCCTCCCCACCCCTCCCAACTTCTCTCTCTACCCTATCTACTGTAATTCATTTCTCTCCTTGTTTATTTTCCCATTCCCCTCACAACCTCTTATATGTAATTTTGTATAGCAATGAGGGTCTCCCTTCATTTCCATGCAATTTCCCTTTTCTCTCCCTTTCCCTCCCATCTCATGTCTCTGTTTAATGTTAATCTTTTCTTCCTACTCTTCCTCCCTGCTCTGTTCATAGTTGCTCTCATTATATCAAAGAAGACATTTGGTATTTGTTTTTTAGGGATTGGCTAGCTTCACTAAGCATAATCTGCTCTAGTGCCATCCATTTCCCTGCAAGTTCTATGATTTTGTCATTTTTTATTGCAGCATAGTACTCCATTGTGTATAGATGCCACATTTTTTTTATCCATTCATCTATTGAAGGGCATCTGGGTTGGTTCCACAGTCTAGCTATTGTGAATTGTGCTGCTATGAACATCGATGTGGCAATATCCCTGTAGCATGCTCCTTTAAGGTCTTCAGGGAATAGTCCGAGAAGGGCAATAGCAGGGTCAAATGGTGGTTCCATTCCCAGCTTTCCCAGGAATCTTCAAACTGCTTTCCAAATTGGCCGCACCAATTTGCAGTCCCACCAGCAATGTACAAGTGTACCCTTTTCTCCACATCCTCGCCAGCACTTGTTGTTGTTTGACTTCATAGTGGCTGCCAATCTTACTGGAGTGAGATGGTATCTTAGGGTGGTTTTGATTTGCATTTCTCTGACTGCTAGACATGGAGAGCATTTTTTCATGTACTTGTTGATTGATTGTATATCCTCCTCTGAGAAGTGTCTGTTCAGGTCCTTGGCCCATTTGTTGATTGGGTTGTTTGTTATCTTATTGTCTAATTTTTTGAGTTCTTTGTATACTCTGGATATTAGGGCTCTATCTGAAGTGTGAGGAGTAAAAATTTGTTCCCAGGATGTAGGCTCCCTATTTACCTCTCTTATTGTTTCTTTTGCTGAGAAAAAAATTTTAAGTTTAATTAAGTCCCATTTGTTGATTCTAGTTTTTTACGCTTGTGCTATGGGTGTCCTATTAAGGAATTTGGAGCCCGACCCCACAATCTGTAGATCGGAGCCAACTTTTTCTTCTATGAGATGCAGAGTTTCTGATTTGATATCAAGCTCCTTGATCCATTTTGAGTTAACTTTTGTGCATGGCGAGAGAAAGGGATTCAGTTTCATTTTGTTGCATATGGATTTCCAGTTTTCCCAACACCATTTGTTGAAGATGCTATCCTTCCTCCATTGCATGCTTTTAGCCCCTTTATCAAATATAAGATAGTTATAGCTTTGTGGATTAGTCTCTGTGTCCTCTATTCTGTACCATTGGTCCACCCGCCTGTTTTGGTACCAGTACCATGCTGTTTTTGTTACTATTGCTCTGTAATATAGTTTGAAATCTGGTATCCCTATACTGCCTGATTCACACTTCCTGCTTAGAATTGCTTTTGCTATTCTGGGTCTTTTATTTTTCCATATGAATTTCATGATTGCTTTATCTATTTCTACAGGAAATGCCGTTGGGATTTTGATTGGCATTGCATTAAATCTATAGAGAACTTTTGGTAATATCGCCATTTTGATGATGTTAGTTCTGCCTATCCATGAACAGGGTATATTTTTCCATCTTCTAAGATCTTCTTCTACTTCTCTCTTTAGGGTTCTGTAGTTTTCATTGTATAAATCTTTCACGTCTTTTGTTAGGTTGATTCCCAAGTATTTTATTTTTTTTGAGGATATTGTGAATGGAGTGTTTTTCCTCATTTCCATTTCAGAAGTTTTGTCGCTGATATACAGAAATGCCTTTGATTTATGCGTGTTGATTTTATATCCTGCCACTTTGCTGAATTCATTTATTAGTTCTAGTAGTTTCTTTGTAGACCCTTTTGGGTCTTCTAGGTATAGAATCATGTCATCCGCAAATAGTGATAATTTAAGTTCTTCTTTTCCTATTTTTATGCCTTTAATTTCTTTCGTCTGTCTAATTGCTCTGGCCAGTGTTTCGAGAACTATATTGAATAGAAGAGGAGATAGAGGGCATCCCTGTCTTGTTCCGGATTTTAGAGGGAATGCCTTCAACTTTTATCCATTCAGAATGATGCTAGCCTGAGGCTTAGCATAGATAGCTTTTACAATGTCAAGGTAAGTTCCTGTTATCCCTAGTTTTTCTAATGTTTTGAACATAAAGGGATGCTGTACTTTGTTGAATGCTTTCTCTGCATCTATCGAGATGATCATATGGTTCTTATCTTTAAGTCTATTGATGTGGTGAATAACATTTATTGATTTCCGTATGTTGAACCATCCTTGCATCCCAGGGATGAATCCTAATTGATCATGGTGCACAATTTTTTTGATGTGTTTTTGTATTCGATTCGCCAGAATTTTATTGAGGATTTTTGCATCTAGGTTCATTAGAGATATTGGTCTGTAGTTTTCTTTCTTTGAGGTGTCTTTGTCTGGTTTCGGAATCAGGGTGATGTTGGCCTCATAGAATGAATTTGGAAGAGCTCCCTCTTTTTCTATTTCCTGAAATAACTTGAAAAGTATTGGTATTAATTCTTCTTTAAAGGTTTTTTAAAACTCCGCTGTATACCCATCCGGTCCTGGGCTTTTCTTGGTTGGAAGTCTTTTGATTTCTTCTTCTATTTCATCTATTGATATTGATCTGTTTAAGTTGTGAGTATCCTCCAGACTCAGTCTGTGCAAATCATATGACTTAAGGAATTTATCGATGTCTTCACTATCTTCTATTTTATTGGAATATAGGTTTTCAAAATAATTTCTAATTGTCTTCTGTATTTCTGAAGCGTCTGTTGTAATATTGCCTTTTTCATCCCGTATGTTAGTAATTTGAGTTCTCTCTCTTCTTCTCTTCGTTAGTATGGCTAGGGGTCTGTCGATCTTATTTATTTTTTCAAAGAACCAACTTTTATTTTTGTTAATTTTTTCAATAGTTTCTTTTGTTTCAATTTCATTGATTTCTGCTCTGATTTTAATTAATTCTTGCCTTCTGCTACATTTGCTGTTGTTTTGCTCTTCCTTTTCTAGGGCTTTGAGATGAAGTGTGAGCTCATTTATTTGTTGGTTTTTCCTTTTTTTGAGGAATGACCACCAGGCGATGAATTTTCCTCTTAAAACTGCTTTCATTGTGTCCCATAGATTCCAATATATTGTGTCTGTATTTTCATTTATCTCTAAGAATTTTTTGATTTCCTCCTTTATGTCTTCTGTAACCCTTTGATCATTCAGTAACGTATTGTTCATTGTCCATGTGATGTAGGATTTTTCCTTGCTTCTTTTATCATTGATTTCCAGTTTCATTCCATTATGATCTGATAAAGTGCATGGTATTATCTCTACCCCTTTATATTTACTGAGGGTTGTCCTATGGCATAATATATGGTCTATTTTTGAGAACGTTCCATGTGCTGCTGAGAAAAAAGTATATCCACTTGATGATGGTTGATATATTCTATATATGTCAGTTAAGCCTAGGTTATTGATTGTGATATTGAGGTCAATAGTTTCTTTTTTCAACTTTTGTTTGGAGAATCTGTCCAATGGTGAGAGAGGTGTGTTGAAGTCTCCCATAATTATTGTGTTGTGGTCTATTTGATTCTTGAACTTGAGGAGAGTTTGTTTTATGAACGTCGCAGCGCCATTATTTGGTGCATAAATATTGATAATTGTTATGTCTTGTTGGTGAATGGTTCCTTTTAACAGTATATAATGTCCTTCCTTATCCCTTTTGATTAACTTAGTCTTGAAGTCGATTTTATTCGATATGAGGATGGCCACCCCTGCTTGCTTACGAGGACCGTGTGCGTGGTATATTTTTTCCCAACCTTTTACCTTGAGCCTGTGTATGTCTTTTCCAATCATATGTGTCTCCTGGAGGCAGCATATTGTTGGATTTGTTTTTTTTATCCATGTTACCAGCCTATGTCGCTTTATTGGAGAGTTTAAGCCATTAACGTTTAGAGTTACTATTGATATATGGTTTGTACTTCCATCCATGTTTGATTGTTTATCTCTTTTTTTTTCTAATTTAGTTTGTTTCTCCATGATTAGCTTTCCCCCCGTCCTCTGTCTTTACCGAGGCACTTCCCGCTGATGGTTTTGGTTATTGTTTTTCATTTCTTCCTCGTGTAGAGTTTTGCTCAAGACGCTTTGCAATGCTGGTTTTCTGGCTACAAATTCTTTTAGCTTTTGTTTATCATGAAAGATTTTTATTTCGTTGTTGTATCTGAAGCTTAATTTTGCTGGATACAGAATTCTTGGTTGGCATCCATTGTCTTTCAGTGTTTGAAATACGTTGTTCCAGGATCTTCTCGCTTTCAGCGTCTGTGATGAAAAATCTGTTGTTAACCTTATTGGTTTACCCCTAAATGTAATCTGCCTCTTTTCTCTTGTAGCTTTTAATATTTTCTCTTTGTTCTGTATATTGGATATCTTCATAACAATGTTTCTTGGCGTTGGTCTACTGTGATTTTGTGTGCTCGGTGTCCTGTATGCATCTATAATTTGTATATCTGTTTCCTTTTTTATTTCTGGAAAGTTTTCTGTAATTATTTCATTCAGCAAGTTACTCATTCCCTTGGCATGAATCTCTGTGCCTTCCTCTATCCCAATGACTCGTAAGTTTGGTTTTTTTTAAGTTATCCCAAATCTCTTGGATGTTTTTCTCGTGATTTTTTACCAGCCTATCTGAGTTGGCTAGACTCTTTTCAAGATGATATATTTCGTCTTCATTATCTGACGTTGGCTTCTACTTGCTCCACTCTGTTTGTGATACTCTCGATTGAGTTTTTAATTTGGTTTATCGTTTCCTTCATTTCTAGAATTATTGTTTGATTTTTTTTATAATCTCTATCTCCTGATAAAGATGCTTAACTTCTTCTTTTATCTGTTTATGTAATTCATTTTCAATATGATCTTTAAGGTTCCTTTCCATCTGTCTAAGGTGTTCCTTGAGTTCTTTATATGGCCATTTTTCTGATGACTCCAGGTCCTCCTGAATATTTAGGCTGTCCTTCATTGTTTGTACTCCTTTTCTTCCTTGCTTTTTTATGCTCATGATACTTCTTGTTCTGTTTGACTGCTGAGTTACTGTGTACTCTTATAAATTTATTTGATGCTTGGGAGGAGAGGTATTAGAGGGGAAGGGAAGAAGTCACTAAAGAGAGTGAGTGTAGGCAGGTAGAATTCAAGAAAGGGGGAATAAGAAAAAAGAAATGAAAAGACAAAAGAAAAAAAGTGAAAAGGAAGAAAGAAAAAACGAAAAAAATAAAAATTTAGAACCAAAAAAAATTATATTGATAATAAACAAATGGAAATTAAAGTTTAAAAAATAATAGTAATAATAATAGAATAAAAAGAATTAAAAAAATTGAAACCATTAATAAGAAAGTTGAAGAGCAACTACAACATCAACAACAAAAAGTGAAAATAAAATTTAAAAAATACCAATAATAACCATTAAAATAATAATAATAATAATAATAATAAATGCAGTCATAGAGCTCAATTAACTTCTCTTCCAGTAGGTGGGAACTGGGCCAGGCTTCTCTTCTTGATGGGTGGGAACTAATCACTGTTCCTCAGCTCTTCTTCCCAGACTGTGCGGATCTCCATTCCTGAGTGCCTAGGGCCTTCTCTTGTGGTTCCTCAAGCCAGGCCCCGCTCACCTGTGAAGCTCGCCACAATACTGGCTACACGCCGGGTCTGCTCCTGGGAGCCTTGTTTCCATGGATGCCTGGGCACACCCTTTCTGTTTGCCTCCCTCAGACCCTAAGTTTGTAGGCCTTGTGGCTGAGGACCCCCAGCAAATTTTGCCCTCACATAGCAACTCCCCTGGTAGCTGGTGCAAGGGACCTCTGTTGTCAGCAGAGGGATACCCTGGGTCTGACTATCGTGCTCAGTTGGCTTTTACCTCTGTGAGTTCAGGTGGGCCGACTAGTTATTTCAGCAGGATCATTAGTGCTGAGTCACTAGAAGCAGGCTAACCAGAACTAGAATGCAGCCCAATCCGGGCTCGGTGTGTTCTGAGAGGGGCAGACTGTTCGGCCGGGATCCCCTTCAGCTCAATAGTGCCTAGTGGTCCTGAGCGAACAGTATTTTGACAGTTTACTTCTCCCTATGCTCACACAGCTGAAGGGGTTAGAGACTTGATCTCTCCGCGTCCGCCGCCATGTTGGATCACTTAGATTAAAAATTGTCACTCATCTTATCAGCTGTTCCATTTAACTCGGCAGCTCACTCGCGCGGTGAAGAGTCTGCTCTATGGTCCTCCGCGGGAAGCGGCGGCGGCGGCGGCGGCGTGGTGGTGGCCCAGCTGTGGCCTTCGGGACCCCCGGGGAGGGGGTGCGAGCTGGGGGAGGGGAGGCAGCGCCTCGGGGCCGCGCGGGCCAGGTACCGGACACGCAGGAGAGCGGGCGGGGTGGGGGAAAGAAATTGAGATCTAGATTTAGGGACTGAGCATGGGAGGAGAGACGGCTGGGGAGAAGCAAAGCGGAAAGGCAGAGAGGAGAGGGAGAAGGGGCCGAGGGAGCCGGGCAGCTCGTGCTACAGCCTTACTGCTCGCGCTGAAGTCGTGATAGACTCACTCCACCTTGGCTGGAGTCGTGGCAGATTCACTCCACCTTTCTTGACACGGTGCTGAGTCTTTGTCGACAGATCTCCTTTAATGATCTTTACTTCATCTTTAAGATGCGGCAACATATGCTGCGGGCGCGGCGGCGCGGAGCACGGAGCGGCTTACTCACTTCCCGCCACCATCTTCTCCCCTCCTATATTTTCTTTTGATAACAGCCAAAATTTATTCTCTCATTTCACTCACCCTTTAATTTTTTACTTCTTCTTTCTCACCTCCTCCCTCATAACCATCACATCCTATAGATCTTCACCTTTTGCAAAAGCAAACCCTTTTGCAAACTTACTATCTTAACTGTTGGCTATTGTTTATCATACCATTTCTGTTCATTGTGCCAATTAACATTATACATGTCATAAGTAGTTTAATGCTGCATATTGTTTGCATTGGATGGTGTTATTGTTTGTCTCTCTGAAACCATGAGATCCTAGAAATCTTCAGGGACACTACAAGTACATGGGTAGAAGCTCTGCTGCCTAAGATTCATACTGAAAAATGAGAAGATACAAACAATTGAAAATGCAAAGGAAATAAACCATCCCAAACACACCAAAAACCTATTGACAACACAGTGGGGAAATGTCAGAGAAGGAATTTAGAAAGTTCATAGATAAAACAATCTGTGAGGTAAAATATTGTGTAAAGAGTGAAATCAGAGAGAAAATACAGGAAGTAAAAGAAAGAAGTTTGGAGATTCCTTGAAAAAGTGGGAATGGAACCACCATTTGACCCAGCTATCCCACTCCTTGGTCTATACCCAAAGGATTTAAAAAACAGCATACTGCAGGGACACAGCCACATCAGTGTTTATAGCAGCAAAATTCACAATAGCTAAACTGTGGAGCCAACCTAGATGCCCTTCAGTAGATGAATGGATAAAGGAAATGTGGTATATGTACACAACGGAATATTATTCAGCATTAAAAGAGAATAAAATCATGGCATTTGCAGGTAAATAGATGAAGCTGGAGAATATAATGTTAAGTGAAATTAGTCAATCCCCAAAATCCAAATGCTGAATAATTTCTCTGATTTAAGAATGCTGATCCATAATATGCTGGGGTAATGGGAGGATTAAATGAACTCTAGATAGAGCAAAGGGGAAAAGGGGAGGGGGGCATAAGGGTAGGCAAGATGGTGGAATGCAATGGTCATTATTACCCTAAGTACATGTAAGAAGACATGTAGGATGTGACTCTACTTTGTGTACAGTCAGATATATGAAAAATTGTGTTTTATATGTGAAATGTGAATTTTACTGTATTATTTTGTCATATATAACAAATCAAACTTTTTTAAAAAATGAAATATCTATAAGGGAATCTCCTCAGTCAAAAAAAAAAAAAGACAAAGATCACTTCAATAAACAGAGATTCTGAAAAAGAACCAAACAGAAATCCTTGAAATGAAGGAATTCATAAACAAAATTAAGGGTCACCAACAGGCTACATCACTTGGAAGACAGAGTTTCAGGCAATGAAGATGAAATATATAATTTTGAAAATATAGTTGACTATGGAGAAAAGAGGTTAAGAGACAATGAACAGAAATTTCACAAAATCTGGGATAACATGAAAAGGCCACATTTAAGATTCATCAGGATAAATGAAGGCTCAGAAATAAAAACTACAGAAAGTCACAATCTTTCCAATAAAATGATTGGAGAAAGTTTCCTAAACTTTAAAAATAAAATGAAAATTTAAATACATTGCATTGAGCTCATTCACTAAAAGAATAGAAAGTCCCCAAATAAATAACCTAATATTACATCTCAAAGCCCTAGTAAAAGAATGAATCAACCCCCAAAAGCAGAAGATAGGAAATAATTAAAACAAGAGCAAAATCAATGAAAGTGAAACAAACAAAAAACAATTAAAAAATAAATAAAACAAAAAGTTGGTTATTGAAAAAAATCAATAAAATTGATTAACCCTTGGCCAAGCTAATTAAGATAAAGAAGGAAAAAATAAAACCCCAATTACTAAAATTTATGATGAAAAAAGATATATCACTGCAGACACTACTGAAATACAGAGGATAATTAGAAATTATTTTGGAAATTTATAAGAATTAGGAAACCATGAAGACAATGACAAATTTCAAGAGACATATGACCTAAATTGAATCAGGAGGACACAGAAAATTTAAACAGATCAAATTCAAGTGATGAAATTGAAAATAACATTAAAATACCTTCAAAAAAAGGAAAACTTAACACTGGATAATTTTTTTAGTCAAGTTCTATCAGATATTCAAGAAGAAATTACACCAATTCTCCTCAAATTATTCCATGAAATAGAAAATGAGCTGGGGCTGGGGATGTGGCTCAGGCGGTAGCGCGCTCGCCTGGCATGTGTGCGGCCCGGGTTCGATCCTCAGCACCACATACCAACAAAGATGTTGTGTCCGCCGAGAACTAAAAATAAATATTAAAAAAAAAATCTCTTCTCTCTCTCTCTCTCTCTCCTCTCTCACTCTCTCTTTAAAAAAAAAAAAAAATGAGCAAACCCTCATTATCACCCATGTACAAAAACCAGACAAAGACACATCAAGCAAAGAAAACTTCAAATCAATATTCCTGATAAATATATATAATTCTTAGCAAAATATTAGCAAATCACATATAAAAACATATCAAAATGATAGTGCACCATGATCAAGTGGGGTTCATCCAGAGAGGCAAAGTTTGTTTAACATACAGAAACCAATAAATGTAACTCACTACATAAATAGATTTAAAGACAAGAATCACATGATTATCTCAATAGATACAGAAAAAGCATTTGACAAGTAGAGCATTCATTGATATTCAAAATGCTAGAAAAACTAGGCCGAGTAGCAACATACCTCAACTTTTTAAAAGCTATATACATCAAATCCAAGGCCAACATCATTCTAAATAGAAAAAAATGCAAAGCATTCCTTCTAAAAACTGGTTCAAGACAGGGATCCCTCTTTCACCATCTCTATTCAAAATAGTTTTTGAAACTCTAGCCAGAGATATCAGGCAAAAGAAAGAAATTATCACATCCATAGACCTAAAGACAATAATCATATGATAATCTTATTAGATGTAGAAAAACTATTTGATAAAGTACAGCACCCCTTCATGTTCAAAACACTAGAAAAACTAAGGAGAGTAGAAACATACCTCAACATTGTAAAAGTTATATATGCTAAATCCAAGGCCAACATCATTCTAAATGGAGAAAAATTGAGAGCATTTCCTCTTAGAACTGGAACAAGACAAGGATGCCCTCTTTGAATATTTCTGTACAATACCATCCTTGACACTCTAACCAGAGCGATGAGAAAAAAAGAAAGAAATTAAGTGTGCAGAAGCAAGGAAAGAAGAACTCAAATTATTCCTATATACTGACCACATGATTTGATATTTAGAAGATTCAAAAAATTCAACCAGAAAACTTCTAGAACTCATAAAATAATAAAGTAACAGGAAATAAAATTAACACCCCACCCATAAATTAAATGCATTCTTATATACCAACGATTAATTCACTAAAAGATAAATTAGGAAAACAACCCCTTTCAGAATAGCTTTAAAAATTACATATTTGGAAATCAATCTAACAAAAGAGGTGAAAAACTTCTATGATGAAAACTACAGGACACTAAAAAAAGAAATTGAAAAGACCTTAGAAGATGGAAATATTTCTCATGCTCTAGTATAGGCAGAATTAACATTGCCAAAATGGTCATACTACCAAAAATGCATTATACAGATTCAATGCAATTCCTATCAAAATCCCAAAGACATTCTTAATAGAAATGGAAAAAGCAATTATGAAATTCATTTGGCAAAATAAGAGACCCAAGAATAGTCAAAACAATACTTAGCAAGAAAAAATGAAGCAGAAGGCATCACAATGTCAGACCTTAAATTATACTACAGAGCTATAGTAACAAAAAAGTCATAGTATTGGCACCAAAAAAAGATATGTAGACCAACGGTACAGAATAGAAGGCATGGAGACAAACCCACATAAATACAGTTTTCACATGCTTGATAAAGGTCCCAAAAACATACATTGGAGAAAAGGTAGCCTTTTCAACAAATGGTGCTTGGAAAACTGGAAATCCATATGAACCAAAATGAAATTAAACCCCTATGTTTCAACCTGCATGAAACTCAACTGAAAGTGGATCATGAACTTAGGCATTATACCACAGACCCTGAACCTAATACAAGAATAAGTAGGCCAAAATCACACCATGTCTGCTTAAGAACTGACTTCCTTAAACAAGACTCCTAAAGCACACAAAGTAAAATCAAGAATCAATAAATGGGAAGAAATCAAACTAGAAGCTTCTTCTCAGCAAAGGAAACAATCAAATATGTGAAGAGAGAATCTAAAAGAATGGGGGAAAATTCATTACCACAGCCACCTCAGATAGAGCAGTAATCTCCAGAATATATAAAATACTTAAAAAACCTTAACACCAAAAAATCAAATAACCCAATCATTAAATGGTCTAAGGAATGGAATAGACATTTAACAGAAGAAGAAATACAATCAGTCAACAAATATATGGAAAAATGTTCAACATATCTAGCAATTAGAGTAATGAAAATGAAAAACACACTGAGATTTTATCTCACTCCAGTCAGAATCACAATTAACAAGAATATAACCATCAATAAATGTTGGTGAAGATGCTGGGGAAAAGGTGCATTCATATATTGATTATAGGACTTCAAATTGGGGCAAATACTATGGAAAGCACTATGGAGATTTATCAGAAAACTTGGAATGGAACCACCATTTGTTTATTCCACTCCTCAGTTTATACACAAAGGACTTAAAATCAGCATGCTACAGTGATATAGCCACATCAATGTATACAACAGCTCAATTTACAATAGCCAAACATGGGACCAACCTAGGTGCCCTTCAACAGATGAATAGATAAATAAATTGTGGCTTATAGACACAATGGAATATTTTTCAGCCTTAGAGAAAAATGAAATTATGGCCTTATCCGGTAAACAAATGGAACTGGAAAATATTATGCTAAGCAAAATAGGCCAACCCCAAGAACCAAAGGCAACATGTTTTCTATGATATTTGAATGTTAATTAATAATTAGGGGGTTGGAGAATAGAAGTTCTTTGGATTTTGCAGAGGAGTTTGAAGAGAAGGGAGGGTGTATGGGATAGGAATGATAGTAGAATGAATTGGACATTATTAACTTTGTGCATAAATGTGTAACTCTACATCACGTACAACCAGAAGAATAAAAAAGCTTCATTTATGTATGTTATGTCAATATACATTCTACTATCATGTATAATTAATTAGAACAAATAAAATGTCTTTTAAAAAGGAAGAAATTAAAGGGAAACAAATAGAAAAAGTAGAGCTCAACTTATCTCTGTTTGCTGACAACATTTTTCATTTAGAAGTGAAAGTCCACCAGAAACTTCTAGAACTCATTAGCAATTCAGTAAAGTAGCAGGTTCCAAAACTAACACATATAATCAATTTTATTCCTAAAATAACTAGGAATGGAATCCATTATACACTCATGATGAATCAGCTGATACAGAAATTAGGAAAATCATTTCATTCACAATTTAGCCTAAAAATAATATTTGGGAATCAAACTAACAAAATAGGTGAAAGACCTCTACAATGAAAACTCTAGAACACTAATAAATGTTGTGGACGTTGGGGAAAAGACACGCTTAATATTGTTGATGGGAGAGCAAATTAGTACAACCACTCTGGAAAGCAATATGGAGATTCTTTGAAAAACTAGGAATGGATCTACCATATGATACAGTTATCCATTTCTTCAATATAGATCTTAACACATCATACTATAGTGATACAGCCACTTCAATGTTTATAGAAGCACACTTCACAATAGATAAATTATGGCATCAATCCAGATGCTCTTCAATACATATATAGACCAAGAAAATGTGGTATATATACACATTGGAGTTTTACTTAGCCATAAAGAAGAACAAAATAATGGTATTTTCTGGTAAATGAATGGAAATGGAGAAAATCATGCAAAGTGTAATAATCCAGACTCAGAAAATCAAGGTTTAAATGGTTTCTCTAAAATATGGAAGCTAGAACAAAATAAAGGAAAGGTGGTTGGGGGGATCAGAAAACATTAAGATAAAGGGAAGCTCGGTGGAGAAAAATTGAGAGTGAGGAAGAAAAAAAAACAAAAAAACAAAAAGAAAAATGAAATTAATTTGACAAATCATGTTATATTCATATATAAAGGTACCAGTGAGAATTTCGCCTTTCTGTATATGTAGAAAAAAATCAGTTTATTAGACGAGGGAGAGTAGGGGGGAGGAGAAATGGAGGAAAATGGAGTAGAAAAAATTGAAATCAAATTCCTTATATGTATAATTTTGTCAAAATGAATTCAAATATGTAAAATTATAATGCTTAAGTTTAAAAACAAAATATTGGTCCAAAAACTTTTCACCTACAGGAGTTGTGTGGTAATAAAAGTTCAAATATTAATTGCATTTTAAATATAACCTCTTTTCTAAGGACAACCAATTCATACTCACGAAACTACAGACCCTGAAGTGCACAGAAAACAGGATGCAGTTCAGAATCTTACAGTATTAATATAAAAAGTGACTTGAATCATACTGTTCATGGAGGAAATGGCATAATTTGCCTTACCTTCATTTTAATTATACTGGTACTGATCCAAGGGAAACTCTGATGAAGCCTGAGATTAGAAATTAAAATAGCATACTAATGTTTTGGAATCTGAACCTTGCTTTTGATTCACTTGCCCTCCAATAGCTTTGTTTCTCACTGGTTACACATGTCAGTAATATTGCCTCCCCGCCCCCCGTGTGTGTGTGTGTGTGTGTGTGTGTGTGTGTGTGTGTATGTTTGTGTGTCTTTTTGTCTGTCTCTGTTTCTCTGTCTCTATCTCCATCTCTATTACTCTCTCTTTCTTCCTCTTCCATGGAAAAATCATGACCTTTGGGCAAATTTTGCTTTCTACACTGCATTAGGAGTTAATGTTTTTGCAATTAGAAAGAACATTTCCTTGAACAAAAGTAAAAGTAAAAATGAATGAAATATAGCCTTGTTTAATACATACACACAATCACTCAACCCAGACATCTGTGGATAATTTTTTTTTTTGCTCCAAATGGGTGATGTAATTAGTTTTGTCTGCCAATGTCATGATGAAAAAAAAAATTGGACCCTAGAGACATCCAGTCTTTGGATTTAACTTACTGAATTTGGGATTTAAACAGTTGTACAATTGAGCCATATTTCAAATTTTACCTTATAAGGTATGGCATTTAGAAGGAATAAATTTACCTGAATTGAAAATCATTAAGTCTTTAAACATCCTTCTGTCATTCACATTCATTCACTGAAAAATACAATAATATTTAGTAACCCAAATCTTACAATTCTAATTCCCCAACTCTCTTGCAATTTATTTTAGCCATTTGATATTTGTTTGATTGAGTTTGGTAGGAAATATTTTCCAAAGGTTTTGTTAGAGAATGTGGTAGGATAGGTCAATGTCTTATAGTTATAAATGTTTTTATTCAGGTCATGTGAATTAAATGACTTTGTTCTGAAGATATGTTAATGTTTAAGGCAATGCACAGAGCATGGTGGTGATAAGGGTATGTAGATGGCAATTACTATTTTTTTCATAAATACACAATTCTATATGCTATTTTCAGGGGAAACTTAGCATTAAATGGTAAGCTGATAAAACATGAACTACTGTATATTTTTATTAGGGAAATTTATTTTACAGAGCTGCATGCACATCATTTTTGCTCATAAAATATAGTTTTTTATATATATTTCCTAATAAAAGCATGGTTTGAAAGAAAACAATCATATTTGCCTTCTTGTTTATTCAGTCTTAGCCATTAATTTTTCAACCACAATTTATATAATCACTTCTAATTTGTTATTACAATATACTAAAATTAGTATTTATACCTTTTGTCCTCAAGGATTGAGAGGAGATTGTACCAGCTGAATACCAAGCCTTCTAAGCTACAGTTTCCTTATTTTTTCTTAAATGGAGAAAACAATGTCCAGAAAGCTACAACTGATATTTGAAAAATAGATGGGTTTGTCATGAACACATGTGCCATAGTCCAGAGTAGCTTACACCCTGAACAATTTCTTTGATACCTGATGTGTAAAATATCAAAGAAATGGTTCAGACTGGCTTCTTTTGATACCTTCAGCATTCAGGAAAAATAAAAAAGTCCTTCTCCAAAATCCAAAAGAAAAATTTTAAATATGAGTTTCCCTGGACCTTAAGTATGGTATCTAATAAAGAAATTGACCTGGGCTGGGGATATGGCTCAAGTGGCAGCGCGCTCGCCTGGCATGCATGTGGCCTGGGTTCAGTCCTTGGCACCACATACAAAGATGTCTGCCGAAAACTAAAAAAAAAAAAATTGAAATTCTCTCTCTCTTTAAAAAAAAGAAATTGACCCAAATAATATAACAATACACTATTCTACTTGACAGATGATTGTCAGTCCAGTAAAGTTTATAAATTGTATGCCTCACACTTTTATTTTTAAGTGTACTGTAATAAATATTCCATTTGGATACCTTTTTAAGGTATTGTAGACAATTAGATTTCAAAGATAGCTCAAATATGGAGAATGGGTCAAAATGTGAGTTGATGAAAATAAGAACTACATGTAATTCACAATTAATATCCATAATATCTATTATAAGGCTAGCTTATAGCAAGAACAAAATAAAAATGCTAGTGATCTTCAGTAAATATCTCCTTCCTCTGTTCCACATTTTCCTCATTCATAAATAAGAAAAACTATGTTTTAACTCTTCATTTAAATAGATGTAATATAATCTCCTTTCCAATGTTTTTTTTTTTTTCTTCAGCCTGTTCAGAAATATTTTTCTATCCCATATGTGATTAACTAATTATCAACAATGCTAACCAACGGGACATATTCTGTCCAGAAGGAAGTATAATACAAATGAGATATTTAGAACTTTGTAAGGGAAAATATCAAATTAAAAAGATGAAATCTTAAAAAATGCTTAGATACTAAAATATTCTGCTATGGACTGAGTGAAGGCCTTTGACAGAACCAAACCATGCTGATACACTGAATTGGATTTCATAACCCACTGGAGTGTGAAAAATGAATGCTGTATAACCACCCAGTTTACAATATTCTTGTTATAGAGGTCTGAATTTACTGATACCAGCTCATTTATTGAGTGTCTGCTATATTCTAAGTAAAGTAGTGGTCATTGTAGACAAAATGTTGGAAAACATAGTTATCATGCCTAATTTCATGGACTTTTTTTTTAAAGAATTTTTTTAATATTTATTTTTTAGTTATTGGCGGACACAACATCTTTGTTGGTATGTGGTGCTGAGGATCGAACCAGGCCGCACGCATACCAGGCGAGCACGCTACCGCTTGAGCCACATCCCCAGCCCTTGAGGACTATATTAAAGAGGCGACAGTTCGTTTCCCTTTGCTGGGCGACCAATGCAGTGGGTGGGTCCTTACTGTCTCTCCCAAGCCCCGTTTCAAACCTGTGGCCACTACCTATGGAGGCTCGGTTGGCATTTACCTCCGTAGGAACAGAAGGGCCAACCAGTTGTTTCAGCCGGATGGATTAGTGCTGAGTCACAGCTGTTTGTCTGCGGGAAGCAGGTGACCGGGAGTTTGAATTCAGCCGATCGGGGCTCAGTGTGTGTTCTGAGAGGCCCAGACTGTTCGCCCCAGATCCACGTCAGCTCAGCATTGCCTAGTGATCCTGAGCAAACAGATTTAGGTTGTTTACGACTCCCTATGTCCGCACAGCTAAAGAGGTCAGAGACTTGATCTCTCCGCGCCCGCCGCCATGTTGGAATCCCTTGGTAGTTTTTCAATATCTCCATTCTCAGTCATATACTGTACTGACATCTTTAATTCATTTAGTTATTTTTCTGTGTTCTCTTGCAGTTCACTGATCATTTTTATAATCATTCTTTTGATCTATTTATCTGTTTTTTTATCCACTTCAATATCTTTGTGGGTTAGTTGCTGGTGAATTATGAACTCTAAATTTTATCATGTTGACTTGTTTTTTCATATTTCTCCTATTCCTGTTCTGGAATTGGGTTTTATGCATGTATTTAGATGGATTTCTCTTTCATTCTTATTTGTAGTCCATTTGAAGTCATAGGCTTCTCTTTCCAAAGTGTTCTATAATGATTTAGACTGAGACATGCTCATAGATGTGGTACCCATAGTATTTGCATTAATTGTTTCTTTCTTTGCTGTATCTTTGGTTTTCCAAGGGTGGGGCCTGAGGGCTTATCTCTGGCTATTTTTACTTGTGGCCTGATTTTGTTTGGGTTTTTGTCCCTTTTGTCACTTATATTAATATATAGCTGATGTTTGAGTGTCATTAGTTTGTATGTGGAACAAGGTCCAATATCTTTTTCTTGAATTTAGTTCAGCAGTAGAGTCTCTAAACTGTGAACTTGTAATGTCCCTATATTTATACAGCATCTCAAGGAAAGGGGGATGGAACAATAGCAAAAACCAAAGCAAATAATATACAACACTAAATAAATGCCCAGTGCGTACATCACATCTACAACATGTGATTCCAAGCTCAAGGGAAAGCAAGTTGCACACCCCTCTATATTTATGTTTTGAATCATCTTCTATGCACATTTTCACTGATTTTCTTCTAGGTACACCATAAGCCACATAGTAGGTCCTTACTAGGCCAGTATGGCAATGTTTACTTGATCTCCTAGACTCCCACAACAGCTCTCCATTGCTAATTGAGAAATACAAAGTATATTTCAAACATAAGTTTATTTTGCAGCCTCTAGATCAGCTAAGTTCAGTCTACTTTTCTTATTTACATTCCATTCCAAATTTGAGCACTGTGTTTCTCACTCTGTGCCATCCTTCACCTCTGTGGTTAACCAGTGCTGCTGCCACCACCACCATGGGCTTTACACTGTTGTACTTTTTCCTGTTTTTTTTTTCTTTTTGTTTCCATGAACCCAATTTTAGTATCTAAGAGACACTGATTGTCTGATATCTGATTTCAGTGAATTCCCTCTTAAATCCACTGAACTGGGAAGCAGTATTCCTACTGCTTGAATCCCAGGCCATAGAGCAACTGGAAATGCAGCCTTCCTCTAATCTGCTATCTTGAATACCCACTGATTACTTTTTGATGTGTGAAGAGTTTGAATATGGAATGGTTATTTGCTTGCAGAAGTATTAACACTATTACTTAGGTTTGATTTTTCTCAGTGTATTACTGCATTTAGGTTGTAATCAGAGATATGGATATCTCTTATATGGCCATTCCTTGATTATTAATACTAGTGCAGGGAAGTAGTGGCTTACAATCAGAAAAATAATTTCCATATACTTTTGTGGTGTAATTTTTAAATTTCCATTTAATTATAGGTACATGATGTTTAAGCAATATTTGAAAATATTTAAATCAAGCATCTCTATTTTACTCTGTATTGGCATCCCTTTGCTAGTTCAAATATGATTAGTAGCAGAGAAATCCTTTAATTTCAGTTCCTGTCATCAAATAAAATAACTGATCAGGCAGAATGAATATTTGTGCTTCTATAAGAAAATACCTGAAACAAGGTAATTCATACAAAATAGAAATTTATTTCTCAGGTTTTGAGGCTTCAAAGTTCAAGATCAAAGTACCATTAGGTTTTGTGTGTGGGAAAGGTCTCTTTCTCATAGATAGTGCCATCTACATGTCCTCACATGGCAACAAGGGCAGCAAGGATTAAAGAGCAAAAATGGTGTAAACTAATTATTTCCAGGCTTTTTGAAAGGCACTAATCCATTCATGATTACAGGACCTTCATAATGTCATCAGTTCTCTAAAAACTATATGTCTTAATTCCACTACAAGGGAAATTAAGTTTCAACATGAATTTTTTAATTTTTAAAATTATTAAAATATCTTCTAATTAGTTATACATGACAGTTGAATGCATTTTGACACATTGTACACAAATGGAGCATAACTTCTCATTCCTCTGGCTGTACATGATGCTGAGTCACACCAGTAGTGTAATCATACATGTATATAGGATAATAATGTCTGCCTCATTCTACCATCCTTCCTATTCCCATCCTCCTCATCCCTGTCTGCATAATCAAAATTTCCTTCATTTTTCCCTAAGCCCCCACTCACTGTGGATCAGCATCCACTTATCAGAGAAAACATTTGGTCTTTGGTTTTTTGACATTGGCTTACTTTGCTTACATGATACTCTCCAACTGTACCCATTTACCTGCAAATGCCATAATTTCATTCTTTTTTAAGGCTTAGTACTATTCCATTGTATAAATCTACCACATTTTCTTTATCCATTCATCTATTGAAGGGCATCTAGGTTGGTTCCATAGTTTAGCTACTGTAAATTTTAAGTTATTTGAGTATAAACTGTGAAGTGGAATAGCTGGGTTAAATGGTTGTTCCATTTAAAGTTTTCTGAGGAATCTCCATATTCTCTTCCATAGTGGTTGCACCAATTTGCACTCCCACCAACAATGTATGAGTGTACCTTTTCGCACAGCCTCCCCAACATTTATTATTGCTTGTATTCTAGACAATTGCCATTTTGATTGGAGTGAGATGAAATCCTAGTTTTAAATTGCATTTCTCTAATTGCTAGAGATGATGAACATTTTTCATATGTTGTCCATCAATTATATTTCTTCTTCTGTGAAGTATCTGTTCAGTTCCTTAGCCCATTTATTGATTGGGTTATTTTTCTTTTCTTGGTGTTAAGTGTTTGAGTTCTTTATATATCCTGGAAATTAGTACTCTAGCTGATGTACATGTGGTAAAGATTTTTTCCCATTCTGTAGGCTCTCTCTTTAAGTTATTGATTGTTTCCTTTGCTGAGAAGAAGATTTTTAGTTTGAGTCCATCCCATTTATTTATTCTTAATTTTATTTCTTGCACTTTAGGAGTCTTGTTAAGGAAGACAGGTCCAGGGGCTGGGATTGTGGCTCAGTGGTAGAGCGCTTGCCTAGCACAGGTGGGACCTGGGTTCGATCCTCAGCACCACATAAAAATAAAAGGCATTGTGTTGTGTCCATCTACACCTAAAAAAATAAATATTTAAAAAAGAAAAAAAAGAAGAAGAAGACAGGTCCTAAGCTGTCAAGAAGAAAATTTGTGCCTACTTTTTCTTCTATTAGGCACAGGGTCTCTGTTCTAGTGCGTAAGTCTTTGATCTACTTTGAGTTGAATTTTATGCAGGGCAAGAAATATAGGTTTAATTTCATTTTGCTACATATGGATTTCCAGTTTTCCCAGCAGCATTTTCAACATAAATTTTGTGGGGACACATTCAAATCAGAGCACCAACTTTAGAAAATATAGTCAAATAGGAAAGTCAAGGCATTTAAACAAAGATCTATAACTTGACAATGTATAGATGTACAACAAAAATGCATAAGATATGATTTTAATTTTAGTTAGCATTGAAGGTATCAGAGAAAGACATTTAAATAGAATTCTGTAATATTATAAATAGTGAATGATATGAAAGAAAGAGCATTCCAGAATGGGGAATATTTGAGGTATGTTGGAGATGTGATTGTATAATCACAAAAGTGTTGATATATAACTTTGAAAGGATCAATAAGAAACTGCTCATTAATGATGACAACTAGAACAGGGTAAAATTTTAGTTAAGTCTGTGAATGAGAGTTAAATATTCAAATATTCTTTTACATGTTGTCAAATATTCTTTTGTATGTTGTCAGGTATAAATATATTTCCAGGTGCCTTAATATTTTATTTCTATCTTTTATGTGAGATTTGACATTCAAGAGAGATGTAATTTGAAATCAGACAATAAAGACCTGAGGAGGGTTGCTGGCATGCACATTGGATTTAATACAAAACAGCAATCTAGACAAATCAGTGGGAACACTTTTATTACTCCTTAAAAAGAAAAGTCATTGTTTTGCAGGTATTTAATTTGAATGCAAAATTTAATTTAGCAGCGCTGAGTTCTTTTTTTTTTTAAAGAGAGAGTTAGAGAGGAGAGAGAGAATTTTTAATATTTACTTTTTAGTTCTCGGCAGACACAACATCTTTGTTGGTATGTGGTGCTGAGGATCGAACCCGGGCTGCACACATGCCAGGCGAGCGCGCTACCACTTGAGCCACATCCCCAGCCCAGCACTGAGTTCTTAAAATCCTAGCTAAATTGATAGATTTATTAATTTATATCAAGTAACAATGTGAAACCTGCTTCTCTGAATGAATTGCTGGTCTGAAAAAACTCTTGCTGCTGATGCTCAAGTGGCCAATTTTCTTCCAAGATAAATATTTGACTTATTTGGCTTTTAGCCTTCAGTTCTGAATCTAAGCACACTCCCATATAGAACATGCTGAATGCCCAGAGTTTGAGGGAGTATTCGGCCATGTTTTCAGCTCATGTAGAATTATACCCCTGGCTGTGTTTATATAAAGACTTTGGATCAAAGTAGGAGCATGAATTTCAATGCCACATAATACAATGCCAGATAAATCAAGTTAAGGAAAATATTTTCCAAAAATGTACAAAATAGAAGATAAAATATGTTATGAAAATGGTGGAGATAATGTTGACATGTAACTCAGCTCTTAGAACAGTTGCATAAGCTATCACATTTAATAGTAGCAAGCTGTGTTCTTTTGAAGGAAAAAAAAATTCTAACCTAAATTTACCTCACATTTGCTTTTAGAAATCTTTGCATTTTTACCTAAGTTAAATTATGCCTACATTATAAATGATAACTCTAAAATAGATGTAAACTGTAACTTAAAGTTTGAATACATCAAATAAATGAACTTAATGTTCTCACTTGAATTCCCCACCTCTTCAGTCAAGTGACATGATTCCTTCTATACAATATACTTGTAAAGCTAAAGTTAAAGTGAAAAAAAAATTTCTTAGGACTTTGGTGTAGCTTAGTGGAATAGTGTTTGCCTAGTATGCACAAGGGTCTAAGTTCAATCCCCAGAACCAACAAAACAAACAACATATTCCTCATAGAGAATACAAATGTGAAGACAAACAATTTTGGAATTATTTATTCCTATGAATGAAATAATCATCAGAGAATATAATATACATGTGTATACATACTAACAGTTCATGGAGTATTTGTACATCAATTTTACTCTTTTAAAATTGTTTTTAATTTGTTAACTTTTATTGAAATATAATTATTCATATTTATGAGACACATAATGATATTCCAATACCTATAAACAATGTAAAATGATAAAATAAGAGTAATTAGTGGACTGGGGTTGTGGCTCAGCGGTACAGTGCTCACCTAATATGTATGAGGCCCTGGATTTGATCCTTAGCACCACATTAAAAAAATAAATAAACAAAATAAAAGTATTGTGTGCAACTAAAAAATATTTTTTTAAAAAAAAGAGTAATTAGTATTACTAAATAGCAAGTAGTATTTACATCAACATTTTGCTCTCAGATATTTTGAAAT
Organism: Spermophilus citellus; assembly: GCF_964194105.1. Lineage (NCBI taxonomy): Eukaryota > Metazoa > Chordata > Mammalia > Rodentia > Sciuridae > Spermophilus > Spermophilus citellus. Next base: position 80,032,182 of record NC_138190.1, read on the forward strand.
ATAAGAAAATTGTGATTAATTATAATCACTGTACTATGTTATCAAACACTATAACTTATTCTTCATATTTCATCAATTTTGTATGTGTTAACTTGAAACACATATAAAACAATGTCTTTTCTTTTTTAGTAGTTACACAACCAATCCTTATCTGGCTTATTCTTTGTAACCTATGGCAATACTGTTCTACTCCTCATTTCAATTAAGTCAACTTTGTGGCTTCCATATATAATTGCCTATCTTATTTCACTTAACATGATATTCTCCAGGTTTATACATTTGCCTTCAAATAACAGAATTTATTTATTTATTATTTTATTTATTTATTTCTGAAGAATAGCTCATATGTATCTTATTCTCTTAATTCATTCACTGATGGGCACTTTCAATATCTTGGCCATTGTAAACAGCATTTCAATAAATACATGAGTATAGATATATCTTCACCAAACTGATTTATTTCCTTTCAGTGTAAATACAATAATGGTATTGTTGGATCATATGACATTTCTATGTTCAGTTTTTGTAAAGAACTTCCACAATGTTTTATGTAATAATTTTACTAATTTACATTCCCATCAACAGTGAGCAATAGTTTGCTTTTATCCATATCATTGCCAGCACTTATTATCTTTAATAATTTTGTTAATAGGTATTCAAACTGAATGAGATACTATTGCATCATGATTATGATACGCATCTGATTGATGCTTGGTGATGTGAGAATTTTTTTCGTAGGTCTTGTGCATATTTGTGTGTCCTTTGAGCAATTTACATTCAGATCCTTTGACCCCATGCTGTAGTATTTTTTTATTATTTTGCTGTTGAGTTTTTTGAGATTCTTATATATTCCGAATATTTATCCCTTATTGGATAAAAATTTTGCAAACATGTTCTCCCATTCTGAATGTTGCTTCTTTACTCTGTGTTTAACTTGATATTCAGAAGTTTTTCTGTTTTATGTCATCTGATTTGTCTATTTTTGCTTTTAATGCCTTTACTTTTTAACTCTTATCTAAAAATTTTTGCCCAAATGACCTAAATATTTAACAGTTTTCTTCCAGTGCTTTCATTATTTATGGTCTTACATTAAAACTTTAATCCATTTTGAATTGATTTTTGTATATAGTGACAGATGGTTCTATTCTTATGCATATAGAGATATCCAATTGCAAGCACCATTTTTCTAAGAGATTGTCCTTTATCCAATTTATGTTATTAGTACCTTTGTTGAATATCAGTTAAGTATAAATGCATAGATTCATTTCTGGCTTCCCCATTCTATTGGTTTATGAGTCTGGTTATACTGCTGATTTTTACATCAATGATATTGCTGCTCTGCTTACTATTGGTTGGCAGACTATTTTTAAATCAGGTAGGGTGATGCCTCCAGCTATATTCTTTTTTCTTGAGATTGTTCTGGTATTTGAGGTCTTTTGTGGCACATATGAAGTAAGATGCCTCACTATTCACTTCTCAAAGGAATTTTTACTTTTACACCCTTGAGCCTCAGGTGGGTAAGATCTTGCCAATTTCTGGGATGTCTTCAAGCCATATTTACTATTTTTAGTAAAGTATTTATTATTTCTTTAGTGACTGTAATGTATTTAACAACCTTACCTTCCCTAGTTCCAGTTTTACTGACAGTTTTTTGCCCAAACTGTGGGTTTTTCAAATCTGTCTGGTTTGCTTAATGCTTTTGATTATCACAATCAATGTGGCTAAAAGCATCCAGAAATACTCAGGCTTACCACTTGAAGGCTCTGCTGTCTTGAAATTTCCTCTGCCAGATTAATTATTCCTTCACTTTTAAATTCAGTCTCACAGACTGTCTTGGGACACAAGCAACTGTGTCAACACAACATGAATGACCTTTACTTCAATTTAACTGGAGTCCTTTTTCTCCTCTGAAACCTTCTAAGTCCACTCTTCATTATATACAATCTTATCAGCATTGTGGTCATCTAAGCTCCCAAAAGAATTGCCTGTTAAGCTCCACTTACAATAATCTAAAGCTTTTCTAGCTTGCATTTCTAAACTTTCCAGATTTCTTCCCACAAACTACAAAAATCTCTAAAACCTTCTGAATCACATGGACAGGTTATTTACAGCAATGTCCCCATTTCTCAGTACCAATTTCAGTTTTAGTTAGCATTTCACCACTCTGACCCAAAGACTGACAAGAAAATTTTCTTTAAATATTGTTTTAGTTGTTGATAGACCTTTATTTTGTTTATTTATATGCAGTGCTGAGAATCAAACCCAGTGCCTCACACATGCCAAGCAAGTGCACTACCACTGAGCCACAGCCACAGCCCCTGACAAGAACAATTTTAAGGGGAAAAAGTTTATTTTGGGGTTCATGATTTTGGAAGTCTCTGTCCATAGAAGGCCAGTTCCATTCCTTGGTGCTCAAGGTGAGGCAGAATTTCATGGTGGCAAAGTGATGGAGTAAACCAACCCAAGTCATCACACCAAGAATCAGATAAAGAGCTCTGCTCATCAACAACAAATGTTGTACCCCAAAGGTATGCCTCAGGGACTCACCTCCTCCATCCACATTCCATTTATCACCCAGTTAATCCCTATCAGGGAATTAACCCACTGATTAGGATTAGGTTCTCATAACTCAATCATTTCACCTCTAAACTTTCTTGTATTATCTCACACATGAAACTTTGGGAGATGTCTCATATTGAAAACAACACTATTCTTGTATCACTGGGATAAAACCAACTTGGTCATGATGTACTATCTTCTTAGTATGTTATTGAATATAATTTGCTAATGTTTTATTAAAGATTTGTGCATCTAAATTTTTCAGAGATGTTGGCCTATGTTTTTTTTTTCTTGACAAGTTCTTATACTGTTTTTGCATGAATGTGATATTGGTATCATAGAATTTGAAAATGGTCCAATTCCTTTTATGTCAGGAAATCATTTGGGGAGCATTGGTATTAGTTCTTCTTTAAAGGTCTGGTAGAATTTATCTAAGATTCTTGGACTTTCTTTGTTGGAGTTCTTTTAATTACTATTTCTATTTCATCACTAATTATTGGTTTGTTTAGATTTTCTATGTTCAAATTTGGTAGGTAATATGTGTGTTGAAACGTATTGCTTTCTTCTGGGTTTTCCAATTTACTGCAATATAAGTTTTCAAAATAGTTCCCAATGATCCTCTGGATTTCTTTGTTGATTTCTCCTTTTTCTTTCTAATTACAATAATTTGGGTCCTCTCTTTTTTCTTTTGGTTAGCCTAAGGACTTATCAATCTTGTTCATCTTTTTAAGGAATCATCTGTTCACTTCATTGACCCTCATATTTTCTACACAAATTCATTGATTTCTTCTCTGATCTTAATTATCCTTCCTTGTACCAGTTTTGAAATTGTGATGCATCATCAGGTTATTTTTGGAAGTCTTTTGATTTACTTATATAGATGCTCATAATTTTCCTTTTAGAATTGCTTTTGTAGTGTCCCAAAAGATCTTGTGTGTTATATCACTATTCTAATTTCAGTCTAAAATTTCTTCCCCAATATCTCCTATCATGCCATCACTATTCAAAAATGTATTGTTCAATATTCATGTGCTTACATAATTTCAGTTTTTAGTTTTTGGTGATTTCTAATTTCATTCCACCATGGTCAGATACAATAAAATTAATTATATATTTTTATATATTGTTAATATATAAATATATATATATATATATATATATATATATATATATATATATGATTTGCTTTTTGGCATAAAATACAGTCTATTTTGGAGAAGGTTCCAAGAGTCACTGAGAATAAAGTGTATTCAGCTGTTGGATGAAATATTCAATGTGTGTGTGTGTGTGTGTGTGTGTGTGTGTATGTGTGAAAATTCCATTTGATATTTTTAGGTCCAAAGTGTCCTTACTGAGTTTTTATCTGGATGATCTACCTAATAGTGAGAAAGATGTTTTGAAATCACCTAGTACTATTGTACTGGGGTCTATCAGAGGCTTTAATTGGAGTAGTACTTATTTTATTTAGTTAATTGCATCCACATTTGGGGCATAAATATTTGTTATTGTTTTACCTTCTCATTGAATTTTTCCCTTTACCCATATAAGGTGAAGTTTCTTTGTCTCTTCTGATCAATTTTGGTTTGAAGTCTGCATTTTCGGATATGAGAGTAGTTACTCCTTTTTCTTTTGGACTCCATACTCATAGTATAATAATTTCCATTCCTTCACTCTTGGTCTGTCGCTGTCTTTGGCAGTAAGGTGCATCTTTTGCAAAGAACAAATAGATGTCTTTTTAAAATAAATTTTGCCAGTGTGTGTCTTTTATTTGAAGAGTTGAGGCCATTTACATTCAATGCTATTTTAGATAGATATTTATTAATTCCTACCAATTTGATTATTTATAATTTTTAATTTGGTTCTGCATGAGATTTGCTCACTTTGTGAGATCTGGGGTTTGTTTCTGATTTCTTGCATGCAGAGTAATTCTTTAAGTAAGTTCTTTGTGCTAGCTTATTAGTCATGAATTATTTTAGTTTTCACTTCTCTTAGAAGGTTTTTATTTTGGTTTTAATTTTGAAAGATAAATTTGCTGGATATAGCAATCTGGATTGACATTTATTTTCTCAAAGGACTTGGAAAACATCATTCCTAGTCTTATTGGATTTTACACTTTGTGCTCAGAAATCAGAAGAAACTCTAAATAGGAACTGACCTTGTTTTCTTGAGGTTTTTAAAATTCTATCCTTGTTCTGTATGTTAGGCATTTTAATTATTATGTATCATGAAAAGATTTCTTTTGGATGTTGTCTATTGGGAGTTCTGAATATTTTTTATACATATATATAAGGATGTTCACCTTATTTTTTAGGTTTTGATTTTTTTTTTCTGTTATTTCCCTGAAGAGGTTATCCTTGAATTAACCTGCATCTATTAGCCCTCCTCAATTCCAATGATTCTTAAATTTGTTCTCTTAACTTTGTCCCAGATTTCTTACATATTCCAGTCATAGTTACTTATTTTCTCATATTTAATACTGTCTGAATATTCAAGGCCAGCCACTTTGTCTTCTAGCTTTCTGATTCTGTGTGTCATTAGCATGGTCTACTCTGAGACTTTTAACTGAATATTTTATTTGAATTATTGTGTCTTTCCTTTCCAAGATTTCTGTTTGATAGTTTTTCAATATCTCTATCCCCATATTGAATTTCTCAATCATATACTGTACTTTTAATTCATTTAGTTATTTTTCTGTATTCTCTTGAAGTTCATTGATCATTTTTATAATCATCATTTTGAACTCTTTATTTGGTATCTTATATCTGAGGGTTAGTTGCTGTTGAATTTTGAACTTTAGGAGTCATTCATGTTACCTTAATTTTTTTAAATATATTTTTTGTGTTCCTGTGTTGGAATTGGGTTTTATGCATCTGTTGGTATATACTTCTCTTTCACTTTTGTATGTGAGCTTTTGAAAGTAAGACACATTCTTCTCTTGCCAAAATGTCCTAGAATAATCTAAATTGAGACCCCATTGCAGGTGTGATATTTATAGCCTTTGTTAATTCTCTTTGTGTTTGCTGTAACAGTGGATATCCATAAGTGCAATCTTAGGGCCCTTCCCTAGCTATTCTCACTTGGGACCTGATAATTGAGTTTTTTGTCTCTTTTGTTCTTTGTATTAAAATACACCTGAATGTTGAGTGCCATTAGTTTTGTGTGAGGTGAGGTGCATTGCCTTTTAGCTGGGGTTAGTTCATCAGCAGAGTCTGTATTCTGTTTGTAGCATTCATGTAGGTTCACATTACCTCACAGAATAGGGGTAACCAATAAAACAACTATTGCAAATAACATTCAGCATTAAAATAAATACCGAGTTCCTTCTATGACATCTACAACATTAGTTACCACACACACACACACACACACACACACACACACACACAAAACCAGGAATTTGGTAAATAATTGCCAACAGCAAAAACAAGAAATAACTATGTACTAAATCTGGCATTAAAGCAAACAGCAGATGTCAACTATATCATCCACAGCAGTAATAATTGCGACAACATCAAAGATGATAGCAGGAGTGGTATAAACAAATTGATTCTGAAGGATGGTAAAAATAGTTTAATAAGAGAAAATAAAATGTGATAAAGTGATAGCAGAGAGATTAGAATGTTCAAAATTTGAACAGAGAGAATGCAGAGTAGACATAGCAGGTGATCTTTATAAGGACAGGGAAGAAAAAGAAGAAAATAGTAGAGAGAAAAAAAAGAGAGAACATGAAAATTTGACTAATAGAGGGAGAATAAATGAGAAAAATAAATAAGAGAAGCAAATAAACAAAAACAAAGCAAAATAAAACGACAATAAGCAAACCTTAATCCTCAAAAGATGAAGAAAAATACCTATATTTTTTAAATGATAAAATTGGCAAATAGAGATGAATATGTGTATTTGTCCATGAACCAATCAGCAGAGCAAGAACACATATACACACAGAAAGAAAGACAAGAAGGAAGGAAGGAAGGAAGGAAGGAAGGAAGGAAGGAAGGAAGGAAGGATGGATTGTCAATGAAAAATATAGGAATCATCTCCATTGAGGAAGTAAAAGAGTCAGAGACTGGATGGTTACTGACTTTCCAAAACTGTCCTTCTTTCCATTTCTAGAAGAAAAGGAAAATGGGCTATGTATAGAGACAGCAAGAGAGTGAGAGAGAGAATGCACAGGGACTGCTCAACAAGCTGCCTGCCACTTGGGGTGGCCTAAGAGTGAAGATGATTGCAATGGCTCTCCTTATCCCTTCTCACTAGTATCAGGTATGATATAATGAGAAGTATTGTTGATTGGAATTTTGTCTACCCAGACCAGATCAATGCATTACCATAGTGGGGATGCTGCAGAGTTCTGGGGTGGGGGAGTTCCACTTTCTGGGGCTTAGGTTTAAGCCTAAGGGGTTTTGTTAAGTAGTATCTGCTCTGGAGAGATTTGTTCAATAATCCTAAAGCCTGACAGTTGTGGATCTCTTCTGTGAGTCTGAACCTTAGAAGCTTCCAAAGAAAATAACTCATAGGCTAAGGGAATCATTTTCTCACATATTCTCTCCCATTCTGATGCTCATGAATGCTGCCTTCCCAGGCTTATTCTGATGTCACACCTGCCTGTTCAGATTTCTGACATTTTTCAGCTGGTCACATGAGCCACCAGATTCAAAGAAAAAGAGAGTTGAGCTCTCCTTCCCTTTCCAATTTGAATTCTTCTCTGTATAATCTTCTCTGTGCCTGTTTCACTCACTAAAAAGGTGCAACATGGGCCACATGGAAGGCACTTGCTTCCATGTGGCCTATCATGCTGCTGGTGCAATGTGACCTACTCAAGATTTCTTTCACCTCAGCTCTACTTTATCTGTTTAAAAACTACAGAGGATGTTTTCAAACACCAGTTCATGGTACAGCCTCTGGATCAATTAAGTTCAGGTTGCTTTTCTGATAAATAGGATTTTTCATACCAAATGTTTTCATTGTGTTTCTCTTTGTGTATTATCCCTCCCTTCTGTGGTGAATCAGCCCTGCTGCTGTTGCCAGACATGACTTGGCTTCAGTGTACACTTTCTTCCTAGTTTAATACACTCAAATTTCTGAGACTCTAAGACACTCAGACTGTCCAAATTGAATTTAAGTGAAATGTCTTTTTACCCACCTCACTGAGAAGGAGTATTTCTACTTCTTGAACCTTGAACCATGGAGCAACTAGGAATCAGTTATTATTTTTGATAATAGCCATTGTGACAGAGGTGAAGTGGAATCTCAATGCAGATTTGATTTGAATTTATTTACCCAATGGCTAATGATATCAATCATTTTTTTCATGTTTATTAGTCATTTTTCCTTCTTGTAAGAGCTGTGTGATCATTTGCCCATTTCTTGATTTCATTACTTGTAATTTTTTAATTCCTTATATATTTTGGATATTAATCTTCTGTCAGGTGAATAACTCACAAATGTTTTATTGCATTCTGTAGGCTCTCTCTTCATTATTTTCATAGTTTCCCTTGCTGTGCAGATTTTAATTTTGTATAATCTTATTTGTTGAATCTTGCTTTTATTATCTCATCTATTGGAGACCTATTAAAAAAATTGTTGCTTGTGCCAATATCTTAAATTGTTTCTCCTATGTTTTCTTCCAGTTCTTTCAAAGTTTCAGGTACATTGAGGTCTTGAATTTATTTTGAGTTTTTTACAATGTGTGTGAGAAAGAATCTTTTACATGTGGTTATCCAGTTCTCCCCTCATTTTTTGAAGAATCTGTTTTGTCTCTACCGTATGTATTTTGTCATTCTGTCGTGAATCAGATGAGAGTAGATTCATGGGTTTAAGTCTGCGTCTTCTGTTTCATTCAGTTATATGTCTGCTTTTATGTCAAAATCATGAAGCTTTTGCTACTATGGCTCTACAGTACATTTTGAAATCAGTGATTGTGATGTCTCCAGTATTGCTGTTTTTGCTCATGTTTGCTTGGACTATTTCGCTTATTTTGTGTTTCCACATAATGTCTCAGATTTTCTCAATTTCTATACAGAATGTAATTGGTATTTTGATGTAGGTATTGAATCTGTAAATTGTTTTGGTAGTATGACCATTTTAATAATAATTCTCCAAATCTATGAGATTGGGTGATCTTTTCATCTCCTGGTATATTCTTCAATTCTTTCTCCAGTGTATTATAATATTCAATGTAGAAACCTTTCACTTCCTTTGGTGAAAGATTTATTCACAGGTAATTTTTGAGGCTATCATTAATGGAATTGCTTTCCTGATTTCTTTCTCAGTAAATTTATTATTGATTTAGAAAGAGGCTTCCCAATTTTGTATGTTGTTTTTGTATTCTTATTTTTCTATATTTGATTATCAGTTTTAAGATTTTTTGCAGGAGCTTTTATGGTTTTTCACGTATAGAATAATATCATTTTCAAACAAAGATCATTGCACTTCTTTCTTTTAAATTTGCATCCCTTTTATTTCTTTATCTTACCCGATTGCTCTGGCTAAAATTTCATATGCTGTCACACATTTCTCATTCCTGAGCTTGGAGGAAATGCTTTCAATTTTTCCCCACTCAGTGTGATGTTGGCTATGTATTTGTCATATAGCCTTTATTATGGTGAGGTATGATAATTTTATCCTTGGTTTCTTCAGGATATTTATCATTAGTGGATGTTGAATTTTGTCACAGTTCTTTTCTGAATCTATTGGGATGATCATGTGATTTTTATCTTTGATTTTATTTATATGTTGTATTTCACTTATTAGCAGATGTTGAAATATTCTTGTATCCCAGGAATGAAACTAATTATGATGTACCATTTCCTTTATGTGTTGTTGAATTTTATTAGCAAGTATTTTATTGATGATTTTTGCCTATGTTTACATCAAGGCTATTGATTTCTGGTTCTCTCTCTCTTTCTCACTTTTTCATTGTTGTTGTTTTTCTCTTATCTGAATTTGGTAACGGGTTAATATTGGCTTCATAAAATGTGTTTGTAAGTGTTCCATTTCTATTGAACAGTTTAAAGATCATTGGTATTAGCATTTCTTTAAAATTCTTGGCAAAATTCAGCAATGATTCCATCCAGTATTGGGCTTTACCTTGTGTGGAGACATTTTATTAATGCTTTAATCTCATGGATTGTTATTTCTTGATTTAGGGGCTTTAAATCCTCTTTGTTCAATCATGACAGATCATATATGTCTATATTGTTTTTTATATTTCTTTCAGATTTTCCAATTTATTGAAATATAATTTTCAAAATAATCCCTAATGTCCATTTGAATAATATATATTTTAGAATTACCTAGTCTAGGCTGGGGTTGTAGCTCAGCAATAGAGTGCTAGCTTAGCACATGCAAGGCCCTGGGTTCGATCCTCAGCACCACATAAAAATAAATAAATAAATAAATAAAGGTATTGTGTCAAACTACAACTAAAACATAAATAACTCACAAAAAGAGAGAATTACTTAGTCTATTTTACCTTTATAAGAAAGTTGGGGGGCTGGGGTTGGGGCTCATGGTAGAGCGCTCACCTAGCACATGTGAGGCCCTGGGTTCGATCCTCAGCACCACATAAAAATAAATAAAATAAAAGTATTGTGTCCAACTACAACTAAAAAATAAATATTAAAAAAAAGAAAGTTGGGCATTTTATTGTATCTATTCACCAAAGTATAGGATTGACGATTTTACAATGTTAAAATTCTAAAGGAAGTTTTATATTTTTTGCCACAAAAGTAATCCATATGTTTATTAACTTTACTTCTGTGTGTTTTTATAACATTTATTTCTTCATATTTTACTTTTTGGACATAGCTAAAAGTGTTTCTTTTTTATTTTGTTCAGTAATTTTATAGAATAAAATAATTTGGTTGACTTCAATTTCTTCATTTCATTTCCATAAGCTTTATTAAACTTTTCTATTAATAGTGCCAGTATAAATATATATTCTTGTCAGGCATGGTGGCACATTCCTAGAATCTCAGTGGCTCAGGAAGCTGAGACAGGAAGACTGCAACTCGAAGCCAATCTCAGCAACTTAGTGAGGCCCTAAGAAACTTAGCTAGACTCTGTCTCAAAATAAAATATAAAAAGTACTTGGGATGTGGCTCACTGTTAAAGTGTACTTGAGTTCAAAGCCTGGTATCAAATATATATATATATATATTTGATATATATTTGATAATATATGATCAATATATTATATACCATATATTACATAGTATATGTTATGGTATATAGGCTAAATATATTATAATATATGTGAATACATTATATGTAAGAAATATGTTACACAGGTTATCAATATATAATTTATAAAATACATATCATATATATAATATATAATGTGAGATATAATGCATTTCGTATTATGTATTATATGAATATATCTGTTATATAATATATAAATATATAATAAATATATTTAATATATCATATATTATAACTACATATTATAAATATATACATATTTGTATATGTTTACATACTTATATATGTTTTCATTTTTAATATTTTGTATATATGTTTACATATATACATATGTATGTTTCAAAATATACATGTATATCCTTTTGAATCTTCTACATACACAATTGTACTATCAACAAATAACTAGTGTTTTATTTTTTAGTGCGCTTATATTTTCATATTTTTCTATTCTTAATGAGAGACAAGTGCTTTTCTATATTATGCTGACTTTAAAATACAAGGGACCTGTCAATGGGTATGAATAGTAAGATGAGAAGAAGGAGTCAGAAGAGATTTATACATATATTTCTTGCTTTGAAACATTTCCTATATAGTGTGAAAATATGGAAACAAACTATGAAAACAATCATTGCTTCCCTTCATTCATTATATAACATTTTTCTAGAATGATCATCACCACTTTCTTCCTTGATTATTCACTAATTAGCTTAAGTCTTTTTAAGGATAATGTCCTGAAATGAGCAATGGAATGTACTAGTTTTGATCCTTATAGAATCATGAACTCTAAACGTGGAATATATATTTAAATCTTTTCATGAAGTGTTGAGAGCCACAGCCAAAGGGGCCCCAGCAAACTTCCAGCTGCCAGCAAACTTCCAGCTGCCGGCTGATGATTGGCTCACAGTGGCCCCAGCAACATCTAGCTGATTGGCTCCTCTGCCGTGATGTTCATTGGGCTGTTTCCCTGCCCTTCAGACTGCCAGCTGATGATTGGCTCATAGCGGCCCCAGCAATATCTATCTGATTGGCTCCTCCATGGAGCTGCTAATTGGGGGACTTCTTTGGCTCCGCCCACACGACCCAGCCAATCAGCCTCAAGAGCAGGAGGATTGTGGGAGGTGTGGAGGTTTGTGTGGGGGTGAGAGGCTTGTGGGAAGCCTGTGGTGGCAATTGGGCTCTGAGGGTTTTTTCCTGAGGAGCTGTTTTGTTTGGCATTTGTAGTTCTAAAAATAAAGTTAGTTTCTTTTGACAAGTGGCTCCTGAATTGTGCCCAGCCAGACTGCAGCAATGAAGTATTCTTAACACATTCAAATAGATTTTTTAAAAGAACTCTAATTAAGATCTAAAACAAAAGAGTAAATTTAAGCACAATCTGTCACTTAAACCAGCTCTACAAATACTACATCATATGAAAAATGATTCCAATTACGGTAGCAATGAATAATAGCACTGAATTTTACTTCTTGTACAAAATGCTGATTTCCCAATTTGAGGACAGAATTAAAATTGTTACAAGGGATATATTCTTACTATTCTTTATTTAGTTAAATTCAGGAAATCTAAATGCAACTATTTAGAATATTTAATGCAACTTTAAATTTTAATTTAAATGCAACTACTTAGAATATTTAGTAAAAATCATTTAGCTGTAGTGATCATGGCACATTTAGATTGGAACATTAATTTTTAATATTTTTGAAATTTAATGGATGGAATGCAAGATGAGTATATGCTGTCACAGGTTTTAATTTATTTCTGGTGTTTAGAATGACAAGGAACTTATGAGGAACTAATTTCAAATAAATAAATTTAATACAACATGGTGTCTTATATTTTTATTTATGGAAAAATTATTAGTTTCATAGACACAATAAAAATAATATCAACAACAATTTAGAATGACAAGTTATATACTGTTTAATTTATGTAATTATATAAAAATTCAATGAATTTTTATTGAGGATAAAAATTTATCTTAAGTAGTTATCTAGAATGAGTGAAATGTGAGAATGGCTTTTTAAAAAAAGAATAAAAATAACAAGTGCTGGTAAAGATGTGAAGAAAAATTAATGCTTGCACACTGTGGAATGGAAATTATACTATCCATTATGGAAAACAGTATGTCAATTCTGTAAAAAATAAAATAGAACACCATATAATCCAGCAATTCCACTACTGGGCATATTTCCAAAGGAAATGAGTTTAGTATGTAAGAGGGACATCTGAACTCTCCTCTAAGTATATTACAACACTATTCACAATAGACATAAAAATAGAAATAGCTTAAGTGTACATCAATTGACAAATGTATAAAACAAATGTGGTACATTCACACTATAAAATACTATTCACCATGTAATACTATTCAGTCATAGAAAGAATAAAATATTCAATTTTTTAACATCATGGATAGAATTAGAGTTCATCAGGTTAAATGCAGTAAGCAAGGCACAGAAATACAAGTACTGCATGATCTTACTTAATGTGGAGTACAAATATCTGATCTTGGTGAAATTTATAGTAGAACATTGGCTATCAGAGGCTGGGGAGAGTCAGGGGAAGTGAGAGTTAGGGTAAGGTTTATCAGTGGGACTCAGTTACAGTTAAATAAGAGCAAGAAGTTCTAGTGATTAATTGCATATTAGGGGGACTATAAATAGCAATCATGTGCCAAACACTTCAAAAATGTAAAAAAAAATGATTTAAAAAGTTTTCACCATAAACAAAGATATGTTTATATATGTTTAATCTTATTTTGACATTATGCAATATATACATGTATTAAATCATCATATGGCATTCCACTTTTTTTTTTCACCTGTGTAAAAGCAATCATGTTTTAATTACGGACTAAAAATTACTAATACATGAACTTGAATTTGAATTAGAAAAATTAAGCTTCTAAATATAATTTCTAGAGACTGTCTTAAGGGGGAAGTGTCAATGAATTTTTTTCTCTACATACAATATGATCATTAACAGACTAGTAAATCTTAACTGGAATGATGAGGCAAAAATAGTAAAACCACACTTTTCTATAAAAAGTTACACATTATCTTCTGTAGGGATAGCTATCGTACATGAAAAAACAAAGATGTGATCACTCTATTGCACACCCAGGAATGCTGGGGAATCTGGTCTTAGAATGATCTAGTCATCTTCTTCCTCTCCATCATCTTCAGCATCTCGTTTCCTCTTCTCCCCTCGGAGACCTTCTTCTTCTTCCTCCTCTTCTTCCCCTTCTTCTACATAATCATCATCATCTTCTTCATCCTGAATTTCTTCTTTCATCAAGTAAGAAAGGCCCACTTCTTCTTCTCCCTCTCCCAATTCTGACCCTGCTTCATCTTAATCCTCCTCCTCATCATCATCTTCCTCCTCTTCCTCATATCCTTCAGGTGGACCAGCTTCATCTTCCTCTTCATCTCCATCATCTTCATCTCCATCCTCATCATCAAACTCTTCGGAGTCAGGTGCTTCATTATCCTCCTGATCAAATCCATCTAAGTATGTGATTTGTTGCAGCAATTCAAAAATACTTTCTCTGTAATCTTCCAGATTTGTGATCTCACAGTTAAACAAGTCAAGACTTTTCAAATTTTTAATATTTTGCAGAGCTTCTACCGTACTGAGATCTTTGATTTTGTTTCCACTCAGATTGAGGTAGGTAAGATTTGGACATTTTTCTGCCAGGACTTCCAAGCCTCCAGAAATTATATTGTCACTAAGTTCCAACTTTCGAAGTTTGTTTAAGCTGGGAAGTTGGGCCAATGAACTTAATTCCACATTAGCCATACTCAGAAACTCGAATTCTTTAAAAGTATCATTCAGGCCTTCAATTTCCCCATTGACACACAGGCAATTATCAAGAACTAACTCTGTCACCTGGACCCCCGGTGGAGACTGGTCTGTTCGCTCTCCCCACACACCCTCAGCACCCCGGCATTCCACTTTTATCTTCCATTTAAAAAATAAATGATTTTGCCGGGTGCAGTGGTACAAGCCTGTAATCCCAGCGGCTAGGGAGGCTGAGACAAAAGAATCACGAGTTCAAAGCCAGCCTCAGCAAAGACAAGGCACTAAGCAACTCAGTGAGATACTGTCTCTAAATAAAATACAAACAAAATAGGGCTGGAAATGTGACTCAGTGGTTGAGTACCCCTGAGTTAAATCCCCAATACCCCTGAAAACATGTATTTAGCAAAAATTTTTGAAAGCATATATATGCTAAGGGGTAAATATTACAAAATATAAAAGAAATATGAATAACTCAATAGCCTGAAAGCAAATAACACAATTCAAATATGACAAAGGACTTGAAGAGACATTTATGAGGAGACATAAAAATATCCAATAGTTATACATACAATAAAAAGTTGCACATCATTGATCATTAGGGGGATAAAAAATAAAATAACACTGATATATCTCTTTGAACCTATCCAAATTGCTTGTCTCAAATATATGATTAATAATTGTTAATATTCAGAGGAAAGGAATGCATACACATTGTTCATTGGAATGTAAACTACTACAATCATTATGGAAAACAATATGAGGTTTCTAAAAAAATAATATGACTACAATACAACTAGTCAATCACACTTTGGGACATATATCCAAAGGAAATAAATCCAATATATTGAAGGGATATCTGCTGTCCATGTTCATTGCTTCACTATTCACAATTGCCAAGAAATGGAAACAACCTAAGTGTTCATCAACTATTGAATGAATAAAGAAAATATGTTATATATACACACAATGTTCAACCATAAAATAGAATAAAATCTTGTTATTTGCAGCAATACAAGTGGAACTAGAAATTATTATGTTAAGTGAAATAAGCCAGGAAGAGAAATACAAAAACATAGTATCACTCTTATGAGGGAGCTAAACATTTGATCTCATAGATAGGCATGGTGGAGCATCCCTGTTATTGCAGTGATTCAGAAGGCTGAGGCAGGAGGATCACAAGTTAAAGGCCAGCATTAGCAATGTAGGCCCTAACCAACTTAGTGACACCCTTCCTCAAAAAAAAAATTGGGCATAGAATGGTGGTTACCAGAGGATGGGGAGAGTACAGAATAGTAAGAGAGGGAGAGGTTCATCAATGGGTACTAAGGTATAGTTAGATAATCGAAAGAAGTTCTGTTGTGCTATTGAACAATGGGGTGACTATAAATAACAATAATGTACTATACATTTTGAAAAGCTAGAAGAAAGGATTTTGAAAGATTTCATCATGAGAAATTTTTGAGGAGATAAATAAATAATCCTTTATCCTGATTTGAACATTGTCTGGTTATACATATATCAAAACATTACAGGGCTGGGAATGTGGCTCAGGAGGTAGCGCACTCGCCTGGCATGCGTGCGGCCCGGGTTCGATCCTCAGCACCACATACCAACAAAGATGTTGTGTCCGCTGAGAACTAAAAAATAAATATTAAAAATTCTCTCTCTCTCCCTCTCTCTCTCTCTCTCTCTCTTAGAAAAAAAAACATTACATGAAAAAAATGTTCCATATCACTGGTCTTTAGGGAACACAAATTAAAATCACAATGAGAAATTACTTTACACCTGTCAAAACAGCTTTTGTCAAATAGATGAAGGATAAACGTTGGGATGCAGAGAAAAGGAACTCTTGCATATTCTTTGTGGAATAAGCAATGATATGTAAACTAGTACAATCATTATGGAAACAGTTTGAACAGTAACATGTGCAATTGTTATGTTTTCATATTAATTAAGATAAATTAACATAAAAGAAATATAGGAGCACGATAAAATTTGAGGAAATGATGAATATGTTCAGTATCTTGATTATATTGTTTCATCATTATATACCTTCATAAAGGCTTACCATATATTGTACTTGAAATATATACGATTCATTGTATGTAAATTATTTTAAAAGAATAGACTTTAAAAGAAAAAAGTGTGGTCAAAGTTCAAATGACAAACACTGGTTTTATTTGTGGAAGTAAAAGAACTATTTATCCTAAGGGAAAGACTAAGCTAATAGTTTCATAAGCATCTGCTCTACATGTCACTTTTTTCCTCATCCAAAATAATTCCTTTGTCTCAAGTTGTACTATTGAATAAAGTTTGTATACCATTTAAATGATTGAGGACAATGTCAACCACACATCTGTACAAGAATTATCTGAAATATGTGTTTAATAAAAGAAAATGCTGACTCCTCAGATATTCTTGGGACAGGAACTTTTACATTATATACTATGCAATGTTGCTAATATAGTCTTCCTATATACATAGCCTTCCAGGAATGTTTCATAAAGGAAGGAAGACCTTAGAGAAAATTATAATGAACTTTTCAATATTTATATCAAGGTTAAATCAGATGAAAATATGTATCTATCATGCTAAGTGAAATAATCAGTCCCAAAAAACCAAAGACTGATATATGGATGCTAACACACAATAAGGGGAGAACAGAAATTCATTGGACTAGACAAAAAGGAATGAAGGGAAGGGAGAGAGGATGGGAATGGGAAAGACAGTAGAATGAGTCTTACATAACTTTCCTGTGTTCTTATATGAATACACCACCAGTGTAAATTCACATCTTGTACAATCACCAGAATGGGATCCTAATTTGAATAAATTATAGTTCTTATATGTATAATATGTCAAAATACAATATTCTGTCATATAACAAATATTAAAAGTAAAAAAGACAAATTAAATGGGGAAAACAAATTTAAAAAGCGTAGTGCAGTCTGTACAGAGAATATTGGATCAGAGAAAAGAGCAAGCCCACTGCTATTTAACATTATGGAAAACATTAATAACCAGAAACTCTGACAAGGGTTTTCATACATATTATTTTATTCTCACAACAATGCTGTGTTCAATCTTATTATCCCAATTTTACACATGAGGCCACCAACTTAACCACTTGATCATGATTATTTCCACTAGTTGCTATAAGAGAAAATGAGGTAAATGTGTTATAAGATAACCTGTAATGTGTGCAAACATTTATAATCCTTTATGATGAATTCAAAATAAATCTGACTTGTTTCAATCACTAGAATATGGCAAAAGTGAAGAGCCTTTGCAGATGGAATTAATGTTCCATATCAGTTGATTCTGAGGTAATTAAAAGTAGTTTATCCTGGGTAGACCTGACGTAAATAAAAACTTTAAAAGAGGCTCTGGGACCTTCCCTGAGTTGGAGAGGTTGGAGGCTCTTTTCTGTAGACCTTAAAGGAGAAAACAAACATGTTTCTACAGCCAGAAGGAAATGTTTCTGCCAATGTCCTCAAGAAGCTTGGAAGTAGATCTTTCCATCATCAAACCTCTGATGAAAATGAAGCCTGGCCAACACCTTAATTGCAGTCTTGTGAGACCTGGAGCAGAGGATTTATCTAAATCCATGTCTGGATTTACTGATCTATGGAAACTGTGAGATAATGTGTGTTGTTTGAAACTGCTGCTACTTCATTAAGAGGAAATAGAAAAATAATGCAGCCAATATTGTGTATCCAAGTGGTATATGAGCAATTAAATTGTTTTGTTTTGTTTTACAAGCACTAGCTGGCAGACTTGTTTCTTCACAAACAATCAGCCTTTTTTAAGCTTTGGAATATTATTTTTGTTTATAAAATTTATTTATCTTTATGAGAGGGGGAATACAGAAAAATTCAATAAAGGGAGCCCTTCTTGATTGTTTGCCACATATTTGCAGTGCAAAAGCATTGAGCAAGTGGTTTAATGTTCAGATTCCTTGTGGTCTTGAGAGAGCATTAGACAGAGCCATTAAAAAGGATCATATTCAGGCATAATAAAATTACATTAAAAAGAACAACATCCAATACTCTGCTACTGGATTTAAAAGCAAGAGAGAAAAAATACTTTAAGAATTCACTAATGATAATGATAAAACTTACGGCAGAGATTCTAAATAAAGAACTGTGGAAAAGTAATTATTATTACCAAAATTAAGCAAGATTGATAAACTTACCTAGAAGCACTGATAGGACCATGGACTTTAATAATTTTTCCTTAAAGAACATAAAATATTTATGGTTCTTTAGTATAGTGGACAATTTTCACATATTAGCTTATGAATTTTCTGTTTACCCTACACATAATAATCAAATAAGCAAATGATCAATCAACATCCATTTGGTGGATTTCTGCAAGTTTCTTAGAACAAACATACTTCTAACATTTTTCTCCCAATCTGAACACATAATCAGAAGCAGACTGTATCTGGATGGATGTCTATTGGCATGGAGAGTTAGGGTCTTTTCCATCTCTGAAAAAATCTTACAAACAAATCTTTCCTTGGCAACATTTTAGAAAAAAAATAAAGTCCTAGAAGAGTAACATTGTGTTCCAGCTTGTAATTGAGAGACTGTGGTTTACACTGTACTATACTTATGAACAAATATCTTACCACTGACACGTTAGTCTCCTTTTTATCCTGAATTGCCTCTAGAATAGCAGGGATGAATTCTGCACAATGTTGACTGTGTCTCTACCGATTCATCATAACTTTCTGGCCCCGAGTATCCATGACAATCTGACCAAATGCATCTGTGAAAAGACTAGGTTAGGTTAAGAGTTCAGTTGTGCCTCAAGAATGAAACAAATTTAACTCATCTAATCACGAATAGAGCCAAAGGTTTTGGCTTTATAATAATTGTTCTATCCCACTGTGCTAGCCATTATATGACTTGATTTTATCTCCTTGTTATCTTATTAGCTGTAACTCGTTGCTTTGCTGTTTTATTGGTTGCAGAATTTATAGTTTGCTTCTTGAACCTACCACAATCTACTTTCAAGTGTTATACCACTTCATATATAAGAATTTTATCTGTGTACTTTTATTTTCCCTTCACAGACTGAGTTATTTTTTGTCATGAAACATGGTATATTTAGAGATATGTGTATTTACATATGTATATTCATTGTATAATAAACATATGCACTAACATATGTTCTAAAGTCCATACTACTTTATTGCTATTTTTATTTATATATGGAATTTTCTAAGAACAAGATTTCAATATTTCACAGTACTGCACAACTATGATCACAATCAATGTAATAATATTTTAATCTCTTCAAAGAGGATGGCTGTGCCTATAAGGAACTATTTTCCATTTCTCCCAAACTCCCCTAGGCTTGATAACCACTAACTCACTTTCTGTTTTTATAGACTTGTCTATATTAAATATTTCATATAAATTGAATCATATGACATGAAGTCTGATGAGTTTGGCTGCTTTAACCTAGCAAAATGATATAAAGTTTCATGGTTAGTGTATACCAGGACTACATTATTTTATGGATGAGTGATATTCTTTATATGGATGTAGTATATCCTATCTTTCCAATAATAATTGATGAATATTTGGGTTGTTAATACTTTGAACATTCATGTATAAGTGTTTTTGTGGATGTTTTCATTTTGGGGGGGGTAATATTCCCAGGAGTAGAAATGCCAAATCATCTGGCAATGTTATATTTAACGTTTTGAGTAAATATATAACTTGTCAAGGGAGGTTCAATAAGCAAAGTTTTCAATGTAACTTACTATATTATATAGAATAAAGTTACAGAAAATGTACATGATCATCACACTAGACACTGTAAAAAGTATTTGAAAATTCCAATAGACTCTAATGATAATAACATTCCACAAACAGCATAGAAGGAAAATTCCTCAACTTAATGTCATCTATGAAAAACTCAGCATCATATTTAATGGCAAGAGACTGAAACATTTCTCTTCTAAGATTAAGAAAAAGATAACATTGTTTGCAATCACCACTTCTAGTTAATATTGTAACAGGTATTCTCGCTGGTACAATGCAAGAAAAATGGCATTATGATTAGAAAGGAAGAAATAAAACTGATTTTACTTGAAAATGACATTATCATCTATTTTGAAATGTCTATAGGAACTAACAAAATTATTATTATTAAAATATGAGTTAAATGGAGTATCATAATATAATATCAATATATAAAAAATCAACAGTGAGGATTCTAATAACAGACTAAAGGAACCCATCAGCTGATTGGGTAGCTGCTTTTTGACACTGAATCAAAATAACAGTTTCATGGTGGCACATTGAGGTAGGAAGGCTGTGGTTACCCACAAACTGGGTAGTAATTAAGAGAACTAGACAACCAGATGAAAATCAGAAACATTGGTTTTTAGAATAGAGAATTAATAAAATGACTAAATTGTAGAAGCACCAGGCACACCATGGCTGATTTGGGGAGGGGAAGCTCCCCCACTGTGAGCTGAAAGAAAATGTTCCCATGAATTCAAGAAAAGCAGGCTCCACTGACCAGCAAGTGAGATAACACAGGAGGGAGATTCCTGGCACTTCCCGGTGGAGTTAATGAAAGTAGAGAACTGTCACCAGTTTAAAAAGACTCTTCATTTGTACTCATTGAGTAAGGTATTAGAAATCCCTGCAATTTTCCTTTGCTTTTCATTTTTTCCCTCTACTTTTATTTTATTTTTTTTATTGGTTGTTCACAACATTACAAAGCTCTTGACAAATCATATTTCAAACATTAGAATCAAGTGGGTTATGAACTCCCATTTTTACCCCAAATACAGATTGCAGAATCATGTTGGTTACACATCACATTTTTACATACTGCCATATTAGTGACTGTTGTATTCTGCTACCTTTCCTATCCTCTACTATCCCCCCTCCCCTCCCCTCCCATCTTCTCTCTCTACCCCATCTACTGTAATTCATTTCTCTCCTTGTTTATTTTCCCATTCCCCTCACAACCTCTTATATGTAATTTTGTATAACAATGAGGGTCTCCCTTCATTTCCATGCAATTTCCCTTTTCTCTCCCTTTCCCTCCCATCTCATGTCTCTGTTTAATGTTAACCTTTTCTTCCTGCTCTTCCTCCCTGCTCTGTTCTTAGTTGCTCTCATTATATCAAAGAAGACATTTGGTATTTGTTTTTTAGGGATTGGCTAGCTTCATTAAGCATAATCTGCTCTAGTGCCATCCATTTCCCTGCAAAATCCATGATTTTGTCATTTTTTATTGCTGCATAGTACTCCATTGTGTATAGATGCCACATTTTTTTTATCCATTCATCTATTGAAGGGCATCTGGGTTGGTTCCACAGTCTTGATATTGTGAATTGTGCTGCTATGAACATCGATGTGGCAGTGTCCCTGTAGCATGCTCTTTTTAGGTCTTTAGGGAATAGACCGAGAAGGGCAATAGCTGGGTCAAATGGTGGTTCCATTCCCAGCTTTTCCAGGAATCTCCATACTGCTTTCCAAATTGGCTGCACCAGTTTGCAGTCCCACCAGCAGTGTACAAGTCCCCACATCCTCGCCAGCACTCTTTGTTTTTTGACTTCATCATGGCTGCCAATCTTACTGGGGTGAGGTGGTATCTTAGGGTGGCTTTGATTTGCATTTCCTTGACTGCTAGAGATGGTGAGCATTTTGTCATGTACTTGTTGATTGATTGTATGTCCTCCTCTGTGAAGTGTTCCCTCTACTTTTTAAATATTGTTTTATGTCTTGTTCTAGGTATGGCTTCTTTTTGAATACATAGGACCCAAAGCTTCTTATGTTTTTCTTTTCATCAGAGTGGTGGGTGCCCAAGTCATGTGTCAATATGGGCATAAAAGTGAGTCTGTGGGACAGAATTGGGGAAAGCTCAGGGTAGCGATGAGGGCCACAGCTGCCAGTCAGTGGATCTATAGACTGGAGAAAAGTGAAGGATATTTTAATTTTCAATTTAGAGTCTGAACTCTTTGATAAGCAGTGAGGTCAAAAGGGAGTGGATCTGTGGTGGATAAATGTTGGGTGGATAGCAGCAATCCACGGCAACCTACTGTGGGCCCCACTCAGAAAGGTAAGGAGGATCTCCTGCTATGACCTGTCAACAAATAAATGACCTAACATTACATCTTAAAACCTAGAAAAAGAAGAATAAATCAACACCAAAAGCAGAAGACAGGAAATAATTAAAATCAGAGCTAAATTAATGAAATCAAAACAAAAGAAACAATTGATAAAATTTACAAATCAAAAAGTAGATTCTTTGGAAAAATAAATAAAATAAAATACATAAACCTCTGGCTGTGTTAAAGAAGATAAAGGGAGAGAAAACTCAAATTGTGAAAATACAAGATGAAGAAGGAAACAACAAATTCAACACGTCTGAAATACAGAAGATAATTAGAAATTATTTTGAAAATTTATACTTTATTAAAATAGAAAATATCAAAGACATTGGCAAGTTTCTAGAGATATATGACTTACCCAAAGTGAATGAGGAGGAAATACATGCTTTCAACAGATCAATTTCAAATAATGAAATAGAAAATGTCATCAAAAGCCTACCAACAGCATGGTACTGGTACCAAAACAGGCGGGTGAACCAATGGTACAGAATAGAGGACACAGAGACTAATACACAAAGCTACAACTATCTTATATTTGATAAAGGGGCTAAAAGCATGCAATGGAGGAAGGATAGCATCTTCAACAAATGGTGTTGGGAAAACTGAAAATCCATATGCAACAAAATGAAACTGAATCCCTTTCTCTCGCCATGCACAAAAGTTAACTCAAAGTGGATCAAGGAGCTAGATATCAAATCAGAGACTCTGCGTCTGATAGAAGAAAAAGTTGGCTCAGATCTACATATTGTGGGGTCGGGCTCCAAATTCCTTAATAGGACACCCATAGCACAAGAGTTAATAAGAATCAACAAATGGGACTTACTTAAACTAAAAAGATTTTTTCTCAGCAAGAGAAACAATAAGAGGGTAAAATGGGAGCCTACATCATGGGAACAAATTTTTACTCCTCACACTTCAGATAGAGCCCTAATATCCAGAGTATACAAAGAACTCAAAAAATTAAACAATAAGAAAACAAATAAGCCAATCAACAAATGGGCCAAAGACCTGAACAGACACTTCACAGAGGAGGACATACAATCAATCAACAAGTACATGAAAGAATGCTCACCATCTCTAGCAGTCAGAGAAATGCAAATCAAAACCACCCTAAGATACCATCTCACTCCAGTAAGATTGGCAGCCATTATGAAGTCAAACAACAATGAGTGCTGGCAAGGATGTGGGGAAAAGGGTAGTCTTGTACACTGCTGGTGGGACTGCAAACTGGTGCAGCCAATTTGGAAAGCAGTATGGAGATTCCTGGGAAAGCTGGGAATGGAACCACCATTTGACCCAGCTATTGCCCTTCTCGGTCTATTCCCTAAAGACCTAAAAAGAGCATGCTACAGGGACACTGCTACATTGATGTTCATAGCAGCACAATTCACAATAGCAAGACTGTGGAACCAATCTAGATGCCCTTCAATAGACAAATGGATAAAAAAATGTGGCATTTATACACCATGGAGTATTACGCAGCACTAAAAATGACAAAATCATGGATTTTGCAGGGAAATGGATGGCACTAGAGCAGATTATGCTTAGTGAAGCTAGCCAATCCCTAAAAAACAAATACCAAATGTCTTCTTTAATATAATGAGAGCAACTAAGAACAGAGCAGGGAGGAAGAGCAGGAAGAAAAGATCAACATTAAACAGATACATTAGATGGGAGGGAAAGGGAGAGAAAAGGGAAATTGCATGGTAATGGAGGGAGACCCTCATTGATATACAAAATTACATATAAGAGGTTGTGAGGGGAATGGGAAAATAAACAAGGAGAGAAATGAATTACAGTAGATGGGGTAGAGAGAGAAGATGGGAGGGGAGGGGAGGGGGGATAGTAGGGGATAGCAAAGGTAGCAGAATACAACAATTACTAATAGGGCATTATGTAAAATTGTGGATGTGTAACTGACATGATTCTGCAATCTGCATTTGGGGTAAAATTGGGAGTTCATAACCCACTTGAATCTAATGTATGAAATATGATATGTCAAGAGCTTTGTAATTTTGTGAACAACCAATAAAAAGAAAGCCTACCAACCAAGAAAAGCCCTGGACAAGATGGATTCTCAGCCAACTTCTACAAAAATTTCAAAGAATAACTAACACCAATACTCCTCAAAGTATTCCATGAAATAGAAAAGGAGGGAACCCTTCCAAACTCATTCTATAAGATTGATATCACTCTGATACCAAAATAAGATAAAGACACATCAAGGAAGGAAAACTTCAGACCAATATCCCTGATGAACATAAATGCAAAAATCCTCAATAAAACTCTAGCAAATTGCATATCAAAACATATTAAAAAGATAGTGCACCATGATCAAGTGAATATCCCAGGGATGCAAGGTTGCTTCAACATATGGAAATCAATAAACATAATCCATTATATTAATAGACTTAAAAACAAGAATCATATGATCATCTCAATAGATGCAGAAAAAGCATTTGACAAAATACAGCACACCTTCATGTTCAAAACACTAGAAAAACTAGGGATAGCAGAAACATACCTCAACATTTTTAAAGCTATATATGCTAAACCCAAGGCCAGTATCATTCTAAATGGGGAAAATTAAAAGCATTCCCACTAAAAAATGAAACAAGACAAGGATGTCCTCTTTCACCACTTCTATTCCACATCATCTTTGAAACTCTAGACAAAGCAATTAGACAAAAGAAAGAAATTAAGGGGATACAAATAGGTAAAAAAAGAACTTAAACTATCATTATTTGCTGATGATATAATTCTATATCTAGAAGATCCAAAAATTCGACCAGAAAACTTCTAGAACAAATAAATGAATTCATCAAAGTACCAGGATAAAATATCAACAGCCATAAATCAAATGCATTCCTATACATCAGTGAAGGATCCACTGAAAGAGAAATTAGGAAAACTACTCCATTCACAATAGCCTCAAAATAAATAAAATATAATACCTGGGAATCAATCTTACAAAAGAGGTGAAAGACCTCTACAATGAAAACTACAGAACATTAAAGAAATTGAAGGAAACCTCAGAAGATGGAAAGATCTCTCATGCTCCTGGATAGGCAGAATTAATATTGTCAAAATGGCCATACTACCAAAGGTGTTATAAAGATTTAATGCAATTCCTATTAAAATCCCAATGACATTCTTCATAGAAATAGAAAAAAACAATAATGAAATTTATTTGGAAAAAATAAGAGATCCAGAACACTTAAAGCAATCCTTAGCAAGAAAAGTGAAGCAGGAAGCATCACAATACCAGACCTTAAGCTATACTACAGAGGTATAGTAACAAAAATGGCATGGTATTGGCACAAAAATAGACTTGTAGACCAATGGTATAGAATAGAGGACACAGGGACAAACCCACATAAATATATATAAAAGGATACCAAAAATATTCACTGGAGAAAGGACAGCCTATTCAACAAATGGTGCTGGCAAAACTGGAAATCTATGTAACAAAATGAAAGTAAACCTCTATCTCTCACCCTGCACAAAAATCAACTCAAAGTGGATCAAAGACTTAGGCAATAGAACAGAGACCCTGTGCCTTATAGAAGAAAAAATGGGCCCAAATCTTTACCACTTTGGCCTAAGATCTCACTTCTTTAACAAGGCTCCTAAAGCACAAGAAGTAAAATCAAGAATCAATAAATAGGATGGATTCAAATTACAAAGCTTCTTCTCAGCAAAGGAAACAATAATGTTGGGCTGGGGTTGTGGCTCAGTGGTAGAGTGCTCACTTAGCACCTTCGAGGCCTGGGTTCGATCCTCAGCACCACATATAAATAGAAAAATTAATAATATGAAGAGAGAGCCTATAGATTGGAAGAAAATCTGTATCACATGCCCATCCTATAAACCATTAATCTCTAGGATATATAAAGATCTCAAAAAACACCAAAAAAAATCAATAAATGGGCTAAGGAACTGAATAGACACTTCACAAAATAAGAAATACAATTGATCAACAAATATATGAAAAAATGTTCAACATCTCTAGCAACTAGAGAAATGCAAATCAGAACTACTCTAAGATTTCATCTCACTCCTGTCAGAATGCCAGTCATCAAGAATAGAGGCAACAATAAATGCTGGCAAGGATGTGGTTGAAAAAGGAACACTCTATTGCTGGTGGGACTGCAAATTGGTGCAGCCACTATGGAAACAGTATCGAGATTCCTCAGAAAATTGGGAATGGAACCACCATTTGACCCAGCTATCCCACTCCTTTGTTTATAACCAAAGGAATTAAAATCAGCATACTATAATGAAACAGCCACATCATTGTTTATAGCAGCTCAATTCAAAATAGCTAGATTATGGAACCAACCTAGGTGTCCTTCAGTAGATGAATGGATAAAGAAAATGTGGTAAAAATATTCAATGGAATATTACTCAGCTTTAAAGAAGAGTAAAATTATGGCATTTGCCAGTAAATGGTTGGAGTTGGAGAATATTGTGCTAAGCAAAATAAGCCAATCCCACAAAACCAAAGGCCAAATGTTTTCTCTAATATGCAGATGTTAATTCACAATGAGGTGGGGGAGGGGGCACTAGGGAAGAATAGTGTTACCTTAGATTAGGTAGAAGGAAGTGATGTGAGGGTATGGCTGGGAATGTGATGATAGGAAAGATAGTAGAATGAAGCAGGCATTATTACTGTATGTATATATGTGAGTACATGACCAATATGATTCTGCAACATGTATGCTCAGAAAAATGAGAAATTACATCCCATCTATGTATGATATATCAAAGTGCATAAATGCATTCTATTGTCATGTATAATTAATTAAAATAAATAAAAAATTAAAAAAATTAAAAATAAAGGAAGATCTAACAAATAAACTAAAGGAGAAAACACAGGATATGAAAGACTTCCAACAAAGATAGAAGGTGAAAAAAATTAGAAATCTTTGAAACAAAAGATGTGTGGGCTCTCTCTCATCCAGTGAGGAGGTCAACAGAATAGGGTGGGGGAGAGTGTGGCTGTAGAGTTGCTAATCAAGACCTCCAGAGATCAAAAAGGAAGCAGGTCTGATTTTATTGCACAGTTACCATGAGTGTATACTCAGGCTGTAGCTAAACAGATTACAAGCAGCCACCAATGCAATTTCGGCTAACTGTCCTTGCAGCGACTCATTGAGGAGTAGGCTATGGAGCAAGCACAGGGACTGCAACACATGGCCTCACACCCAGGGCTGTGCCTATGGGGAAAGTGGCCTGCTGCTCATGCTCATAGCACGAGGGGAGTGGCCTGCCACTCAGATGCCCTTAACATATACCATGTATGCAGTACTACACGAACTTGTTCCCACAGAAAGTTTCAATAAATGAAAAATTCATGCAAAAATGTCTCCAATAAATTACATCAAGTGGAAGACAGAATTTCAGAACCTGAAGAGAAGGTGTCCCACACTGAACATTCAAACATTATTTTTTAAAAATAAGAAGCTATGATCAGAATATACAAAAAAGTCTGGAAAACACTAAGAGGTCAAATGTAAGACTCAGAGGCATTGAGGAAGTAGCATAGATTCAGGCTATTAGCATTGATTACAAATTCAGTGGAATAAAAACAGAAGATTTAACAAACCTTGGGAACAAATTTTGCCTCCAGATACTGTAGACATTTGGAAATTCAAACAAAAAAGACCAAAAGAATGTATGCACAACACATTGTAAGTAAAATGCAAAAAAGCAACGTGTAGCAGGGGGAAAAATTATAGACTACAAGAAAGAGACAACAGACACCATATTTAAAGAAAATCCAATCATAATAGCAACAAATTTCTCAACATACAACCTTCAGTCCTGGAAGTCTTGACGCAATATATTTCAGGTCCTGAAAAAATGAATGCTAGGAGAGATTGCTATATCTGGCAAACATATCCTTCAGAATGGAAAGAAAAGAGGCCTTTCAACATAAATATAAAAAACAGAATCCATGCTTATTAAGCCAAAATTGCAAATGATTATTAAAGAAAACTTACAAACAGAAGTAGACAATAATAACAACAAAGAATTCTTGGGAAATATTAAGATTTATCAGAATAATAGAAAATAAAATATGAATGAGGGTCAAATCAAAAGTGAGAAATAAATAAAAATTGCAGGAAATAACAAACAACTTATAATTACACTGACTGTTAGTATCAGCTCTTTAATTAAAAGAAATATACTGGCAGATTAGACAAAACAAACCGACAAGTAAACAAACAAGATACAACAATGTGTTGCCTGGAAGAAAGGTACCTCATAAAAAGATATCCACAGGCTGAAATTTCAATATCAGAAAATGATATGCTATGAAAAAGAATCAGAAAGTAAACAGAAGTAACTATCCTTTCATTAAAAGAAAAAAAATAGAATTCAAGCCAAAATTAGTCTGAAGAGATGAATAAGGTTACCAAATAATGGTAAAAGGAATAATCCAACAAGAAGATAAAGGTGAAGTAAATATGCCCAAAAATATTTGTGTCCCTAATTACATAAAAATACAACTCTACATAAAGGCTTAGATATATGCTAATGAAATCTAACAGTTGGTTTCAATACACCTCTTCTACCAATTGATAGGTCATCCATACATAAAAGCAGCAAAACACATAAGACATAAAACATATTATAAACAAATGAATTTAACAGATATACAGGTTATTTCATTCACCAACAGGTGAATATACCTTGTCCTCAGATGCTCATGTGGCTTGCTTCAAAATAGATCATATTTTAGGCTACAAAGCAAGTCTTATCAAAGACAAGAATTAATTATAAATTAATATAATTCATTGCATTTTATAAGAACATATGGAAAGAAATTAGAAGTCAACAGCATGAAAAACCCTACAGAAACTTCCTACTCTCATGGAGATTGACCAATACACTTTTGAATGATGAGTGGGTCATCAAAGAAATTAAGGTATCAGGTTTAAAATTCTTAGAATCAAAGAATACAGATAGAGCATACCAGAATCTTTAAAATTAATGATCAATAAAATATGAAAGTTGCCAAATAGATAAGACTATCATGCTAGGTGAAATAAGTCAATCCCCCAAACACAAATGAATGTTCTCTCTGAGATGTGGATCCTAGCACATAACAAGGGGGGAGGGGAAGAATAGATTTTTCAGTGGATTAAAGAAAAGAGAATGAAGAGAAGTGAGGGGGATAGAAATAGGAAAGACAGTAGAATGAATCTGACATAACTCTCCTAAGTACATTTATGAATACATCACAGTGAAAATCTACATCATGTACACCTCCAATACGGTGTACATGATTAGAATAAGATATACTTCATGTGTGTATAAATATGTCAAAATTTACTCTACTGTCCTGTATAACTAAAAACAACAAATATAAAATAAATTGGAACAAACTAATTCTGAAAATAGGAGGAAGAAAATAATTAAAATTATCACCAATATTAATGAAATAGAGAAGAAAAAACAACACAAAGAATCACTGTTACAATAAGATGGATGTTTGAAAGGATAAAAAAGTTACAAACCCTTAGCCAATCTAACTAAAAAAAAAGAAAAAGAAGTCCCAAATAAATAAAAGTAGAATCAAAAAAGGATATATCACTACAGACAGCACTGACATTCATAAAATTATTAGGGACTAATTTGAAAATTTATATTCCAATAAATTGTAAAATGTAGAAGGGATTGATAAGTTTCCAGGTATATACAACCTACCAAAATTGAAGAACAATATCTAGAAAACTTAGATCAATGATAAACAATGAGATTAAAGCATTATAGATTCTCTCCCCTGAGAAATACCAAGACCAGATGGATTCACAACTGAATTCTATCAGAATTTAAATAAGAAGTAAAACCAATGCTCTTCAAATTACTCTATGAAAGAAAAATGGAAGGGATGCTTTCAATCTACTCCATAAAGTCAATATCACACTGATACCAAAACCAGATACCAACACTTCAAGGAAGGAAAACTATAGACCAGTATCTTTGGTGGGAATAAATGTAAAAACCATTTAAAATACTAGCAAATCAAATTCAGCCACACATTACAAAGGATATATGCTATGATTAAACTTGTTTCATTTCAGGGGTATAAAGATATTTCAACATACACAAATCATTAATCATAATACAGCATATAATAGAACCAAGGACAAATCTCAAATGATTATTTCAACAGATGCAGAAAAAGCCTTTGACAATATTTAGCACCCTTTCATGACAAAAATCCAACAAAAAATTATGGATATGAAGAATATACTTCAATGTTATCAACATCTTGATGAATGGGAAGAAGATAAAGCATTTCCTGTATAATCAGCAACAAGTTAAGGATTTCCTATCCCATCCTTCTTATTCAATATAGGAGTTGAAATTGTAGCCGGTAAAAAATCTTTGACCAAAAATAAAACAAATGGGATGTGAATAGAAAGAATGAAGTCAAATTATTACTGTTGATAGATATGATTCTATGCTTAAAAGATGCTAATATTTTGACGTAAAGACTTCTGAAGCTAATAAACAAATTCATCAAAACAGCAGGATCTGTGGGCTGGGGATATAGCTCAGTTGGTAGAGAGCTTGCCTTGCATGCACAAGGCCCTGGGTTCAATCCCCAGCATAATACACAAATATAGCAGGATCTAAAAATAATGTAGCTTTTCATTACACTAATGATGACTTCGCTAAGAAAGAGATCTGAAAACCAAGTCCATATGCAATATCCTCAAAAAATACTCAGGTATAAATCTAACTAAAGAGGTGAAAGTCCTTCACAATAACAATTACAGAGTCCAAAAGAGTTATTCAAGGGCTGGGCTGTAGCTCAGTGGCAGAGCACTTGCCTAGTATGCATGAGGCACTGGGTTGGATCCTCAGAACCACGTAAAAATAAACAAATAAATTAAAGGCATTCTGTCCATTTACATCTACTAAAATAAGTTATTAAAATAAAATAAATTATTAGAAGATGGAAAGTATCCCCCCTTTTGTGAATAGGAAGTAATAATATTGTTAAGTCATATTAACAAAGGTGATCCACAGATTCAATGCCAGTACCAACAAAATAATAATGGAATTCTTCACAGAACATGAAAAACGTCCTAAAATTAAAATGGAATAATGAAATATCCAGAATAGTCTTTTACTCAAAGGAATTCTTAGCAATAGGAGAAAAGCTGGAAGCATAACAGTACACAGTTTCAAAGTATATTACAGAGCTATAGTAATAAAAACAGCATGGTAGTGGCATAAGAACAGACATGTAGACCAATGGAATAGAATACAAGACAGACAAACCCATCCACATATAAACACATAATCATTGGTAAAGGTGCCAAAAACATGTTGAAGAATATAGTCTTTTTAACAAATGGTGCTTGGAAAACTGGATATACATGTTTACAGAGGATAAATATTTAGAATATATAATATACTGAAAAAATCAACACCAAAAAAGCAACCTAATTGATAAATGGGCAAATAAATTAAATAGTTTTCAAAAGAATAGACAAAAATATATGAAAATAGATTCTCAGTAGAATTTTACTGATCTTTGAAAAAAAAAAAACTAATGACAGTCCTCCACAAATTATTCTATGAAATACACAGGGAGGAAACACTCTTAAAATTATTCTACACAGCCAGTATCACACTGATACCAAAATCAGATAAAGACATTTTAAAGAAGGAAAATTAGACTGTTATGGTTTAGATATCAGGTTTCCCAAAAAGCTCAAGTGTGAGATAATGCAAGAATGTTTAGAGGTGAACTTATTTGTTTATGAGAGTCTTAACCTAATCAGTGCACTTATCCACTTGATTGGATTTACTGGGTGCTAAGTGTAGGATGGTAGGGTATTGCTAGATGTAGGTCAATGGGGATGTGGCTTTGGGGTATATATTTTGTTCCTGGTGAGCAGAACTCTCTGCTTCCTGATTGCCATGTTCTGAGCTGTTTTCTTCTGCCATGAAGTTTAGCTTTATCTTGGGTCCAGTGCAGTTGAGTGAGATATCTAAGGATTGAGACCTCTAAAATCATGAGCTCTAAATAAATTCTTTTTCTCTAAAATTGTTCTTGTCAGGTCTTTTGGTCACATCAGTGAAAAATTTGACTAAAGCACAGATCCCTGAATAACAAAGATGCCAAAATCCCTTATAATGTAAAAGACTGCATCCAAAAACACATTAAGGACATTGTATAGTGTGATAAAATTACTTTCATCTCAGGTGGGTTTTTTGGTGTTAAATTTTTTGAATTTTTAAAAATATTTTATTTTGAGTTTTAGGTGGACACAATATCTTTATTTTATTTTTTTTTTAATGTGGTGGTGAGAATCGAAGCTAGGTGAACATGATACCTCTTGAGCCACATCCCCAGCCCCTTTTGAGTTCTTTATATATTCTAGATATTAATCCTCTGTCAGAAGAGTAGCTAGCAAACATTTTCTCCTATTATGTAGTTTCTTTCTTTACCAATTGCTTTCTTTCCTGTGAAGAAGCTTTTTAATTCAATGTCATCCCATTTATTAACTCTTGGCATTATTTCCTTGGTTTTAGTGTCCTATTGAGAATGTTTCTGCCTGTGTCTATATGCTGGAGTGTTGACCCTAGATTCTCTTCCAGGAGTTGCATAGATCCTTGTCTAATTCCTACATCTTTGATTCATTTGGGGTTGATTTTTGTGCAGGGTGAGTGATTAGATCCATTGGTTAAAAAGGCTGTCTTTTCTGCAATGTATGTTTTTGGTAACTTTATCAAGCATAAGATGCCTGTAGATGTGTGGGTTTGTCTCTGTGTCTTCTGTTTTATGCCATTAGTCTATATGTCTGTTTCTATGCCAGTATCATGCAGTTTTTGTTAATATAGCACTGTATGTATTAAAATATGAATTCAGGTATTATGATGCCCCTAGCATTGCTGTTTTGGCTTAAAATTGCTTTGGCTATTCTGAGAATTTAACTCTTCAAAATGAATTTTAGGACTTTTTTTCTAGTTTGGTGAGGAATGTCATGTATTTTGACAGAAATTGCATTGAATCTATACATTGCTTTGGGTAGTATGGCCATTTTAACAATATTAATTCTGCTTATCCATGAACATGGAAGCTCTTCAACCTTCTCAAGTCTTCTTCAATTTATTTCTTCAATTTTCTATGGTTTTCATTTTAGAGGTCTTTCACCTACTTGGTTAGATTTCTTAGGTATTTCTTTGAGGGTATTGTGAGTGTAATTGTTTGACTTATTTCTTTCTCAGCAGGTTTGTTGTTGGTATATAGGAAAGCTATTCCTTTTTGTATGTTGATTTTGTAATGGGATACTTTGCCAAATTTATTTATTAGCACTAGCAATCTTTGTTTTTTTAAATTGAATCTTCTAAATATAGGATCATATCATCTTCAAACAGTGATAATTTGACATTTCCTTCCTCTTTTTATCCCCTTTATTTTCTTTTCTTCCCTAAGAATATTGTAAAAATCGATTGTTTTGCAATTATCTTTAATTTCTTGTTCCATCTTTGCAGAATCAGCCCTAGAAATCCTAGATAATAATTATGTTGTTTTATATAAACTAAACCAAAACTACACTGTGATCCTATTTTCACTGTTCAAATGAGAAAAACTTGAGTTTGAGTCATTCTGTGATGATGATGGTTCTAGAAATAGGCTGTCTTGTATGATGCTCTGGACTGCCCATGGTAATGACATCTAAAGATGTCAGATCACATCTATCAAAGTTACAAATGCACACACTTCTGATCCAGTATATGCAGCATATTCACACCCTGCCACATATGTGGTTTACTGCTACATTTCTTAAAATGGCAACAGGTTGGGCACAGTCTAGAGAATTGGTCACATAAATTATGGTTTATCCTTGCCAGAGAGAACTATGTGGCAAAAGAACAAGGATTCTCTTTAGAAGCTGACATAGAAGACATACTGTAAAGTGAAGAAGAAAGGTGTAAAAGGACATGTGAAATATACATGCACATACATTTCCTGGGGCATACATAAAATATCTCCTGGGAGAACATACAAGAAGGACATTAGCCACCTCTGGTAGAATGAAGCTTTTGTCTGCATACCACTTCCTTCCTTGTGAACATGGACAAGAATGCTAGCTTGTCTAAAGATGAATAAATACTTTAAAAGAAAAAGAAAGTCTTTTTCTCTACAGCAAAATACTGGCAAATGAATGAACTTTTGTATATTTTTATTAAGATATATTTGTATATGGTTTTTAGTTGTACTATACTTTCTAAAATATTATCAACCAACTGTTAGGAGTCAAATTTATTGAATAAGAGATTTTCTACTAGAGTTGTTTAAATATTTATTCTCCTGCTACAATGAAAACTTTTAGGGAAAGTTCTATACCCAACCACTTCATTTCTCATTTTCAAGTATATATGTTTGCATGCACACACACAATTATGAGAACCTAGTCCTTATCAGGCCCTTGGCCAGTATTGAACACAGAAAGATAAATTAGGCATATTTCTCTTTCTCATGAAGTTTATAATCTACTGCAGGTGTCAGCAAATCTTTCTGGAAAGCATCAGATAGTAAATATTTTAGAATTTGTGAACCACATATGGTCTGTATTCCGTGCATTGTTTATTTTTTTACAAACACTGAATAGTGCAAAAAACATTTTTAGTTCCTGGCAGCCCATGAACTGGATGTGGTTGAACCCTGCTGTGGTAAGTAAGGCATACAAGCAAATTAACAGTTACTCTAATTTTGCAAGTTATGACACAGGTACATATAGGGTGATGGGAAACAGAGGAACAACTCCTAGCCTCAAATTGGAGAAATGAGAAGTGGAAAATGAGAGGTAAAGCATAAAATGAAGATTAAAGCATGAATAAGGAAGGATTATGTAAGATGGGATAGAGAATCACCTTTCTGATAAATGTAATAATACCGGATGGAAATGTTTGAAAGAGTATAATTTTGAGAATCAATTATATAAATGATGACCTTGTTGATTACTAGATATGTAAATTGGGCAGTACTGAAATGATACCAGCATCAATTTCCTCATGCACAAAATGAAAATCTTAATGCTTATGTAGAATTATGTGAAAGATCATGTACATTTTCTGGTAAATGCTATTCATGCTATAAATGATACATAGTGTTAATATCACTGTTCTGTGTTATTCACAAAATAAGGCTAAACATATAGAACAAAATTATGAAGGGCTTGTGTGTATTAAATAATTTAGATACTATATTTGAAATACTATTCAAAGAACTGAGGATATATCAATGAGCAAAAAGCCCTCCTGACATGAAAGATAAATGATAAGAAAACCAAGAGGGTTTGAAGATAGTTTGCATATAAGACTTAGAGACAAGAGTCTAGAATGACCGAAAGATTCTATTGGGTCACTAAAACAATGTTATTACCATTCACAAAGAAAGGATTTAGAAAGTCTGAGAAAAGAGAGCAGGACATTTATTCAATGAAAGAATAATGAAAATAACATAATATATTAAGACAAAATAAAGAATTTTACAAAAAAACAACACCATGAGAACATCCTGGAAATATTTCAGTAGTAGCATATTTTTCGATCTCTCAAATTTCTACCATTACAAAAGACAACTGGAAATCA
Source organism: Spermophilus citellus (assembly GCF_964194105.1). Lineage (NCBI taxonomy): Eukaryota > Metazoa > Chordata > Mammalia > Rodentia > Sciuridae > Spermophilus > Spermophilus citellus. Next base: position 80,068,519 of record NC_138190.1, read on the forward strand.
AATTAAAACCCCATGGAGAATATATACATTTAAACTAAGTAACATGATAATTCTAAGAACCTCATAATGTTACCAAGAGGAATAACTCACTAACAGCCATAAGACCTGAATAGTATAATTATTTGTATATGAGAAAGCAGAGGTAAGCACCAGGGCATCTGACATATGTGAAACAGGAAAATGACTCACAGGTGTTTATGGGAAAGCACACTGAGCCAAATTGAAAACAGCAGCTGAAAGTTGGAACAATTGTCCCAAATCCAACAGCAAATGAGTACAAAGGTCCATGGAGGGGTCTAAATTAGTCCAGCATTTAAGCTGCTATGAATTTTTAAAAATGAGTAACTAGGGATAACTTCTTGTCCCCACTTTAAGGAGAAATACCTGTGAATGAAACTGAATGAAGGAAAAAAAGAAGGAAAATCTTTTAGTCAGTTTATCATCATTGTAACCAAATTATCTATTAAGAGCAGCTTAGAGGAGGAATATTTTATTTTGGCTCATGGATCCAGAGGTTTAGCCCATGGTTTTCTTGAGTCCATTGCTGCAGGCCCAAGGCAAAGAAGAACATCATGGTGGAAGGGTGGAGTGGGAAAGTACTGTTCCTTTCATGGAAGCCAGGAATCTGAGAAGGCAGAAAGGAGGAAGGGACCTAAAGGTAGAGTCACCCTTCCACCCTGCCCCCATTGACCTAACTTCTCCAGCCATGCCCTACTTGCCTACAGTTACAACCCAGTCAGTCCATTCAAACTAGAATGGACTAATTAGGTTGTAACTCTAATAATAGAATTATCTTACCTCTGGATATTCCCACATTAACACTGGAGCTTTTGGGGGAATGCCTCATATCCTCATTTAATAACAGAAAAAAAAATCTCCAGATAAATGTGACTAAGGAGTACAGAGCCAGAAAATTTCAAAAAGAAAGCCAGTAAACTTTTGAACATTACACCAAAAAGAGAATGTCTAACAAGTTAGAAAAGTTACATTAACCATATTTCCTTCTAAATGCTTAGAAAAACAAACTAATCCAGGTCTGGTGGCACAAACCTGTAATTCCAGCTACTCAGGAGACTGAGGCAGGAAGATCTCAAGGTCGAGACCAGTCTGAGCAACTTAGCAAGACTCCACCTAAAAATAAAATTTAAATAAAGAAGAAAAAAATCACATCACTCTTACTACAAAAAATTCCACATAAACTCACTATAACAAAAAGGATGAAAATATGCTGAACAACATCCTTGTAGAAATTCTTGAAAAAGAATAAAAACAAATATTCAACTTATGACAATCTCTGAGACAGTTTGAAAGCAGTTCTGAGGCAAATTTATAGCACTGAGTACCTACATTAAAAATTAGAGGCTGGAGTTTTAGCTCAGTGATAGAGTTCTTGCCTAGCTTGGGTCAAGCACTGTGCTCAATCCTCGGCACCACAAAAATAAATAAATCAATAAAATGAAGATGTTGTATCTGTCTACAACTAAAACAAATTTAAAAATTAGAGATATACCAAATAAATGAGCTATGTTCCTCCCTCAAGGCCCTTGAAAAAGAAGAACAAAATAAATAGAAGTAGAAGACAAATCAGTAGAAGACAGAAAATAATTAAAATCATAGCCAAAATAAATGAAATTAAGAATAAGAAAACAATACACAAGATCAATGCAATGAAGAGTTGTTTCTTTGAAAAGAAATGAGATTTACAAACCCTTAGCCAAGCTAACAAAAAAATAAAAGAGTGAGAAGAAGCAAATCAATAAGATCAGAGATGAAACAAGAGATATCACCCAGACCTTTCTGAAATCTACATGATGATCAGAACCTATTTTGAAAATTTATACTCCAAAAAACTGGAAAATTTGGAAGACAATGACAAATATATAGACACATATGACCTGCCCATACTGAATCAAGAAGATATAGAAGACCTAAACAGACCAATATTGAAACAAAAGTTTTGAGATGAAGCTTGATTCACTCTTCTGCTGGCAGGTGTGGTCTGCACAAGCTGCAGGCCTCTATAGCCAAGAAGTGTTACAGCTCTTAATGGTGGGCCATGCTGTCCAGTGTTGCAGCAGATCCCACCATCTCACCATCAATTTCTTCTTTCAGGGTTCTTGTCTTGTGAATTTGAAAAATGGAAATTACAGAAAAGAATGAATGAATATAAGGGTAGAATTTATTGAATAGAAACAAAAACAGAACTTTGGCAATGCAAGAGGGGACCTGAGAGCAGTTTTTTTCCACCCATGTGTGATAATCTAGGGGTTTATACAGCACTTGAGTCACTGCTATTGGCCCAAATATATTCTAATTAAAGTTTGAAAAAAGCACCAACGCTATTGGTTCAAACTTATGCTAATCAGAATTTTGATACATACTAATGCTACTGGTCCAAATCTATGTTAATTAGGGTGTCAAAACTTACTAAAGTTATTGGTCAAATCTGAAGTCCTGGCTTTCATTTAGGTCTGTCCTACTTGCATTTTCTTGTTGCTAGTCAGGAAATGAGAGGTTGAGGTGGTCAGATGAGGCAGCAGTGCTGCACTGAGCAGGCTTCTATAGCAGGCATTCATACCTTGTGTAGGCCTGTCCACCAGAAGATGACAGGTTGTGGCACTCTGGCTAGCCTACTTGATGATCACCTTGCCTCTGGCCCGCTGCACCTGTATGTCCAGTTCCATGTGTTGGGTTATGCTTGCCACCTGCACTCAAACCCATTCAGGCAGCCACTCCACTGCTGTACCCCTCCATTGCTTTGCTGTTGCTTCTCGGCAGGGACCACAGCTGGCTGCACAGCTTGGCAGCTGGAGAGCCATGTCATTATATTAAGTAATAAAATTAAAACAGAAATTAAAAAGCTTCCAAAAAAGAGAAATCCAGACCTGATGGATTCTTGGCTGAGTTGTACAAGAACTTTACAGAAAAACTAACACCAGTCTTCCTCAAATTATTCCATGAAATTGAAAGACAGGGAAAACTCCCAAATAAATGTTATAAAGCCAACATAACCCTGATATAAAAACAGACAAAATGCATCAAGGAACGAAAGCTATAGACGAATATCTCTGATGAACATAAAAGCAAAAATCCTTAATAAAATATTAGCAAACAAGATTCAAAAACACATCAAAAAGATAAATGCAACATGATCAAATAAATGAGCTTTAGTCCAGGGATGCAAGATTGTTAAACATAAGCAAATCAATAAATGTAATTCATAAGTTAAGTAGAATTAAGGACAAAAATCACATGATTATCTCAATAGATGAAGAAAAGGCCTTTGATAAAATTCAACATCCATTAATGTTAAAAATGCTAGAGAAGATAGGGATCAAAGAACTTACCTCAACATCATAAAAGCCATTTTTGACAAATCCAGAACCAACATCATACTAAATGTGGAAAAACTCAAAGCCTTTCTTCTAAAATCAGGAACAAAACAAGGGTTTCCACTCTCACCACTCCTATTCAATATAGTCCTCAAAATATTAGCCAGAAAGATCAGGCAAGAAAAAAAATCAAACAGATTCAAACAGGAAAAGAAGGTAAATTAACTCTGTTTTCCAGTGAAATGATCCTATAAGACCCAAAAAACTCTGTTAGAAGACTTTCAGAACTTATAAATGAGATTAGAAAAGTAGCAGGATACAAGATCAACACCCATAAGTCAATTGCATTCCTATACTCCAAAAGTGATTCAGCTAAGAAATCAGGAAAACCACCCCATTCACAATAACCTAAAAAAATTAATTCTTAAGAAATAATCAAAGGAAATAAGAGAGCTCTACAAAAAATATAGAACACTGAAGAAAGAAATTGAAAAAGACCTTAGAATATGTGATGACATCTTGTGATCTTGGATAGGCAGAATCAGTATTGTCAAATGGTTATACTACCAAAAGCAATATACAAATTCAACACAACCCCCATCAAAGTACCAAGGACATTCTTCACAAAATTAGAAGAAAAGCCAATTCTTAAATTCATTTAGATGAATAAGAGATCCAAAATAGCCAACGCAAGTAAGAAAAGTTAAGCATCATGATACCTAATCTGGAATTATACTATAGAGCTGTAGTAACAATAACAGCATGGTATTGATATTAAAATAGACATGAAGGCCAATGGAACAGAATAGAAGACACAGAGACAAATCCATGTACTTGTAGATGCCTGTTTTTTGACAAAGGCACCAAACTATATATTTAGAGAAAAGACAACAAGTGCTTCTTAAAAGAAAAAAATATCAATGGCCACAAGTATATGAAACAATGTTCAACATCATTAGCAATCAGGGAAATGAAAATCAAAACCACACTGAGATTTCTTCTAATACTAAAAAGAATGGCAATAATCATTAATAATAATAATAATAATAATAATAATAATAATAATAATAAATGCTGGAGGTGATGTTGAGAAGAAGCAACAATTTTATATTGTTGGTTGCATTGCAAGTTAGTACAGCAACCATGAAAATCAGTATGGAGGTTCCTCAAAAGATTAGCTATACCACTCCTCAGTATTTATCCTGAAGAACTAAAGTCTTCATACCATTGAGTATATAAATGCCCACATTTATAGCAGCACAATTCAAAATAGCCAAACTATGGAATCAGCCTAGGTGTTCATCAATAGATGAATAAATGAATAAAAAATGTGGTATACATACACAACGTAGTTTAAGTCATCCATAAAAAAAGTGAAATTATGTCATTTTGGGGACAATGGATGGAACAAGAGACCATCATGTTAAGTGAAATAAGTTAAACTCAGAAGATCAAAAGTTATATGATTTTTCTCATATGTGGAATCTAGAGAGGGAAAAGGAAAAAAAAGGTTGGGGCAGGTTTCAGGGAAATCAAAGGGAACTCAGTAGAGGAAAAGAACCAAGTGGAGAAAAGTGGGGAGGGAGGGAGCAAATGCTGGAGAGTGATATTGAACAAATTATATTTTTATATTGTGTTTATGTACTAATATGTAAAAACAAATCCTATAATTATGTACAACTAAAATGCACCAATTTTTTTTAAAAAATTGGGAAATAAATAAACAAAAATGAAAAAAATCAAAACAAAGGGAAATAATGAAGGGTAATAACAAATCCTTATAACTATAGTATTAAAGAATATCTCAGAAATGAAAATATAAATGCAGATTGATCATCACCAAGACACATACTTAGAGAATTACTGAACTATTAAGAAAATACATTTTTCTTCAGAAATTTATATCACAATGGTTCGTAACTAATGTTAATTTTGTCCCACAGGAACACATTATGATGTATGGAGATATTTTTGGTTGTTACAATTTGAGTGCTATTGCATCTACACATAAATACCATAAATTCTGCTAAATATTTCTGGAAACACAGGACACAACCCCACCACCACACTCACTCACTGATGAACTAGCGTGTGTGTGTGTGTGTGTGTGTGTGTGTGTGTGTGTGTATGCATGCTTAGAGGGGGGACATTCAAACTGAATCCTTAGAGACAAGGCAGCTAGCTATGCAAAGTTTATCCAACACAAAATATTAATAGTGCTGACATTTAGAAACCTCTTTTCTAAGCTGTGTTCAGTGACACATGCCTTGTAGGCCCAGATATTCAGGAGCTTGATGCAGAAGAAAACTTGAACCTGGGTGTCTAAGACCAGCCTGAATAACATGGTGATATATCCAATAAAAAGATCTAGACAAAAACAGTGACTTACAAAGAAAAGAAAAATGAGATAATCATAATCCTTTCTAAGAGGAAACTTTCAAGCCAGGAGAAAATAGACACATTTATGATGTGCAAAGAAAATATAAGCCCAGTTGTTAAAACTGGTAGTGAGGATTAAATGTATAGAACAATGTATTTACTGTAGGAGTAATACCAAATGCAAATTTAAAATAAAGAAAATATAAAATTTGAAGACTCAAACACTATAGATACTGTGATATACCATACCTGAATATTTTTTTCCTTTTCATAATTTTTAATCCAAAATGGATTAACAAGAACAATCAACAAGGATGGGGGTGCCAGATGGAGGCAATAAGGTAACTAGAAAATATGCTTAAGGAATGTTAGGAAGTCTTATTACTATCTTATTTTACAAACTATAAGCATTGATTAGCTTTTTCTGCCATATCTACAAACTTCGCATAGCTAGCTGCCTTGTCTCTAAGGATTCAGTTTGAATGTTCCCCCTCTAAGCATGCATACACACACACACACACACACACACACACACACACACACACACACACTAGTTCATCAGTAATCTCAGTTAGATGGATCTCATAACTATATGGTCTCATTCTATGTCCATGTCCATGACTGACTACATTCATTGTTGTGTGAAATGGATTCATCCCCTGAAAAGATGAGCACTTTAGGCAGAATGAAAAATACTCATTCACAAGGAACAGTCAATTGTCCTAATTGTCCTAACCTCTTTTAAAATCAGTCAGGAAAAAATGACAGACTAGGAACAGAACATTGCTAACTTTGTACTGTTGGAATTATTGTCCATTAATTGATTATTAACTAATTGTCACTAAAATTAAATATCAGAGAAACTAAAAGCAGAATACTCTAAAAACATAATAAAAAACAGAAATTTGTCTTTTTATGCTCAGGAAGTCCCTCCATTCCCAAGTTTCATAGTATATTGTCCTTTTAACTCCAAAATTTGCTTTCTACTAGAAACGTCCTCTTTTTGATCTTTCTTTTGTTTCAGAGCCATCTTGCTCAAATGTTATCTTTCTGTTGTCATTTAAAAAGCCTTTTTAAAAAAGCTTCAATAATACCTGTTGATGAGAGGCTGCTGCCTAATGTTTTCTCCTGTTCTGTTGTCTTTATAAGCCAGGAATTTCCATTTTAAATCTTCTTTCAATTTTCATGAGGTCCATCACATCTTTCTTTAACTTTTTCATCTCTAGCTTCCAAATATGAGACAAAACATACAACCCTTAACTGAGTTTGACTTATTTTGCTTAATGTCCTCAACTCCCATTCCTTTTACTATAAATGACAAGATGCTACTTTTCTTTATGGCTAAAAAAAGTCCATTGTGTATATGTACCACATTTTGTTTATCCATTCAACTATTGATGGACGCTTAGACTGGTTCCACAGTTTGGATATTCTAAATGATGCTGGTATAAGCATGGGTATGAAAGTGTTGCTATATTAGGCTGACATTAGTTTTTAGGATAATTTGGTCAATTTCATTCTAAAATTACTCCACTTTCCTATTCCTCCTCAGAAATAGTGAGTAGTGTAGAGTGTAGCTGGTTCATAGGTAGTTCCATTCCTAGTCTTTTCAGGAAACTCCATACTGATTTACATGTGGTAGTTCTAATTTACAATCCTACCAACAGTGTAAAAGAGTTCCTTTTCCTCTATATCTTCTCTAGCATTTATTATTTGTATTCTAGATGGCTGCAATTCTAAGTGGAGTGAGATGAAATTTCAGTGTGGTTTGGATTTGCATTCCCCTAAATGCTATTGATTATTAAACCTTTTTCATATATTTTTTTGACATTTACATTTCTTCTTTTGAGAAGTTTCTGTTCAGTTCATTTGATTATTTATTAACTGGGTTATTTGTTTTTATGGTTGTTGTTGTTTTGGTATTAACTTCCTTATGTATTCTAGATATTATATAAATATACCACAGTGAATTACATCTTTATATTTGCCTATGAAGCACCAGTTGAAAAAAATAAATAGAAGGAAGATCAGTAAAGTAGAGGAAGGGTATCAGGGGGAGGGAGAAAAAGAGGGCAAGTGGTAGTACTGGGAATTGTAATAGAGCAAATTATATTTCAATCATGTAAGAATGTGCCAAAAGAACCCCATTATTATGTATAACTACAGTGTACTAATAATAACATAAAAAGATAGAATGAATTTCAGATTCTTTTTTGCCCTTTCCAACATTTTATGTTATAAGACTTTAATTTTTAAATATTTATTTAGTTGTAGATGAACACACATTATCTTTATTTGTTTTTATGTGGTGCTGAGGAAAAAACCCAGTGCCTCACACATGTGAGGAAAGCGCTTTACCACTGAGTTATAGCCCCAGCCCCCAAACTTCAATTTTAGACATTCTTGTGTATTAGATTGCTATCTCATTTTGGTATTTTTTTCATTTTTGATGAAGTTTGTGAATTTTTTCATATACTTATTGGTAATTAACATATCACCTTCTGTGAAGTGTCTATTCAAATATTTTTTAAATGGAGTCTTTTGTGATTGAGTTTGAGGACTTCTTTATACATTCTAGACTCCATCCTGTCTCACTTATATTTTGTAATTACTCTTATTTTGTGGTTTGGTTATTCATTTTCTTAATGATGTCTTTTGATGTGTATTTTTATATTTTAGATGTAATCTAATTTATGTTTTTCAGCACAATGCCACTATGGGTCAAGAGGCAGGGATTAACTGTCAACAGATTATATCATGCTATCAGTAGGAATAAGAAAGTACCAGCAGTGATGAGGCATCATTTTGCCACTTTGGCGAATGATACCACTAAAATTCTATGTTTAAATATTTGCTTACAATTGCAGAAATAAAAGGGCATGTATTAGATGGTGGAGAGTGTTGTGGATGTTTAAGTCCTTTAATAGGCACACAATCATCCAGAGAAACTTATTATCTAATTATATTCTTACAACTGAAATTTTAGTTTTTATATGTCTCCATAGCACATCAGAAGTTCTCTACTTTTGCTTAATAACTTCATATGTAGGCAGCCAATTGGAAGTATGGATTTTTGTTCATATATCATTATGCACAAATTGAGATAAGCCTTGCTAGTCACTTGTTAATAGATAATGATATGAGATTTTTCTGCTTGTTGAATGAACTGATGTCACAGAGCAGAAGCAAAATAGTAAGTCCATAAATGGTAAAAATAGTACATTTCTGTTTTATTGATATAAAAATGTTCAAAATTTTGTATGCACATAAACTTGAAAAAGACCACTAGGAGTCCACAAAATCATCCAAGGGATCTATGAGGTAAAAAAATTTCTAAAAAATACTGAGAAGTCAGCCCTAAAGAATAATGAAATTATGGCATTTGCAGATAAATGGATAAAGCCTGAGAATATCATATTAAGTGAAATAAGTCAACCCCCCCAAAAAATGCCAAATATTTTATCTGATAAATGAATGCTAATCCATAATGGCAGGATGAAGGCACTTTAGATTGTGCAGAGGGAATAAGGAGAGGGATGGAGTGTGGGGTTTGGAAGGATGGTAGAATGAGTTGGATATTATTACCCTATATGCATGTATTATGATTACACTACTAGTGTGACTACACCATGTTCAAACAGAGGAAGAAGTTGTGTTCCATTTGTATACAATGTGTCAAAATCTGCTGTCATGTATAACTAATTAGGACAAATTAAAAAATAAAAGCAAAAAGAAAAAATTACTGAGAAGTTATTTGCCAATTTCATTCCTATTGTCTTCTTAGAGTACAAAAGAGTTTTCCAAACGTAACAAAACATATGGTTCTGCAACAGATTGAAAGTACAGATTAAAGAACCAAATTATCTCCAAATATTAAGATAAATTCTAAAGAAATTTGCAAATATGTAAACCAACATCATGCTTAAAATTTTACTTTTCTTTCTGAAATATTTATCTATTCCATTATTATCATGTAATGGTTCTATTATTTCAATTTTAAATGAATTGATATATAGTTATTTTAAACAATTCTCATCACTTTTTCTTTCACTTTTGTAATGGAGAAAAGCTTAGTATTTTTCTTTTTTTTAATACATGACAGTGTAATGCATTACAATTCTTATTACACATATATACCACAATTTTTCATATCTCTGTATATAAAGTAGGTTGACACCCAATTTGTGTCTTCATACATGTACTTTGTATAATAAAGTCCATCACAATCCACCATCCTTGCTAATCCCCTACCTCCTCCAATTCCCTTCCTCCCCTTTTCCCTATCTAGAGTTCATCTATTTCTCCCATGTTCCCCCTCCCTACCCCATTATGAGTCAGCCTCCTTATATCAGAGAAAAGATTTGGCATTTGTTTTGGGGGGGATTGGCTAACTTAGCATTATCTTCTCCAGTGCCATCTGCTTACCTGAAAATGCCATGATTTTATTTCTTTTATTGCTGAGTAATATTCCATTGTTTATATATACCACATTTTTAAAATCCATTCACCCACTGAAGGGCATCTAGGTTGGCTCCACAGTTTAGCTATTGTGAATTGTGCTGCTATAAACATTGATGTGGTTGTGTTCCTGTAGTTTGCTGTTTTTAAATCCTTTGGGTATAGTCCAAGGAGAGGGATAGCTGGGTCAAATGGAGATTTCATTCCCAGATTTCCAAAGAATCTCCATACTACTTACCATATTGGCTGCACCAATTTGCAGTCCCACCAGCAATGTATAAGTGTACCTTTTTCCCCACATCCTCGCCAACACTTATTGTTGTTTGTCTTCATAATAGCTGCCTCTGACTGGAGTGAGATGATATCTTAGAGTAGTTTTGATTTGCATTTCTCTGATTGCTAGAGATGATGAACATTTGTTCATATATTTGTTGATTGATTGTATATCCTCTTTTGAGAGTGTCTGTTCAGGTCCTTTGCCCATTTGTAGATTGGGTTATTTGTTTTTTTGGTGCTTAGCTTTTTGAGTTCTTTATATTCTCTAGAGATTAGTGCTCTACCTGATGTGTGAGGGGTAAAGATTTGCTCCCAGGCTGTAGGCTCTCTGTTCACCTCACAGATTGTTTCTTTTACTGAGAAAATCTTTTTAGTTTGATTCCATCCCATTTATTGATTCTTGGTTTTAATTCTTGCTCTATAGAAGTCTTATTGTGGAAGTTGGGGCCTAATCCCACATGATGAAGATTAGGTTTAATTCCTAGATCCTTGATCCATTTTGAGTTAAATTTTGTGCATGGGGAAAGATATGGGTTTAATTTCACTTGTTGCATATGGATTTCCAGTTTCCCCAGCACCATTTTTTGAAGATGCTATCTTTTGTTCAGTGCATGTTTTTGGCAGCTTTGTGTAGTATAAGATAATTGTAATTTTGTGGGTTAGTCTCTGTGTCCTCTAGATCATCTTAATAGACACAGAAAATCGTTTGACAAAATACAGCACCCCTTTATGTTCAAAGCACTAAAAAAATTAGGGATAACAGGAACATATCTCAACATCATAAAGGCTCTCTACGCTAAGCCTTAGGCCAACATCATTCTAAACTGAAAAAAAGTGAAGGCATTCCCTCTAAAAACTGGAACAAGATAGGGGTGCCCTCTTTCATCACTTCTAGTCAACATAGTTCTTGAAACATTGGCCAGAGCAATTAGATGAAAGAAATCAAAGGGATATGTATAGAAAAAGAACTTAAATTAGCACTATTTGCTGACAATATGATTCTATACCTAGAAGATCCAAAAAAGTCCACCAGAAAACTTCTAGAACTAGTAAATGAATTCAGCAAAGTATCAGGATATAAAATCCACCCATAAATCAAAGGCATTTCTGTATATCAGTGACAAAGCCTCTGAGAAGGAAATGAGGAAAACTACCCCATTCACAATTACCTCAAAAAAATAAGATACTTGGGAATCAACTTAACAAAAGAGATGAAAGATCTATATAATCAAAATTACAGAACTCTAAAGAGAGAAACCAAAGAAGACCTTAGAAGATGGAACGATCTACCTTGCTCTTGGATAGGCAGAATTGATATTATCAAAATTACCATACTTCCAAAAGCACTATACAGATTTAATGCAATTTCAATCAAAATTCCAATTGCATTCCTCATAGAAATAGAAAAAGAAATCATGAAATTTATCTGGAAAAATAAGAGACCCAGAATAGCTAAAGCAATCCTTAGCAGGAAGAGCAAAGCAGTTGGCATCACTATACCAGACCTTAAACTATACTACAGAGCAATTCTCATCATTTTTAAACAATGTTCTTTGAGTGCCTCAATAATTTTTAATGTGAAGAAGACTGAAAACAAAAGTTTTAAGAACCACTAGACTAGATCATCTTGTAATTCCTCTCCAGCTCAAATGTTCTGTGACCTCTGACTTGAACATAATAGAATACTGTGGTAAGCTGATAAATATATTATTATTCAAATTATAGCTTTTTCTTCCGTGACCATCAATTTTCAAAAAGCTCAAAGATACTGTATAAAGGAAATGCTCTTAGTTCTATCTGTAGAAATGAAAATTGACTATACTGATAGTCTTTTAAAGGCCTTCTAGTTACTCTATATTTCCAACTCTCTCTCAGTTAAGCCTCCTTTCTCCATTTTCTTCTACCCTGAGTATGTGATTGCTTCCTTGTTTAACATTTAAGGGCTGCATGTTTGTTTAAAATCTAAACCCACATAGAATGATTGTGCCTAAAGAAAAGACAAGTATGGAAAAGAGGCAACTTCTGGATCTTGGTCATTAAAACTCTTCAGAATTGGTAGGTTTTCTAGGTACCTCCAAGGAAAAAAGCACTGTCAGAAAGAATTTATGTTTAAAAATACCTTTTATTTCTTTTAGATACATGAATATTCAATATATAATATTTGTAACTATGACTTGATGAATGAAAAAAATGGTATTTATGACTTGTGAGTTCATATGCATTAAACACACCATATCCACTATGATGGCCTATCTTACTGCAACATCTGTGAAATTTCCTGAGATATGTATGTGAATACAGTGTGCTTGGTGACTGTGTCCAATGAATATGCATGCATGTATATTCAAAGAGATAGTCATGCTGGTTTCTTCTATCATGACACTTCTCTCAGTTTTTTATATATCCTACAATTCTTGGCTGGCAGAACCAAAATAGTAACCAAATTAAAGTCATAAAGATATAGGTATAGTCAGACATGATCACCACCAACAGGCAGCATATTAAATTACTAAACTTAGTTTTAAACAACAATGACATAATTCAGGATATATTTGGCTACCACTAAGTCAAGAGGTATATAAAGAGGTTCACAAGACAAATGAAAAATTTGTTTTATGGCCTTGATATGGTGATATAATTCTAAAATACTATAAGAAAGAACAAATTATAGTAAGCCTATAGTCTAACAAATTCATATGTGAATCCCTTTAACAACATTCACTGTCAACATTTACCAATAACCATTATAAATTATACTTAGAATGTCAGTAATTCTTTGCATCTAATGATATAATAGCTTATATTTTCTCTATACATTATCATGTAGAGGTCATCAAATTAAAAAATGACTACTCAGGAGTGGGTATTATTACTAAGTAGATTTTTAGCACTCAAAATTCAAAGAACATTGAGAATGAAGTTTTTTAGTGTGAATCACATACCTTCATATCAAAAGTGGGAGTGAAATAATCTACTGAGAAGAGACTAACATCACCTTGGTAGAAAAAAAAACATTTCATCTGTTTTTGACACATTTGTCACTCCTGCTTATCTTTAAGAAACCCATATAGAAAAAATGTCAATTTCAACGTAGAAGAGTGATGATGAGGAAAGGTGCTGGGGGACAGGGGAAGTGGGTGGAAGGTTGGATGTATATAATCAGTAAAGGCTATATGCATGTGTAAATATATCACATTGAATCCCACTAATCTGTAAAATTAATATGTATTAATTTTAAGATGAAATCTACAAAGAAACAACATAATAGCACCAAGATATTTTGTTTGGAATGTGTTTGCTAACACTGAATTTTCCACAGTGTGCCAAGCACCATGCAAAGTACATTTCTTAATTTGTCTAATTCAATCCTTGAATAGATCTAAATATTTGGTAGTCCTGTTTTATTGTTAATAGAGCTAAAATTCAGAATGGCTACTGAATGACTTGTACAAGGCCACTTAGTTAGTAAGGGCCAAACAGAGATCTAAATCCATTCTCTTTGACTAACAGGAGAAAATTGTCTTCATATCACTTGTATTCAGCTTTTTTTACATGATATTATTTATACAAATGTGCCCAAGTACCCTATGCAATCTATGGTACATGATAGATGCTATTTTAAGAATGAATCAATGTATGCATAATTATTTACTACATTATTTATGAAATATTTTTATGAGTTTATTCACATAAGCACAGTGGAGAAGGATGGCTTTAAATTGTGTTGGAAAAGGTGAAATTCTCTTTAGAATTTTGGAATGAGATTGATGTGCAATTTCACTTTCTAAGTGAAGCCGATAGTTGGAAGAGTAGTCTCCAATTACATTTGCTCCCATTTGGTACACTTCCTATTTGCTTAATCATAATGTAATTCTGCTTGGATACAAACATAGCAACAGTAATCATGCTTCACTTCTAACTTCTAATTGAGTGTAAAGCAATAATGACATGCTTTAACTGAACAATTCCCAATTGCATACGTAACATATCATAGCATTCCATTCCTCCTATCAGTGGTTTTGTACTTACTCTTATCACTGAAGCCAATTTTATTATCATATACTGTACTTGCAGTTTTACTTGTAGGTCAACCTATTCCCACATATAGTCCTAAAACACTGTGTGAATTTTTTTCCCCTTTCCCACCTGGGTTACCAGCCTTGAAATTATTAAGTGCATTCTGCTCCTTTTCTCTTTTCCATGTAGGTTGCCAAGGATTTTAAAAATGCTATGAATTAAGGCATATGGCAGATAACTGAAATCTGTCCATACATGCCCTATTCAAAACCTACTTGTGGTTGGTTGAACAAATATTAAGAATCATTGGGGCTGGGGTTGTGGCTCAGTGGTAGAGCACTTGCCCAGCACATGTGAGGCACTGGGTTCAATCCTCAGTATCACATAAAAATAAATACATAAAAAAGGTATTGTGTCCATCAAAAATTATAAAAATATTTTTTAAAAAATCATTAGAAGTACTCTGAGTGGCAGGCAAGAATATTATACTTATCAGTGGAAACAGAATGCTATACCAGATTCTGACTTGTACAATTTCTGTTACCTTGGACAGGTCTCTAAATTCTTTGAGCTTCAGTTTGCTTGTCTAAAAATGAATATGTTAAATTCTGTAAATTCCATGTCCCTAGAAGACATTTTATCACTGGTTTGGTGATAAAGATGTTGAAGATGATGATGTTAATGATAATGATGTTGATGATGATATGGATGTGTGTATATAATTATTTACTTAATTGTTGTTGGATTTGGTTTCCTCCCCCCAATACTCACTTGATAAAACACTTGTAACAAGTAGAGTTGTAAAGTAATCATACATAATTTAAGACAGACCTAAAGCCACAGTTCACAGTAAATGAAAAAATAAAATTAAAATAAGGTAAGAAGTACATCTGTGATTTTACTAATACCAGGGGATGTGAAACAGTAGTAGCATGCTACGAATAACATGTTTTCTAGTATTGTGGGGAAATTCAATAGGACAGTGATTCTTAGAAACTTAAAATATTCAGTAAAACAGTCCTTAGTAATTCATAAAGAATGTACTTATTTTTATCAAGCTGTCTTTTCATCTTTTGGAGATTTCTAAGGCTAGAGAAGTTTAATTTACTTCTCTATAAAATTTTTGAAATCAGAAAAAATGCACACTTCTCAGATAATAAGATGTTAGTTCAAATTCAAGTACTGGTATTCTTTCAAGCCTGAAAATTATATTTAAATGTTTTGTTAATGGATTTTTTTTCAATACTGAAAAGTCGTTTCATCTTCATAAAGCATTGTGTCATAGTGGCTACCCAGCATGATATTAATTAAAATTACTAAGTGAGAAAAATCTGTGAAATATCCATATGAATAAAATTATGTCTATATAACAAATTTCAAACTTAGTACTCAGGTAGATGGCATATTATCTCATTTGCTGTTTGAAGAAGACCCATCAAATTATTATTGGAACAAGTGATACTCATGGGAATCCAGACTTGCATAAGTGACAAGAAGTGGGTCATTATAGTAACTGACCACTTGGGATTGGGAGGAATGCTTGCCTTAATTATCCAACTATTTTATATAAAGGATTTCCTTTGAATAAGTAAAAAATTACTGCATTTTTATTCTTTAATGTGAAAGTAGAGAATAGTTCTATCTGAAATTTAAACTGTTCAACTATCTGGGATATGATAAATTAAAACCCAATATGCTTATTCTATGAAAATTCTAGTTTGTAACCTCTCACACTTTAGTGAACCTGGCCAACTATTGAATCAAATAGATTGCATGATACATCCAGATGTGAGGGAAATTATTGTTTAGATGAACTATACAAAGATATGGTTCAATAATTGCTTAAACATTTGTTGGTCACATTTGTAGTAGTGGAGAACACGGTGTATAGACTGGGAGACTGCATCAAGTTAGATCTTTGAGCTTTAAAAGCTGCAGAATCCATTATTTTTTTAAAAAAATGGTAAAATCTTGAATAATATAATTACTTTCTGAGGAGTCAATTTCCTTATCTAAGTAACTGTGTTTATTGAATGCCTTTTATTTTCTTTATATCTCTAAGTTTATCTCTGCATATACAATGAAGTCAAGCAAATTTATTTGGAATTGGTGAAACTTTAAAATTTAGGTTGTATTCTCACACTTATTTTATTCTCAAAGCTCTTTAAAATATCATATTCAGGCTGAGTTCTGTGGCACACACCTGTAATCCCAGGAGCTTGGGCGGCTGAGGCAGGAGAACCACGAGTTCTAAGATAGCTCAACTACTTAGCAAGGCCCTAAGGAACTTAGCAAGACCTTGTCTCTAAATAAAATATAAAATGGGCTAGAGATGTGGCTCAGTGGTTAAGCACCCCTGGATTCAAACACTGGAACCAAAAAAATATCATATTCAATCAGTTCAAAATTTACATATAGAAAAGAATCATGTAATTATACAGAATTGAGTGACTATTTTGATGCATAAATATAGTCAATTTTTCCTACATATTTGGGTACTTTAAGAATAATTGTCACTAAAGCTATTAATTTCAAATTTACTCATCAGTGAAAACAAACCCACCTATAATTTTGTCTTGTAAAATAAATAATCACAAATGTTTTAAAATTAAATGATGAATATGAAAAGAACATTAATTTTCGTTATGCACATCTAAGCAAATTTATTGTAGGCATAATTAGCTGTGAAGAGGTAAAATTATTTGCAAATGTTTAACTCTGTTAGCATGTATCTTATGGAAAAATGTGAAATTTCCCAGAGTACATTTATATTCTAGTAGGAACAACTTTTTCTCAAATTCTTTTCCATTTGTCTTTTGCATAAAAATATGAAATGTTTAAGCAAATGACATAATAATGCTAGATATTGTCAGTACAACTGCAGTGGTGCCCTCTAATTTGATCAAATTCTAGGTATCAAAGTATGGTGCATTGAAATGATATCACATGATTGTTTCAAAGGAGATTATCTGTACTAGCAATAAACATGGAAACTGAAATTAAATACAATATTGTTTACATTCACTTCAAAAACCAAAAACCTAAGTACTAGTCTATTAAAATAGGTACAGAATCTGAATCCTGAAAATAACAAAATGCTGGTGAAAGCAATAAGATAAATGGAGGGATGCCAGCAAGTTTACAGAATAGGAGAGGTCCCTTACTTGTATTCTCTCACAATTCTGCACCCATCCACAGACAAAAGTCTCTTTGTTGGAGCTTTGTTATTTAAGTAGGAAGTTGAAAAATCCCAGTGATGCCCAGGTTGTTTTGAGAGTAAAGACCAACACTGAAAAGGCAGACCTACTAATTATATCTGCAGCTTCAAACTCAGAAATGGCCTGCTCTCAGATGAACTAGGCTACAATTCTGTTTGTCCTTAAGCCTACAAGTGAAACCATTTTTCAATGGGCCCATAAAGAGTCACACATATTAGTGCCTTGGTACACATATTTATCTTCCCAATTATATGGATCTCAGCAATAGACTCAAAAGTGACTATTTGACTTCAGCCTCCTTCAGCTGTGGTCCTAACTTAGTAATACTTACACCAGAATCCAGAGGGAGACTTGCCCATCAGAGCCAATGAGACTGTTTTTCTGGCCTATGTCACACAGCAAGATCCATAAGGTTCCCTGTCTTGGCTCCAGACCCTCTCCATCATGAGAATTATCCCATCCATATAAATACCTGCTGGTAACTCACATATCTGAACATGACAAGCTTGCCAGCCTCTATCCCACATATATCCTAAATAGGTCCTGGAGCTCAACTCCAACCCTTCTAGGGTATAGTCAGGGAGAAATTCTGACAGCATAGGAACCTGTTCAGAGTTGCATCCATTTGTGAAAACTGGGGAGGCTTGCTGTCTTTCATCACACAACAGATCCTGAAAGGGGCCCTGATTCTAGCAGCTATTGAGAAACTGATGTGACTACATTTTTTGAAAAATAAATGAGTAACAGCAGCTTCTACCTCAAGGCCTGTCCTAAATAAGGGGGTGTGACCCTTGTCCTTGGGAAAAACTCACAGAGCACTCCTAAGCACATACCCACCCAGCTGAGTTGTTTGTCTGTAAATAACAGAAGAGGTCTGCGTTGCCAGGTGTCCCTGACTCAGTCAGACTAGGTGGGGACCCATAGCAACCCCCTAGCAGCCACCAATCAGCATAAGACAGGGAAAATACCTGGGATGCCAGATGACCCCCAGGTAGTTTATGGTGGTTGATAATAAGTTGGGAAACCATGTAGTTTAGCACGTACACCCCTCGTGGCCTAAACCAATCAGTTCAAAGGAATCCCCTTCTTGTACTAACCAATCACCCCTACCCAACTTGTTCCCGCCAGTGAATGTGCTAATCAGTGTTAAGAGTTGTTTGATTTTCGCGTGGTATGGAATGATTTGCTGTGTGATGTAGTGACACATAGAGTATCCCCCCGAAACCTATAAAATCTCACTGAACAAAGGACCGGGACTCACTCCCTGAGATTGCTGCATCAGGAACGGTTGTGAGTCCAGGCTCGAACTTGCAATATAGACTCTGTGTGATTACATCAGATTCAGCTCCTGGAGGTCTATTGGGGTCCCACGAATCTGGCATAACACTATAAGCAAACAAATAACAGGGAGACTGAAGATGGCAGGACAGAGCTAGACAGCAATTCCAAATCACACCCCACCTCCACCACCAACAAAAAAAAGGAGGCAGTGAAGAAACAACAGATCTTAGAGGTAAGTAATAAAATAAATGCTCTAAAACTCAATATTACAAAGTTTGAGACCTGAGGAGACTTGAAAATTGAATACCAAAGTAGAAAATTAGCACAGTTTCCCAACCCCAACAGATAAATGTATAAAAAAAATGTGATACATATACACAATGGAATATTAAGTCATAAAAAGAATGACTTTTGCAGGTAAAATGCTAAGTGAAATAAACCAATCCCAGGAAAACCAAAGGCCAGATGTTCTCTCTGGGAACAGAGGGTGGAGAATAGAAGTTCACTGGATTAGACAAAGGGGAGTGAAAGGAAGGTGGGTGATGAAAATAGGAAAGACAGTAGAATGAATCAGACATAACTTTTATATGTTCACATATGAATAAATTTTTAAAATTAAAAAAAAACTTTGTTGAATCTGGATGAGGATGGAGGAAAAAGGAAAGAGACAATAGAAAAAGAGAGAGAAAGATGGAGCAGAAAAACAAATATTATCACCCCCCCAACAGCATTTGGGGAAAAAAAAAACAAGAAAAAATTAAAACATGAAAAAAAGCAGCTTTTCTGAGGAAGATCAAGCAATATAGAACCAAATCATGAATATAAAACCCTGTTGGACTTCTCAGCCATTTTGTGAGGCCCACAGCTTATCAGTGAACCTGCTAAATCAATAGGGTATCTCTTCAATTCCAGAGATCAACAAATTAAACCAGAACACCAAAGGAGTGGGTTCTCTTAAGAATCTGGTAGAAATAATTTGTAGAGGGATCACTACTAGCTGAAAGTCATTGAAACCTCATCTCCCTCACTATGAGCAAGGGGAACAAAGTGGAGCAGCTGGGCCCAGAGAAGGGCTTGACCAACCCAGCTCTTAGCACAGCTGTTTAGGAAACAATAGCAGAGACAGAGCTGACACCCACAATTAGGATTGGTGCAAGTCAGAACTCAAGTTTGAGCTACAATGAAGTTTGGGCACTGAACAGAGGAAAGGGGAAAGGGGAACCATTAGAACCACTGCCACCCCTATTGACACTGAGGGGAGGTATGGTGGGAATTTGCTTGAGTACTAAGAAACTTAGAGGAACTTTCCCCCTGATCACAGTCCACAGTCTTCATGGGGAAAACACTAAGGGAATCTTTCTGAATATGCAGCAACATTGACATAGAGGGGTGGTTCTCCAGATTGTGGCAGCAGGTGGTGGAAGACTGTAATAACCTAAGGGAATGGATAGATGAGAATGGTGGGAACTTGAGCTTAAAATAATACTTCTATAAAATGAGCCCACTGTGCTGATGACCTATATGCTTTCTTTGCCAGAAAAACAATCTGTTTACAGCACCTCCTGGCCTGATTGGACAGGATATGTCACATTCCTCAGCAAACAGACAGGGGCAAAGGTCAGGCAGTCAGTGTGGGTAATGAATGACGGGGTCTAGAGAGAATGACACTGGTTATCACTGGTTATCAAACAGAACAATGGATTGTTAACCTCTGTGCTGGTGCTTCTGGGCATTCTGGGTTGCTAACAATTAACCTCCACATCCCTGCTCCCAGGCACGTAGTGGAAAAAAAAAAGAGAAGGAAATTATTAAAAAGAGTATTCTGCAACCTGTACACTCAGAAAAAGGAGAAATTATACCCCATCTGATTCAAATGTATGATATGTCATGATCATTATACTGTCACGTGTAAACAAAATAGAATAAAAATATAAAAATTAAAATTAAAAAAAACCAGAGTAATTCTAGAGTCTATAAAGAACTAGACACACCCCCTCCCAGGGACACCAAGCTCTGAGACCCCTTCTCTTTGGAGAAGTCTGTCACTGTCACTTTCTTAAATAAAACTTGCTTTCTATACTTCCCTTCATGTTTCCTGGTGTTTAATCTTCTAACACTGGGAGAACAAGGACCCTTTCCTGATCTCCAAGACCCGTATCAACGGGGGATTCTCCTTGAATCATCACTCACTAAGGCAAGCTCCTCTGCACCTTACATTTTTCTGAGTTGCATCTTTCTGTTTCTCTTCTTTCTGGAGGACAATTTTGGATTCCCATCATCCATTTAAATATAATCAGTATAAGCTGCCAATCTTAAAACTTAGGTAAAAAGCCTTCATGGCTTTTTGTGGCTCCTAATCGCCTGCCCTGCATGTCAGACATATTTTTCTCTAATAAAGCCCATTTCCTCTTCTCCTATCTTGGCTTGGAGCATGTCTGGTGCTAGTATACAGCAGCCCCTAACCCCAGTCTGCCTTTGGATGCAAGGATTTGGACAAAGTTAGTAAACAATTATTAGGCCATGCTTAAGGCCACTCCTAAGTGGCCTCAAAGTTTCCCTCTCTGACCTCATCTTCCAATAGCCCTCTGGGTATCCTGTGGTGACTGGTTGACTAAGTGGTGCTGAGTGAATGCCCCAGCAACATATACACTTCCATATGAGCCTACCACACTTTCCTCTCTCTGCATGCACCCCCCAAGCTCCCCCACTTTCTGTATCAATCAGTCTAGCCATTGAGAAAGAGATATTGTACTTGGAGTGGTTCATAAGGAAAAGCCTGGGTCTTTCAATTGACCTCTTTAGATTCTTCCAGGAAAAGGGTGTTAAATGTTCAACAACCACTAGGTGTCCTCCTTCCCTCTGGAGATTACTTTAGCCCACAGCATGCATAAACTCTTTAGTCCAGCCTTTACCTCTAATGACTCTGGTCTTTCAGAGACTTCTTGGACCTTGCTTAATAGAAGGAGATTTGGGGCATCTCATTTTGAATTTTTATAGTGGCCAGGTGGATACCAGTAAGTGCCAATAAGTCTGGATCCTCCCTGATCTTTGGCATGTGGCAAAGCAGAGACCCTCAAATTCTTCCTGGTGATGCAGCAATAAATCCAGCAGAAAATGGGAAATGAGAGTTGGGTTTGCCGACCATGACAAGCTCATTAAGGTAACATCCCTAACAGAATGGACAGTTTCTCCGCCTGAGTTCTGTTATCTCATATTCAGATAAGAGCTTCAATCTCAACAGTTATGCAAGGTTTGCCACTAGCCCACATACTGAAAACTTAGGACAAGGTTGACCCACAGATGCCCAAGAAAAAGCAATTTATTTTCTTCTGCTGCCAAGCAGGGACTCAATACAAATGCTCTGATGGGGAATCATGGCCATCATAGGAAAATATACATTTTAATACAATTCTGTAGCTTAGCCCGTTTTATAAAAATGAAGGAAAATAGTCCAAGCTTCCCTATCTATATGTAAGGATAATGGAGAAACCCAAATTATGCCCCCAAAAATATAGACTAGATTCAGCTATGATTCTTCATTCTGAGTGAGCCTCCCACCAAAAAGTTCATTAACTAATGATAGGCTCAGCACAGAAAGACCAGGATTTATTGCAAGAAAGGCATCCAAGGGTTTCATGGTCTCCCAACATAATAAGTCACATGATAAGGGTGGATAATACAGAGGCTTGCACCTTTTTCATGGCCATCAGTGAAGGAGGAGATAAATTATGACCACACTGGTAAGACACCAATTAAATCCAGAGGTCATATAAGGAGGGGCAGAAATTGTTGATCACTAGAGACTCCGGTATCACAGAGATGTCCCCTAGCATGTTTCCTCCAAGCAGGCACCCATGTTCTGTTATCTTTTGTTTGTTTTATTTATTTTTTGTTAAGAAGGGAGCCCTGTCCTCAAAAGTAATAATAAAAGATGACCTAATCAGAGTTGAGAAAAAGGAGATGCCTTATAATTTTCTACTTTCAAACCTGGCCTGATTACCAACTGGGGGAATGGAAAAATGGTCTCCAGAGAAAACCTTAAGAGACTGGTTTTACAAAAGGGAGAAGAAGAAAAAATGTCAAAAGTGCCCTATGTATGAGGTTTTGACTTTCAAGTTCAAAACAGTAGTTTTCCTTACTTCGTAGCTTTCTGCCAGGTCTCTATCTCTCCAAGGCTTCCATCTGGAATGTAAGCTACAGAGGCAATTGTCCAAAGCTGGTTTGGGACTAAAGGGAAAAAAAGTGTCACTTTTAAATTCAAGCTACTGAGAGACCTAAATGGCTATCTTATATGCTCTTCCATTCTGTGACTCTGCTCTCTCAACAAGTTCCTCCCTAAATACTACAGCCCAGGGAGGGAAAATGGAACAATCTCATATATACAAGACATCTTTACCTAGAGAAGTTTTATCTGAGGATGTCAGGGCTCCCACATTCTTTAAATATCTGGATTAACTCTAATCTGAACCCAAAGTGCATTCTGGTTGGATAAAGATGTTCTGCATGATTACTCCTTTGCTAGAGTAATTATGCTCATATCATTTTTTAGAACTATTTTATTTTTTTAATTTCAAAAAAAAATTTATTTTTTGAGCTTATGGTTTTGTGGTAAATTCACATTTGAAACCTACATGCCTAAATTAATATATTTTGTTGTGATCAGTGTTGTTTCACATGACAAAAGAGATTTTTTCCATTCTCTGTGTTTATTGAGAAGTCAATTATGCAAGGAAAATCTCAAAAATCCTGTTTTCTGATGCTTATGTATAGTTGTGTGCACCTGTGTATTGTGTATCTCTCTCTCTCTCTCTCTCTCTCTCTCTCTCTCTCTCTCTATATATATATATATATATATATATATATATATATATATATATATGTAATTTGCATGGAACCAAAATTGGCATATAGACAAGTGAGCACACATAAATTGAAATTTAAGGAAAATGAATGGATCCAAATATTTTTTAATTCATGTGACTTAAACCTTTAAGTAAAATTTCAATTTAAATAAACATATGAGAGTAAAGAGGTCTTTAAATTTAATAATCCACAAGTTTTTTTAGGTGGTCACACAGTAGAGTATTGTTTTCTTTTTTAATATTTT
Source organism: Spermophilus citellus (assembly GCF_964194105.1). Taxonomy (NCBI): domain Eukaryota; kingdom Metazoa; phylum Chordata; class Mammalia; order Rodentia; family Sciuridae; genus Spermophilus; species Spermophilus citellus. The sequence continues at coordinate 80,092,587 of NC_138190.1, forward strand.
TGTTGTAAATGGACATAATAACTTTATTTTATTTATTTATTTTATGTGGTGCTGAGGATTGAATCTAGTACCTCTTATGTGCTAGGAAAGCTCTCTATCACTGACACACAATCCCAATTCTACAGTGTTGGTTTCTATAGAATGTCTAGAATGCAATATTCATTGCTTCTAAGATCTTTCTTCAACAGGGAAGAGAAGGCTAGTGCTGTTAACTCCAATCGTCTGAAATCTTTGTATTTAACAGTTAAAGTGAGTAAAACAGATTTAAAATAAGTGGGATTAATATTAATAAATGTACCCAGGATGTAGGCTCCTATTCTAATGCATGAAATATGATATGTCAAGGGCTTTGTAATGTTGTGAACAACCAATAAAAAAAATAATAAATGTATTTATTAATGAGACACCTGATTAATTTACAAAGTTAAAATGCTAAAACATCAACTGCCATAAAATTAAGAACTCTTGACTTCTTGAATTCCATGAGGAAATATATATATATATATATATATATATATATATATATATATATATATAAAATGCTTTTAGTAAATGGGGGGAAAACAGCTTAAGATTGCTTTGTTTCTGTGTCTTCACTAAAAGCAAAGTTACTAAGGGTTAAAATTCAATCAGGTGTAATTCTATATGCAAAGACTACAAAATGTTTCTGTTGTGTTTCAGTTAAAATACCGTGGAACAAAGTATTTTATCTTTTTGAAATGGAATAATTTGTCTAAATTCAGAAATTTTATAATACTTGTTTCAGATTGTTGTAAATTTTAAAAATGATCAGCAACTAGGAAAGAAATATAAGTTCTAGGTATGGAAATATATTTTACTATGAAAAATAAATGTTTCTGGAGGAGAAAGTCTTTTTATGAAAAGGTAAACAAGTTGTACAGTGTCTAAGTTATACAAGATTAGTGAAGGATAAATTTCAAAACAGGTTTGTGTGAGATTAAGGTAGTTATAATTAACACAATCAGTTGAAGTTATTTAAGGTTTTTTCCTAAGCTGAAATATTAAGATACTGATATAAACCAGAATTTAATTCTCTATGTGTTGAAATAACAACTGCTTCTTAAAACCTTCATCTGCTCTTATATATCAAGATAAGTTCTTGTGTCTGTTAGGTTCTAACTAGTCTTAAAGGAATTAGAGTTTGAACAACTCTGTTTAAACAAACAACTGTTACTGGTTTCTTTGTATTTCAGATGTATTCATGTCCTCCAAGTATGCAAGTCTTTAGAATACTTATAATTTCTTTAGAAAACTTAGAATTTCTCTTAAGGAGAAATTGTCCCAAGCTGATGTTCTTCAAACTAAAGTTTTCTGTAGCAGTGATCTCTTTCAGACTTACATAAAAATAACACATTTAGTTGGGAATTCATTTATATCATTTAAAGTTTTGTAATTGAATAAAAATAATGTGTCATCCATAAGTTATGTATAACATTTGTGTTATTTTTTACACTAGGATGGGATCTTAAATGTAATTTTGGAAGGTAATAAGGAAAGCCTGATTTATTTAAAGGTTGACAATATGGAACATGAAAACATTTTGTCACTTCCCCCCACACACACAAAAATAATGGGTTAAAATATCTCTTGTTTGATTCATGTTTCAGATATAATGTTAGATTATGTTAATTGATATTAAATGTAGACTCAGCAAAAAATATATATGAGAACTTTATAATATAATATTTTAAAGGAGATAAACATCAGCTTCAGAAATAAAACACTTTACGTAATATTTTTCAAGAGGCCACCACCTGAGTTAGGACTCTGCCTCTTATCTTATTACATGTTAGGACTAATAAGTTCTAAAGATAGACTTTTTGTAAATGGATGTGGTAAGTAACTATAAGATTATAGACACTAAAGTTAAAATCCGGTACTCCTGGGCTGGGGATGTGGCTCAAGCGGTAGCGCGCTCGCCTGCCATGCGTGCGGCCCGGGTTCGATCCTCAGCACCACATACCAACAAAGATGTTGTGTCCGCCGAGAACTAAAAATAAATATTAAAAATTCTCTCTCTCTCTCTCCTCTCTTACTCTCTCTTTAAAAAAAAAAAAAAATCCGGTACTCCTAATTTAAGACAGGTGAAACTGGCCTGCTAGATGTTTAAAACCCAAACTTGGAAACTAAAGTTAAGAAATAAAAGGGCTGGGGCTGGGGTTGTGGCTCAGTGGCAGAGTGCTTGCCTAGCATGTGTGAGGCACTGAGTTTGATTCTCAGCACCACATATAAATGAATAAAACGAAGGTTCATTGACAACTAAAAAAATTAAATTTTAAAAAAGAAATAAAGAGGCCAAGAAGGAAAATAGCCAATATTTGGCTCTTTCCTTCTGAAGTCAGTGTGGACCCAGGGAACAATGGTACTTCTCTAAGAGCTTTGCATCTCTGGGCCACATGACCTCCTGATCAGGAGAATCAATGGGACCCTGGAGAACCAGTGCTCTTGCTGCAAAAAGGAGGATCTTTGGGGAGGGAAATGTCACTAATACTTCAAGGAAAGCCTCACATGGTCAGTAAGATCTTGAATGGTCCTGGCAAATGGCCCTAGAGGAATCTCAAGAGTGACCCCTGAGGAATCTCATCTGATAGGAATGAGGCCAATTTATCCGAGTTGGTCTTAAACACATGGCAAGAGAGTTTTGACCAAACACAGCCAACATGGGCATTTAAAAGGAAAAAAATAGTTCTTTGAATGTAACCTAAGATGTACATTGTGTCAGCCCCACCAAAAGGAAGTAAATCTGGAGGCTGAAGGAAGGATTCTTAGACAGGTTTGCCTGGTACTTATCAAAAGAGACTGTCAGCATCATAAAATTTTTTTGAATCAATTTGAAATCTACAAATCTTCCTAACATCCTATATAGGCAAGCTTGATCTGTGTTTGCTTGTATGATTATCTAGCCCTAAGTCACAGAGATAAAGGAATCTCTACTAAACACAAAAGTAACAACAACAGAAAGGTATTTTACAAAACTCAGATGGCATTAGATATCTTAACTACAGCTCGTTGAAACATATATGACATTAGAAAAACTTAGTGTGGTATATATGTTTCTAAGAACTCTGCTAATGTTTCTAAAGCCTTAGCTTTAATGAGTTACCATCTTCATGGTTTTGGAGAACAGCCAATAACACTGATTGCTTCCATGCTAATTGTTCACAAAAAATAATGCTTTTCTGTTTTATTTATTGTTGTCTTAGCATGATCTCTGCCCTATGTACACTTTATCCAGTCACCCACCAGCTTCCAACATGGACCACTGGACTGCCCTGATGCTAAATACCCTTAACTCTCTCTGCCCCTCTTGTTGGAGAACAAGGACTTTGGGTTTCCTTCCAATGATGTCACCCATTTTCAGCAGGAATTAGAGAGAAATGTCAACACCCAAATAGCCTAAAATGACTTAGGGTTCCAAAGTTTGGAGGGGGGAATATAAGGGGACAGATAGATGAGAATGGTGGGAACACTAAATTAAGTAAATACTTCTATAAAATGAGTTCATTGTGCTGACCTCATCACATGCTTTCTTTTTTAAAAAAAATATTTATTTGTTATACATGGACAGAATATCTTTATTTTGTTTATGTATTTATTTATTTTTAAATATTTATTTTTTAGTTGTAGTTGGACACAATATCTTTATTTTATTTATTTATTTTTATATGGTGCTAAGGATCAAACCCAGGGCCTCGCACATGCTACACGAGCACTCTACTGCTGAGCCTCACTCAACCCCAGCCCATTGTTTATTTATTTTTATGTGGTGCTGAGGATCGAAGCCAGTGCCTCACATGTGTGAGGCAAGTACTCTGCCACTGAGCCACAACCACAGGCCTCCACATGCTTTCTTTACACAAAACAATCTGCCTAGAGCCCTGCCTGGCTAGATTAGACAGGATATGTCACATTCTTCAGCAAACTGAGGCAGGGACAAATGTCAGACAGTCAGTATAGGTAATGAATGATGGGGGTCTAGGGAGGATGATGACTAGTTTTCATTGATTATCAAACAGAATAATGAGTTGATATGTGATCATGTTTCTGGGCACTCTGGGTTGCAAACAATTAAACCTGAATCCCTGCTGCCAGGAATGTACATAAAGAAAAAGGAAAGGCAGTGATTAAAAAGAGATCTGGAGTTTATAAAAGAGCAAGTCACAGCTAAGCACCTAATAATAATAATAATAATAATAATAATAACACAATCAATAAATGGACCAAGGAACTGAACAGACACTTCTCAGAAGGTGATATACAATGAAAAAATATATGAAAAAATGTTGTCACTAGCAATTAGAGAAATGCAAATAAAAACCATTGCAAGATTTCATTCCACTCCAGTCAGAATGGCAGCTATTATGAAGACAAACAACATGTAAGTGTTGACAAGGATGTAGTGAAAAAGGTACACTCATGCATTACTGGTGGGACAGCAAATTGGTGCAGCCAATATGGAAAGCAGTATGGAGATTCCTTGGAAATCTGGGAATGGAACCACCATTTGACCCAGCAATCCCTCTCCTCGGTCTATACCCAAAGGACCTAAAAATAGCATACTACAGGGACACAGCCACATCAATGTTTATAGCAGCACAATTCACAATAGCTAAACTATGGAACCAAGCTAGATGCCCTTCAATAGATGAATGGAAAAAAAATGTGGCATATACACAATGGAATATTACTCAGCAATAAAAGAGAAAAAAATCATGGCATTTGCAGGTCAATGGATGGAGTTAGAGAAGATAATGCTAAGTGAAGTTTGCCAATCCCGAGAAACCAAATGTCAAATGTTTTCTTTGATATAAAGAGGCTGATTCTTAGTGGGATAGGGAAAGGGGGCATGGGAGGAATAGACGAATTCTAGATAGGGCAGAGGGGTTGGAGGGGGGGATTGGGTTATTAATGACAGTAGAATGTGATGATCATTATCATCCAAAGTACATGTATGAAGACAGGAATTGGTGTGAATATACTTTGTATACAGCTAGAGATATGAAAAATTGTGCTCTTTATGTGTAATAAGGATTGTAATGCATTCCACTGTCATATATAAAAATAAATAAATAGATATATAGATAAATAAATAAATAAAGCAAGACACACCCCTTCCCAGGGACACCAAACTCTGGGACCCCTTCTCTTTGGAGAAGTCTGTCACTATCACTTTCTTAAATAAAACTTACTTTCTACACTTACCTTGATGTTTCCTGGGTGTTTGGTCTTCAATACTGGGAGAACACTGTGGGCCGAGGAACTGAACAGACACTTCTCAGACCACACACACACACACACACACAAAAAAAAAAAAAAAAAAAACACAATGTGTCAGCTTAATGAAGATGTAAGAAGTGAAATTAGAGATAAAATTCAGGAAGAAAAAAATCACTTCAGTAATGAGATAGCAATTCTGAAAATGTACCATACAGAAATCCTGGAAATGACTCCAAAAAATTAAAAATTTAATGAAAAACATCATCAATAAATTAGACCAACTTGAAGACAGATTCTCAGGCCTTGAAAACAAAGTATATAATCTTTAAAATAAAGTCAATCATAAAGAAAATATATTGAGGCAATGATAAGAATATTCAAAAAATCTGGGATAACATCAAGAGAACAAATTTAAGAATTATTGGGTAGATGAAGTTTCTGAAATACAAACTAAAGGGATACGCAAACTTTCCAAAATAATAGAAAATTTTTGAAATCTTAGGGATGAGATGGAAACTCAAACACAAGATGTGCATATAATTTCATATATACAGACTCATTAGATTTACTCAAAAAATTATAAAGAAAAAATAAGGATAAAATTTAATACAACAAAGATAAAACTTTCAAACTGCAAGAGAAAATTGCCTGATTATATTTAGAGGTAAATCAATTTGGATTTCAACTGATTTCTCAACCCAGACCACAAAAGCTGGGATGGCTTTGAGTAATATATACTAAGCTCTGAAAGAAAATGAGTGCCAATCAAGATTACTATTGCCAGCAAAATTATATTTTCAAAGATGAAATAAAAACCTCCATGATAAAAAGAAACTAACAGAGAGCCTGAACTACAAAACATATTCAATGAAATATTTCATTAAGAAGAAATAAAATATAAAATTAAAAACCAGAACAGGAATGCATTACACTAGGAAAATAGTCAATTAAAGCAGAACCAAGTCTGAATTAGGCATCATAAGTAAACAAAATGGCAGTAAATAAAAAAGTATCTTTCTATAATAACATTGAATGTAAATGGTCATATATCTGCAATTAAAAGACATATATTGGCATGTTAGACTAAAAATAAGACCCAATATTATGCTCAATGCAAAAGACTCACCTCAAAGACAAACAAATCCACAGACTGAAGTTGAAAAATGGGAGAAAAACATACCATTAACATGGGTATCATAAATAAGATGGGTTACTATTTTCATATGAAAGTGGACTTCAAGCCAAAATTAATCAGAAGAGACAAAGAAGGTAACTTCATAATTCTTATGGGAATAATTCAACAACAAAATATAATTATTTTAAATATTTATTCACCAAACAATGGTGCATCTATGTACATAAAGCAAACTTTTCTCAATATTAAGAATCAAATAAGGAAGTGTGGTTGTGGCTCAGTGGTAGAATACTTGCCTTGCCGGTGTGAGTCACTGAGTTCAAGTCTCAGCATCACATATAAATGAATGAATAAAACAAAGGTCTATCAACAACTATTTTTTTTTAAAAAAAAGAATCAAATAGACCACAGTAAAATAATACTGGGTGACTTCAACACACATCTCTTACCACTAGGTAGATTAGCCAGCCATAAACTATAATTCTTCAGATCTAAAAGATTCTATTAACCAAATGAACCTAACTGATACCTGTAAAATATTTCATCCATCGAGGACTGGATTTGCCTTCTCAGCAGTGCAAGGAACATTTTCTAAAGTAGATCATATTTTAGGTCACAAAGCAAATCTTCCCAGATACAAATAGAGATAATTGCTTGCATTATATCAGATCATAATGAAGTCAAATTAGAAATTGATGACAAAAAATAACACCTGGAGGATAAATAATAAATAAAAAACCTTTGAATGATGAATAGAAAGCAGAAAAAAATCAGGGGAAAATAAAAAAAATCTTAGAAACAAATGAGAATAGTTATAGAAAACATTGAAATCTCTGGGACAGTATGAAAGAAGATGTAAGAGGAAAGTTTATAGCACTGAATTCATACATTAAAAATTAGAAATATACCAAATAAATAATCTAACATTAAAGCTCAGTGCCCTATAAAATTAATAACAAACCAACACCAAAGCCAGTAAAGGACAAGACTAATTAAAATCAAAGCTGAAACCAATGAAATTAAGAACAACAACAACAACAACAACAAAAAACAACAGAAATGATCAATCAAAGTTTTTTTTTTTCAATCAAAGTTTTGAAAGGATAAGCATGATTGATAAATCCTCAGGAAAATTAATCAAAATAAAGAGAGAGAAGACTCAAATAAAATTAGAGGTTAAAAATGAAATATCACCACAGACACTATTGAAATCCAGAGGAGTACCAGAAACTAATTTGAAGCTTTATACTCAAATAAGCAAGAAAATCTTGAAGATATTTGCAGATTCATAGAGACATGTGTCCTACCCAAATTTAACCATGAGGACAAATAAAAACTAAACAGACTAATAACAATGAAATTGAAGCAGCTATCAAAAGCCTTCGAACAAAGAAAAGCCTAGGAACAGACAGATTCTCAGCTGAGTTCTACCAGAACTTAAAAAAAAAAAAAAGTCCATCTCAAATTCTCCCATAAAGTAGAACAGGAAGAAACACTGCCAAATTCATTCTATGAAGTCGTTATCACCTTGATACCTAAAACAAAGATACATCAAGGAAAGAAAACTTCAGGCCATATATTTTTTTTTAATATTTTACTTTTTAGTTGTAGTTGGACAACAGTGGTCTGGGTTGTAGCTCATTGGTAGAGCGCTTGCCTAGCACACGTGAGGTGCTGAGTTTGATCCTCAGCACCATATTAAAATAAATAAATAAAATAAAGGTACTGTGTCCATCTACAAGTAATATCCATCTATCCTAATATATATGAATCCTTTGTCAGAAGAGTAATTACAAATGTTTTTCTCCCATTCTGTAATCTCTCTGTCCACACACTTAATTGCTTTCTTTGATGTCATTCCATTTATTGTTTCTCGGTATAATTTCCTGTGTTTTAAGAGTCTTGCTGAGGAAGTTTGTGTCTGTGCCAATATGTTGAAGTGTTGACTTTATGTTTTCTTATAGAAGTTGCAACATTTCTTATCTAATTACTATACTTTTATCCATTTTGTATTGACTTTTGTTCAGGGTGAAAGATAGGGTTCTAGTTTCATTCTTCTATATATGTATATTCAATTCTCCCAGCTCCATTTGTTAAAAAGGCTGTTTTTTTTTCCCAACATATATTTTTGGAATCTTTGTCAAAAATCTGATTAATGTATTCTTGTGTGTTTGACTTTGTAGTTTCTCTTCCATTTGGTTACATGTCTATTCTTATGCCAGCATTATGATTTTTTCAACACATCTCGGTTCTACAATTTGAGATTAAGGACTGTGGTGCCGGGCTGGGGATGTGGCTCAAGCGGTAGCGTGCTCGCCTGGCATGCGTGCGGCCCGGGTTCGATCCTCAGCACCACATACCAACAAAGATGTTGTGTCCGCCGAGAACTAAAAAATAAATATTAAAAATTCTCTCTCTTCTCTCACTCTCTCTTTAAAAAAAAAAAAAAGGACTGTGGTGCCTCCAACCATGTTCTTATTGCCCACAATTACTTTGGGCAATTGGGTCTTTTATTCTTCCTTCTGAATTTTAGGGCTGATTTTATACTTCTGTGAAAAATGTCATTAGTATTTTTATTTTATGTTTATGTTTATTTACATTAATTGTATCAATCTATTTTGATAACATACTATTTTAATAATATTAATTCTACCTGTCAATAAATGAGAGAGGTCTTTCCATCTTCTATTGTTTTCTTTAATTTCTTTCTTTAGTGTTCTATCATTTTTGTTGTAGATATATTTCACTTCCTTAATTATATCCATTACTTGTTATTTGGGGTAGCTATTTTGAACAGAATTGTTTTCCTATTTTCCCCCAGTAGATTTATTATTAGTGTGTACAAAAGCTGTAACTGTTTGCATGTTGATTTTGTATCCTGCTACTTTGCTGAATTTATTTGCCATCTTGAAATGTCTTTTGGCATGTTATTTTGAATCTTCTAGGTGTAAGATCATATCATCTTTTAACAGTGATAATTTAACTTCTTCCATTCCTATTTGTATCCCTTGTTCCCTTCCCTTGCCTAATTGTATGGTTACATTGTCAAGAATTATATTGAGTAGGAGATGAAAGGATGAATATTTTTTCTTGTTCCTTATTTTAAAGTGAATAATTTGTTTTTACTTATTGAATATGTTGTTGACTTTGGATTTGTCATATATAAGCTTTATGATGTTGAGGTAAATTCCTTCTATTCCTAATTTCTCTAGTATATTTAACATGAATGGGTGCTGAATTTTTTGGTAAGGCTTTTCTGCATCTACTGATATTATCAGATGATTTTTCCTTGATTCTATTTATCTGATTAATTATGTGTATTTATATGTGTATGTTGAACCACCCTTTTATTCCTGTTATGAAACCCAATTGTTTGGGAGGCTGACTCATAGTGGAGTAGGGAGGGAGAGCATGGGAAGATTAGATTAATTCTAGATAGGGCAGAGGGGTGGGAGGGAAAGGGAGGGGGAAGGGGATTAACAAGGATGGTGGAATGTGATGGGAATCATTATTCAAAGTACATGTATGAAGATTTGAATTTTGGGTCAACATACTTTATATACAAACAGATATGAAAAATTGCGGTATATATATGTAATGAGAATTGTAATGTGGGCTGAGGTTGTGGCTCAGCAGTAGAGCACTTGCCTAGCATGTGCACAGCCCGGGTTCGATCCTCAGCATCACATAAAAATAAATAAATAAAATAAAGATATTGTGTTCAATTACAACTAAAAATAAATATTTTTTAAAAAAGAATTGTAATGCAAAAAAGAGAGTAAATGTATAATGTCATAATATAACATACTGTATGTACAGAGATACAAAAATAGTACTCTTGAGAAACTGATGTGATTCCATTTTTGAGAAACCAACTTCTACCTCAAGGCCTGTCCAGGAGGGGGCGTGACCCTTGTCCTTGGAAAAGCCCACAGAACCTCCTAGGCACCTACCCACCCTGCTAAGTTGTTTAATGGAAGGAATCTTCCAAAGGGATCTGCTGCACCAGGTGTCCCTGACTCAGTTAGGCTAGGTGAGGATCCATAGCAATCCCCCAGCAACCACCAATCAGCATGAGACAGGGAAAATACCTGAAATGCCAAGCAACCTTCCCAATCGGTGATTGATACCGTGTTAGGAAACTGGGTAGTTTAGCACACACACCCCTTGCGTCTTAAACCAATCAGTTCAAATGTATCCACCTCTTAAACTAACCAATCACCCTTACCCTACATGTTTCTGCCAGTGAATGTGCTAATCAATGCTAATAGTTGTTGTTTGATTTTCCTGCCATGTGGAATGATTTGCTGTGTGATGCTGTGATGCATAGAGTATCCCCCCCAAACCTATAAATCCTCACTGAACTAAGGGCCTGGACTCACTCTTCAGGACCCATGCATCGGAAACTGTAGTGAGTCCAGGCTCATGCTTGCAATAAAGACTCTTGTGTGATTGCATCAGATTTGGCTCCTGGAGGTCTATTGGGTTCCCAGGAATCTGGCATTACACTCTATATGTGTAATAAGGATTGTAATGAAAAAAAAAAAACCCAATTGATCATGTTTTACAATTGACGTGTTTTTGAACATGAATTGCTAATATTTTATTAAGGATTTTTGCATCTATGTTAATTAAGGATATTGGTTTGTATTTTCCCTTCCTTGAATCATCTTTATCTGATTTTGGTATCAGGATGATTATGGCATTTTAGCATGAATTTGAAAGTGTTTCCTCTTTCTATTCTATGGAATAATTTGAGGATCATTGGTGTTCATTCTTTATTTAAGGTCTGGTAATATTCTGCTGAGAATCTATCTGGTTCTGGACTTTTCTAAGTCAGAAATTTTTATTAGTTCTTCAAACCCATGGCTGGTCAGTTTAAGTTTTGCATATCCTCTTTATTCAATGTTGGTAGGTCATATGTATCTTGAAAGTTGTTAATATCTTCCAGATTTTCCAATTTATTGGAATACATTTTCTTTTCTTAAAATATTTATTTTTTAGTTGTAGTTGGACACAATACATTTACCTTAATGTGATGCTGAGTATTGAACCCAGGGCCTCACACGTGTTTGGTGAGCGCTCTACCGCTGAATCACAACCCCAAACCCTGAAATATATTTTCAAATCATATGTCTATATTTCAATAATGTCTCTATTTTCATCTCTAATTTTATTAATTTGGATTTTATCTTTCTTTGTTTTCACTAGTTTTTCTAAGGGTTTATTAATCTTGTTTATCTTTTCAAAGAACCAACTCTTAATTTCATTGATTCTTTGTACGTTTATTTATTCTCTTTTCATTAATCTAAGCTCTGATCTTAAGTTTTTTCTTTCCTCTATTACTTTTAGAATTGGTTAATTTTTGTTTTTGTAGGAGTAGAGATGTATTATTTGGTTGATTATTTTGGATCTTTCTGACTTTTTGCTGTAGGAACTCATAACTATAAACTTTCTGCTTAGAGCTGCCTTCATTGTGTCCCAGAGATTCTGGTTCATTTTCTTTCTATTCTAATCTGTTTCTAATGGTATTTTAATTGTTGCACTGGCTTCTTCAATGTACCATTTATTCAAACTTCATATGCTTATACAGTTACTATAGTTTTTTTCTTCATGTTGATTTCTAATTTTATTCCATTATGATCTATAAGATGCAATGAATTATATTGACTATTTTGTATTTGCTCAGACTTGCTTTATGAACTAAAATACGGTCTATGTTTTGAAGAAGTTCCATAGGCATCTGAACAGGAAATATATTCAAGTGTTGTTGGATGAAATATTCTGTGGAAGTTTGTCAGGTCCTTTTGAATTATAGTAGTTTTCAGATGTGATTGTCTTTGCTGATTTCTTCTGAATGACCCATAATAAGAGACAGAGGTGCAGAAATTGCCTAGTATTATTGTATTGGGATCTATCTGAGTTTTTGTGTTGAATGGTGTTTGTTTTCTGTAATTAGGTGCACCAATATTTGGGACATCTATATTTATACACATTATATCTTCTTGTTTATCCTTTCTACCCTAATGAAGTGAACTTCTTTGTCTCTGATGATTAATTTTGTTTAAAATCTGCTTTGCTGGTTATGAAAATAGCTTCTCTTTCTTGCTTTTGAGCTTTTTTTCATGAAATGTAATTTTCCATTCTTTCACATTCAGCTTATAGATGTTTATGCCTGTGAAGTGTGTCTCTTGCAAGCAATATACATTTAGATCTTTTTTCCCAATCTGCCACTCCATTCATTTTATTTTTATTATTTTATTATTTTTTGTTTCTTTTGGGAGGTATTCTAGGGATTTAACTGAGAGACAATTTACTACTGGGCTACATTTCCACCTGTTTTTATTTTTTATTTTGAAACATGGTCTTACTAAATTGCTTAAGGTCCCGCTAAATTGCTGATGCTGGCCTTGACCTTGCAATCCTCCTGCCTCAGCCTCCCATATCTCTAAGATTATAGGCATATGCCACTATGCCTGCCTATTTTTAAATTTTATCTCCATTCATTCTGAAAACAAGATGGTATTAAATAAAGCCCAGGGTGTGTTGGGCTTCTCCTTGTTTGTTGCCATTGCTTCTGGTGAGGCAGAACTTAACCCCAAGGATACAAGGGATACAAGATCATCACTTCACAAAGCTAGTATCAATTACTGTGCAAAGATCAAAGGCCTACATCCAACCATAAGCATATCCACAATGGTGGTAGGTCATGGGTTATAGCTATTGCAGAAGAATGGAGATGGCAAAAGCTGCTTTGAGAAGACAACTGAGCAAGAGAACTGATACCATAAATGGGAGAAAGTGGGGAAGGCAAAGGTTTCTGTTACTATTGAAGGTGTACATGACCCAAGAAAAGGGCCTAAGAGAGTAGGGGGTGTTTAGATCCCATCATGGGTCAAAACCACTCATCTGGCATTGTCAGGATGTGGAATGTTGGCCTAAAAACCAGAACAAACTGTTCTGGTTCTGTGCAGCTTCTTTCCCAACCTAAAGTACTTCCTTGTGATTGGTCTTATCCAGGTTTTCCTAATCCATGATAACATAGTTAGTATTGAATGAGAAGCCAAGGAATCCAAGCCCACACTGCTGTGTAATTTTGACATCCGGTAATATGCTCTTGCCAACAGCATCTACTCCCAGATTCTGCAGCAGATGAGACTTCCATAGTCTCAAAGTTGGGACCTGCCATCATCACATATTTGTCTTCCTAAACCTCTTGCTGCTCCCCCATTCATTCCCTGGCACTAAGAGCTTTCTCCTTCATATTCTGGTGATAAGCATAGGACATGGCAGGGAAGCAAATTCCAAGCCTGCCATCTTTAGGCCCTGTGAAATGGTCATGACCATAGAAACCATACATGTTGGCGTGATCATGGATTAGGATAATACCTCCACTCTCACACTTGAGTTTGAGGCCTCATGCTGCATTGCTGACCCTCAAGGTATCTGTATCCAGAGAAAAACTATAAATGTGAGCAAGGATAAAAATCCAATTAATTGTATAAAACATAAGAAGAATTACATAAAATTGGATTAAGGAGTGAAATATCAAATAATAAGGGCAAATCTATCAAATTAATAGAGCAGATGATATCTTTGAAATTAAAATTGACATTATAGAGATTTATGATATTTCATGAATACCTGTTTGAGATGGAGAGGCTGCTAATATTGGGTCTTCCAGAATTGGATTACATCAGGTCTTGGGAAGTTAAGTGGATACCCACATCTCCTCAGGTTTACCTCTAGGTTTCTCTTGGTATGGAAATGGAAATCTCACCAGCCCACATCTGATGTAAATCTAGGAGGTTCCCTCTATTCGCTGATATGTTCAAGTACCTAATAGCTTTCTGGTGAGTCAGAGGAAACAACCCCAAATTCTTTGTGGCCTACCATCCAGGTATCTCCCTGGCTGGGTATGTAGTCTTGGGTGGCCAGTTGTAGAAATTTTTCATGTGTCTGGAGCTTTCAAAACAAGTGTGAACTTGCCCATGTACATTTAAGGATATACAGGGTGTGACAGCCTAAGGCAAGGTGCAAAGGATCAGTGGTAGTAGGCTGGGTGGCCTAAAGGAAGTGCAAAGCCACTGTCCCCTGGGGCACACATATTTATGAGCCTATATATAGGAACATTGGTAGTGGTCAGTGTCTGTGATGTGCTCATCTGCAAGCCAATTCTGTGGGATTTTCTGCAATATTGGTGGGCACGATGTCTCTGCTGGTTTCCATGAATTATGGGGTTCTAACCAACACTCGGGTTTATATCTGCATACATTGAGCAGGGACTGACATCTCTGGGGCCCACATGTGCAGGCCTTCTCTGAGGCTTATGGCACTGATGGGGCACACTGTAAGTGGACCACATTTGCACATGTTAAGGAGTGGCAGTGTCTGTGGGGAGAAGTTCTACAGGCACCTTCATGCAGAGAATGATATTACCAGATTGAGGAGATGCTTCTGTTGGGCTACTGGGATAAGAATATTCTGTCTAGCACCTAGGCCACTTGCTGCTTCCCAGGTGCTACACTCTCTGAGAGTGACTTGCTCTTTTTACTGGTCCTCCTCACTCCTCTTATCAGCAGGGGAATAGGTGTTTGGCAACCTTCAGTTAGGAGTAATTCCTTTACATGTATGACTAGGACAGCGCATTTCAAAGGCATTCCCTATGAGAATATTTGCTGCTGTCTGTAGAGGGGATGAAACTATATAAATTAATTCCTTATAGAGAGACAGGCTTAGTTGTACTCTCTGCAAGATATTTGCCCAACAGTTTTCCATCTGCAATTTGAAATAAATTGTGCATTTCCCCTCATTTGCAGGTTTTGCCCCTGACCTAACTTAACTTGGTTTTTCTTTTGCACCAGTTTTATTTTAGTTTGTTGGATTTACCTCTCTTTTCTCTCTTGGCTACCACCTTACTCTTGACCTGCTGTAGTTGGGGTTAAGGGTTAATAAATTGTTTCCTGTTTTCTGTTCCTGTAACCAGAATTTCATATATATATATATATATATATATATATATATATATATATATATATATTGATTTTTTAAAAAAATAAATGACAGCAGAATGCATTACAATTCTTACTACACATATAATGTAACCAGAATTTTTAACTCCTTCCAAATCTCTCTGTGTTCAATACTGTATCTGCATATTCCTTCTGACATCTACCACTACAATTAGCTGTTCTCTCACTGCTTTTATTACAGACTGAGCATGAGTCTAGATGTGATGCCTAGTTCCACTCTGCCACCTTCACAAACCATAGTCAATTAATTTTTGACAAAAGTGTCATTAACACAAAATGGAGAAAGGATAATTTATTCAATAAATGCTGAAGATAATAAATTGGACCCTTACCTCACACCATCTATGAAAGTAATGTAAAATGGGCTAAAGACCTAAGCATTTAAGTCCTTAAAATTTGAAACTACTAGAAGAAAACAGGGGAAATGCACTCAACATTGGTCTGGGCAAACATTTTTTGGCTCCAACCCCCCAAACAGGGGCAACAAAAGCAAAAGTAAACTCATGGGACTGCAGCAAACTAAAATGCTTCTTCTTCTCAGCAAAGGAAACAATTGATAAAGTGAGATAAACCATAAATTGAAAGAGAATATTAGCAAAGCACACATCTCATAAGAGGTTAATATATAAAATATATAAGGGAAACAAAAAATGTCATAACAATTAAACAAGTAAATAATAAAATAAATGTCAAATCTTGATAACATATGGGCAAATCACAAGAAAAAAACACAGTAAGAAGATAGTGCACCACAATTAAGTTATTCTTTATTCCAGGAATGCAAGGATGCTTCAACATACACAAATAATAAATGTAAAGCAGTACAAAAATTGAGTAGACAAAAATCACATAATTTTATCAATAGCTGCATAAAAAGCATTTGAAAAAGTTCAGCACAAGTTCATATTTAAATTACTAGAGAAACTAGGGGTAGATGTAACATACCTCAACATTTGTAAAGGGTATATATGACAAACCTAAGGCCAACATAATACTTAAGAAAGAAAAATTGAAATTATTTTCTCTAAAATCAGGAACAAGACACCAGTGTCCACTCTCACCAATTGTGTTCAACAGAGTCCTTGAAATTCTAGCCAAGTTCTTCAAAGTCTAGCCAGAACAATCAGGCTAGAGAAGGAAATTAAGGGGAAGAAGAAAAATTAGCTCAGTGTACCAATGGCATGATCCTATATTTAGAATATCCATAAAATTCCAACACAAGACTTCTATATCTGATAAACAAATTCATTAAAGTAACAGGATACAAGATCAATGTATATAAATCAAATCCTTTTTATATTCCATTAATGAATCTGGTACTAAAGAAATCAGGAGAACAATCCCATTCACAATAAACACAAAATAGATGGAAATAAATCTAACCAAGGAGGTGAAAGACATCTATAATGAAAACTATAGGGCACTGAAGAAAGAAATTGAAGAAGACCTTAGAAGATAGAAAAACCACCCATGTACTTGAATAGGCAGAAATATTATTGTCAAAATGATCATATTGCCAAAAGTGTTATACAGACTCAATGCAATCCCCATCAAAATACCAATAACTTTTCTCACAGAACTAGAAAAAACCAGTTCTATCCTCATTTGGAAGAATAAGAGACCCAAAAGAATCAAAGTAATCCTCAGTAAGAAGAGCAATGCTGGAGACATCACAGTATCAGACCTCAAATTATTCTATGTAGCTATAGTAATAAAAACAGCATGGCATTGGCATCAAAACAGAATGAAGAACAATGGAATAGAACAGAAGACATAGAGACAAACCCACAGACACAGTCATCTGATACTTAACAATGGTGCCAAAAGCATTAGAGAAAAAAAACTGTCTTTTAAATACTGGTGCTGGAAATACTGGGTATTCAAGTATTGAAGAATAAAACTTTATCCTTATCTCTTGCCTTGAACAAATTTCAACTCAAAATGAACCAAGGACCTAGAAATTAGACCAGAAAATGACCACTGCTAGAAGAAAATATAGGTTCAACACTCCAACACTCCATATTTGCACGGGCTCTGAGTTATTTAAAAATATGCCTAAAGCACAAGAAATAAAACAAATAATCAATGAACTGGATGGTGTCAAATTAAAAAGATTCTGCACAGAAAAGGAAACAAGAATAAGAAAAAAGAGCTTACAAAATGGGATATTTTTGCCACTTGCTCCTCAGACAGGGGATAATGTCTGGAATATGTAAGCAGTTTAAAAAACAAATAACCCAATTAATAAATAAGCATAAGAAGTAAACAGACAAGTCTTAAAAGAATAAATACAAATGACAAACAAATATATGAAAAAAGTTCAACATCTCTATCAGGGAAATGCAAATCAAAATTACATGAAGTTTTCATCTCACTCCAGTCAGAATAGCAATTTTCAAGATTACAAGTAATGATAAATGCTGGGGAGAATGTAGGGTAAAAGAGCACACTGATACATTGTTGGTGGGACTGCAACTTAGTACAACAACTCTGGAAAGTAGTATGGTGATTCCTCAGAAACCTAGGAATGGAACCACCATATGACTCAGCTATCTCAATCCTAGGTGCTTATTCAAAAGACCAAAAATTGGCATACTACAGGGATATAGACACATCAAATTTATAGCACCAAAATTCACAGTAAAAAAGTTATGGAATGATCCCAGATGCTCATCAATAGAGTAATGGATAAAGAAGATGCAGTCTATATTCAAAATGGAGTTTTACTTAGCCATAAAGAAGAACAAAATTATGGATTGATGGTATGGATGGAAATGAAGAATTATATTTTAGGTGAAACAGTGTTACCCATAAAGTGTCTAATGTTTTCTCTCATATGAGGTACTTAGAACAAAATAAGTGGGATGGAGGAATTCTATGAAATCAGAAAAGGGATCAGTGGCACAGTAGGGGAAGGGAACTGAGAGGGAGAAAGCAGGGATGGTAAAAATGGACGAATTGTTGAATAAAATGTAGCAAGATATCCTATGTACATATACAAATATATCACAGTGAATCTAATCTTTATTTATATCTATAAAGCAAGAATTAAAAAAACATAAATAAATTGAATGAAGACCAGTATAGTAAAGGGATGAGACAGAGGGAAGGGGAGAGAAAGAGGATGTACTAGTCACTGAACAGGAGCAAATTACATCTCATAGTGGCAATATTATGTCAAAATCAACCCAAATATTACATACAACTCTAGTAAACCAATAAAATATAAAAATAAATATAGTAATTTCTACCGAAAATATTGAAGTTCTTTCAGTGTTAACCATTTTGGCATTTTGCACAAAATGATTTGTTTTGTTTTAAGTAATACCTTTTAACATTTTCTCACTTGAACTCTGAAACTGTTATCAATGAGACCTCAAAACCTTCAAGTTCCTATTAATCACTTAGATACTTCTTCCAGTTTCATGACATTGTCCTCAAGTACACCAGTGTTTGGAGTGAAATGGCTGCATCAGAATGAGCAATCTCTGAGCAACTAATAGGCTGGTGCATATTTTCTATATTACCAGCATAGTTATAACTGCTATAATTATATGTTGACCCTAGTGTGATTTGTCCTAAGGATGCCCATTCTTCTCAGTTTTCCCCCATGTCCTCTGTCCTTCTCCATATTGGATGGCTGAAGATTATGTCTTTATCTAAGAACTCTTTGTATATCTGAAGTAACTTTAATCACTTGTGAACACACAGATATTTCATGTCCTTAAAACTCTTTTCCATATTGCTGTCTCAAGGTATAAATGTTAATCTGACATTGAATGAATCTATATTCAAGATTGCTCCAGTTATGTTTTCATAAACACTTGAGCTCTATTTATTGTTGTTGTCTTAGCTCTTGTCTTCAGGCTGGTTAACTTATCCACTTTTAGGGAATAGCTTATTATTTATATTTTGAAATGTAGAAAATGAAACATGAAAATTAAACCCAAAAAGTCTTTTCTTCAGATATTAATAAGTGAGCATTAACAAAAATATGTAAGAAATCGAATTACCTATATCAACCCAAACCTAAGAGGATCTTTGACTCCAAACTTAGAGTCTACTTCCATATATATCACTTGTCTTTGATCTCATCTAAATCACTTTACTAAGGTGGTAATATGAAATAATTTCTATGGATAGAAAGTAAAGCTAAACATATTTTTGATAAAATAACATTTCCATACTTAACAAAATTAAACCATTCTCCTCTGTTATCTTTCCAGTAGAATGTATAGGAGATGCAATTCTTGAGACATTATATATAAGAAAAAGTTCTAATTGTACTCTCATACTTGATTGATAAATTGTCTAGATACAGAAATCTAGGTTTGAAATTATATTATCACATAATTTAGAAGGCATGACTCATTGTCTTCGTTTTCAGTTTTGTTTTGTTATTGGGAAGTGCTTTTCTATTCTGTTTCATCCGATATGATTTTCTGTGGTTTTTGATTGTGTGTGTGTGTGTGTGTGTGTGTGTGTGTGTGTGAGAGAGAGAGAGAGAGAGAGAGAGAGAGAGAGAATATATGAACCTTTAGATTTTCCTTTTAATACATGATGTTCTAAAATTTCTGGACGATATCTACTGACATGATTCTTTAAAAAAATTGTTGTGCTAAGCACTTGGATCATTTAATTTAGAATTTCAGGTGATTTAATTTGAAAAGTGTTCTTGCTTTATTTCTTTTGCAATTTCTCTTCTATTAACTTATTTTAAAACAAACTAGTTTTTCCAAAATTTTGTAACATTTTTTTAAAAAAAACCAAAGCCTTTTAAAATATTTTTTAGTTGTAAAGGGTCACACAATGTATTTGTTTATTAATTTATTTTTAATGGGGTGCTGAGGATTGAACCAGTGCCTCACACATGCTCACCAAGCGCTCTGCCACTGAAGTATAGCCCCAGCCAGACATCTCTAGCAATTAGAGAAATGCAAATTAAAACTACACTTAGATTCCATCTCACTCTAGTCAGAATGGCAATTATCAAGAATACACGTAGCAATAACTGTTGGCAAGGATGAGAGGAAATAGGTTCACTCATACATCGCTGGTGGGAATGGAAATTAGTGCAACCACTCTGGAAAGCAGTATAAGAGATTGCTCAGGGAACTGGGAATGGAACCATCATTTGACTCAGTTATTCCACTACTCAGTATATACCTAAAGGACTTAAAATCAGCAAACAACAGGGATGCAGCCACATCAATGTTTATAGCAGCTCAATTCACAATAGCTAAGCTATGGAACCAACCTAGGTGCCCTTGAACAGACGAATAGATAAAGAAAATGTGGTATATATATACACTATAAAATATTACTCAGCCATAAAAAAAAGAATGACCTTATGACTTTTGCTGGTAAATGATGGATCTAGAGACTATCATGCTAAGTGAAATAAGCCATTCCCCCCAAAATTAAGGCCAAGTATTCTTTCTGATATGTGGATGTTTACACACAATAAAGGGTAATGAGAAGAACAGAAGTTCTTAATGATAGATATTATTAATGATAGACACAGGGGAATGAAGGAAAGGGAAGGGCATGGGAATAGGAAAGATAGTAGAATGACTCAAATAGAACTTTCCTATGTCCATATAAGAATACACAACCAGGGAAAGTTCAAATCATGTACAACCACAAGAATGGAATCCTATTTAGAATAAGTTATACTTCATGTATATATAATATGTCAAAATACACTCTACTGTCATGTGTATATAAAAATAATTTAAAATGCAAATGTGTTTTCTTAATATATGTGTAATAAATGCAAACTGCTTAGAACAGGGTCTGGCACAAAAACACTTCCTAAATGTTAAATATTTGAAGAAATTAACCCTTTATCATAATTTCTAATATATAGGAAAAGGTCATTTTTTTAAACAAGTAATACTAAAATATTTCAAAGTCATCCATCTCACTTCACATTTTTTTTCTTGCAGAAAACACAGAGATGCAGACATCCATCCTTTTCGCCATTGTAAGATCTGAAACTCAACTTCTACAAACCATGAAGTTCCTTTATGTTATTGAGCAGATTCCATCATGTCCAGACTACCTGATCCAGTTACTAAGATATTGAAGTAATATATTGTCATATAACATTTACTAAATAATAATCTTGGTTCTTAAGCACTACATAATTTTTAATGTTTAACTTTTTCCCTGTATTTTATTTTTTAATACCTTTATTTTTATGTGGTGAAGATAATTGAACCTACGGACTCACATGTGAGAGGCAAGTGCTCTACCACTGAGCTACAACCCCAGCCCTTCCCTGTGTTTATTGATGCATTATAATTATTCATAAAGATGAGATTTGTTGTTACATATTCATATACACTCAATATAATTTTGTCAATATTTTTCCCCAGTATTCTCCTTTCCCCCTTTCCTCTGCCTAGCCCCTTTCTTCTAATCCACTGGTTTCCCTTGAATTTTCATGTGATCCTCCACACCATTTTTCTATGTCCTCTTTAGCATTCATATATGATAGAATACATAATGCCCTTGCTTTTCTGAGTAATAATTAAATTAAAGAAAGGAAAACCATTTTGATCTACACTATTATGTGATACTTGATATAAATATGTTAAGGACGTGTTTATGGTAAACACAAATTTTAAAGAAAACATATTATGAAAATCCTTAATAAATATACATAATTAAAGAAGTCCAGTTATAGGCATAACATTTGTGAAACAGTCATCATTACTTTATATAAAATTCAGCTTTTGCCTAACTTAATTTTCTGTCCTAAACAGATCAATATAATCTGAAAAACTATTGAGAGAAAATGAATTATTATTAATGATAGATTATATTCTTAAATATGTCTATTTTAAGACTTAAAAACAACATATATATTGTATAAATATCATAGTAATAAACTTCTTCTGCATTATGGGAATGTATTCTCACCCAAGTCATTTACCTATTTCCTGGTTTAGATTTAACTTAATTTTAGTACAGGAGACTCTAAACCACAGCAAATTTGAGAAGTTTATTCTCTGTTCCTTATGGTAAACAATTTTTTTTGAATTTCAAATTTTTATTGCTGTACATATCTGTACCTATTTAAACCATTTGTTAAGAGCAGTATTTTTTATTTCTGGAGAATTTCTGCTGTAATATATTAAAAAAATAAAGTCTCTTAAGGGCAAAACACTACTGTTTTAGGATTATCAAAACCTTATTTTTTTTTAAAAATGATGTCACGATTTGTCTTTGTCATCTCATCATGGTTTATGAGAACGGATTCCAGCTCTAATATGCACTTGCTGTTTCCCTTTGTTCACATCATTCCAAAAATGAAGTTTTTATAAAATTCTTAATAATCAGCCCAGAATGATTTAAATATTATCAGGGGAAATATTAAGGGCAGGCATTACTTACACAGCAGATATTCCCAAGAATAATTATGAATAAGTATTTTGTTTTTCAAGGTAACACAATAAACTAGACTATTATCTTCCACCCAATTATGATAGTTTCAAAAGTTATTCCTATTAGAAAAATTGTGATTCTAATGTATGCTCCCTTCTCAGTCAAAACCATGCTTACTAATGGGGAACTCTAAAGTCACACCAAAAATTTTTACAAAAAAATTCAGCATTATATACTAAAGAAATCAATTATTTTTCTGAATCAGTATTATATGCCAATAATTTATGTTGCAAATTAGATAAAGAAATATGGCTCATATTATTTAAAAAGCTCCAAATGCCATTCTTGAACTATTTGCGTATTTCCCTATAGATATTTTGTACTCTTGATTATTTCTCCATATCTTTAGCAAAGATTGTTCTCTAGATTTGCAATTTATCTTCACATTCACTTCCAGTGATGATGTATTTTGCCTATTAATTGATACCCCTTCTTTCTTTATATCTTGAAATTATTAAGATTTCTAGGAGAGAATTATGGGAAACAATTTTTAAAAATTATTTTTTAAGAGGATAGGAAAGGCAGCAGAATACAACCGTTACTAATATGGCATTGTGTGAAAATGTGGATGTGTAACCGATGTGATTCTGCTATCTGTATTTGGGGTAAAAATGGGAGTTCATAACCCCCTTGAATCTAATGTATGAAATATGATATGTCAAGAGCTTTGTAATGTTGTGAACAACCAATAAAAAAGTAAAAAAAAATAAAGTATGAAATATTATATGTCAAGAGCTTTGTAATGTTTTGAACAACCAATAAAAAATTATTTTTTAGTTGTCAATAAATCTTTATTTTAATTTTTTATGTATGTATGTATATATGTATGTATGTGCAGTGCTGAGAATCGAACTCAGCACCACTCACATGCTAGGCAAGCACTCAATCACCGAGCTATAGCCCCAGCCAAGGAAAACAAAATTCTGATGGAAAATGTCAAGTAAGATCCAACTAAATCCTCAAGAAAGAAAATTAGACAAGACCTGAGAATGAAAGTTCACTTTAGTAACATATTGTGGAAAAATATACTTCCTGTCATATGCCATGACATTCTTGTCATATCTTTTAAATATGCATTTTAAATAAAGTTTTAAAGAAGCTAGCTACCTTCATTATGTAGAGGACAGGGTTTCACATGAAAAGTTAAGATTATCCATTACCACCATTCTGCTAGTAACCTGGAATACGTTTCTAAGGTGGAAACCAGAATTGTTAGTTTTATTTTAGCAATGAAAATGAAGAGGATTAAGGTGCTTAAGAGACAACTTCAGTGTTGGATGTTTTGGCAATGCATTCTCTATAGTTGCAGAATATAGTTTGGAAGCAGATCAAGGGGAGTGCCTAGCAGTTTAGCCAGTCTTTTTAGATTGGTTTTAATTACTGTAGCTATTGTAGCAATGCAGCAAGTGTATAAAATGGTACAGTAACTACTAGCCCTACGAAATGTTATGACAGAGGCTTATGCTTTGAAAACTGGGCTTCCTGAATTTTGTGTAGCTTCTTTTGTATTCTTATTATTTGTGAAGTCTTGTAAAATCCAGGGCAGTTAGGCAAAAAATAGGAAGGAAGAAGTAAATCACTGCAAATGACACAATTTTATAACAAAAACTGTGAAGAATCCAAAAATGTCTAGTAGAGCTAAACAAATTAGTTCAGCGCATTTTGATAATACAAGTTAAATGTACAAAATCAGTTATACTTCTATACATCAGCAAAAAACAATATGAAACAGAAGTCAATTTATCATCCCATTTATAGGATGTAAAGAATAAAATATTGAGAAATAAATTTAACCAAGGAAGTGATGTAAGATTTATATAGTGAAAACAACAACATAAGTGCTAAGAGAAATTAAAGAGAAACTAAATAAATGGAAAGACACCTTGTGTTTATGGAATGAAAAACTTATTAATTTTAATCTGGTAATATTATCCAACTTGATATGCATGTATATTTACTGAAATCTTTATGAAAACTCTTGACTACATTTGTTTACAGAAATGGACAAACTGGTCCTAAAATTCATATGCAATTGCAAGGAACTATGAATGATCAAGAACAAATTTGGAGTACTGATACTTTTAGATGTTAAAGCTTACAATGCTATGGTAATCAAACGTGTGATAATAACATAAAGGTAGAGATCAATGATACAGAATTGAGAATCAAAGACATAAATCCATATATCTGTTATATATTGCTTTCCATACAGTTGCTGTGATCAATAAAGTGAAAACCACAGAGTATGGAAAATTTTCACAAATAATCTGACAATGGACTTATATAAAAATTAGAGAAATTCCTTAAAAGTTAATGCTAAAATGAAAACTCAACAAATAAATGAACAAATAATTTGAATAGCAAACAAGCCACATGAGGAGATGAAAACATCACTAGAGAAAAACAAATCAAAATCACATGAGTTTTATCTTCCCAAATCATCCTAAAGAGATGGCTATGATAAATGACAGAGAATAACAATTGTTGGCAAATATGTGGAGAAATTTTTACCTTCATACATTGATGATGGGGATATAAAATGTTGAAAGCACTTTGAAAACAGTCTGAAGGTTTTCTAAAAGTTAGACAATTATTATAA
Organism: Spermophilus citellus; assembly: GCF_964194105.1. Classification (NCBI taxonomy): domain Eukaryota; kingdom Metazoa; phylum Chordata; class Mammalia; order Rodentia; family Sciuridae; genus Spermophilus; species Spermophilus citellus. Next base: position 80,118,043 of record NC_138190.1, read on the forward strand.
GACCTAGTGGTTTTACTGTTAAATATATACTCAGAAGAAATGAAAACATGCATCTGCATTAAAACTTGTACATGAATATTCATAGCAGCATTGTTGATGACTGACAAAATGTGGAGATAATCCTAATGTCCATTAAAAAACAAAATGTCTTATTTTGATGAAATGGAATATTATTCAGCCATAAAAGTTAATGAAGTAATGATGCATGTTATGATATAGATGAACCTAAAAACATTGTGCTAAGTTAATGAAGCCAAACACAAAATGGCATATGCATATTGCATGATTCCATTTACATGAAGTGTCCATAGTTGGCAAAAATTTCATAGAAGAAACCATTACCTGGGGCTGGAGAATGGCATGTGGGTTAGAAGGAAATTGGGGAAGACTGCTAAGTGGTACTTTTTATTTGGGTGGTTAAAAATGCAATGGAATTACATAGTGTGATTATGATTATCCAACATTATGAACATACTTAATATTTGAATTGTACACTTTAAATGATTAAAACTGAGTTTTATATTAATGGTAGTTCAGTGGAAAAAGTTTTACTGCTTTCATGAATATCACAATAGAAAAAATAAAGTATTATAACATTTCACTAACAACAGTTTTGGAGATATAACAAACCATGATCATCTCTGAAATCTTTTTATTTAGATAAATCCAGTAAAATTTTGTGCACACACATGTACTTAAAACTGCCCTTCTGAAGTAAACATTTATATTTCTTTGAAAATGTGATTACAGTTTTATTTATACTTTTCCCAAGCTACTAATAAAATTATCTTTGGGAAACATAACTAAGCATTACATGAAAATAGTTCACATTTTTATAAAAGCCACCTAAAGAACCATAAGAATGTTGGATGAAACTCCTTTTGGAATTTTTCTACTTTGTGAAATTATCATATGTAGGAATAAAATTCAATTCAAAGATTTTAACACATAATTTACACAAAACAAATAGTGTATTTTTATACATTCCCCTACTATAATCATGAAATTTATAGATGAAGTTTTCATGTTAGGCATTTTGTAACTACTAATCAGTATGAAGACGTTCTGAAATTAAATGGTGCTAAAGAAAAGCAGTGTTTATAAAATATCTGATAAAAATATTTATCTCTATTATCATTACAACACAAAGGTACATGTTAACAAATTATGAAAGTATATAGGGCAGTGTTAAACAGTACTCAGAGACTCCTCTTTTTTTCCTTCTTTGTTTTCAGCTTCTTTTCCAACTTCAGCCTTGTTTTCCTTTTCCTTTTCATCTCCTCCATTTTTCCCATCCCCTTTTCCATTTTCTTCTTTTCCTTCTTCTTCCTCTTTTCCTTCTTCTTTTCCTACTTTTTCCTCTTTTCCTTCTTTTTCCTCTTTTCCTTCGCCTTCTTTTTCTTCTTCTTTTGCTTCTTCTTCTTTTCCTCCTTCCTCATCTTTTCCATCTTCTTCACTGTCCTTTCCATTTTCTTCCTCATTTTTACCTTCATCTTCATTTCTATCTTCCTCCTCTTCTTCATCTTCTTTGCCTTTTCCATCTTCCTCCTCTGTTTCATCTTTCTCTTTATCATCTTTTTCTTGTCTATCTTCTTCCTTTTCACCATCTTCATCATCTTTTCCATCTCCTTTCTCTTTTCTGTCTTCCCCCTCTCTATCATCTCCTTTGCTTATTCCATCTTTGTCCTCCTTTCCATCTTCTTTTTTCCCTTTTCCTTCTTCACTCTCTTGTTCTTTTTGGTCTTCCTTTGTTCCATCTTCTCCTTTCTCATTTGTATCTTTGTCCTCATTTCTATCTTGTTCTTTCTCTTTTTCACCTTGGTCTTCTTTTCCATCTTCTCCTTTTTCTTCTTTATTTTGATCTTCATCTTTTGGATCTTTTTCATCTTTTTTTCCTTCTCCTGCCACTGTTTCTTTCTCTTCTTCGTCTTCTTTGATATTTTCTTCTTTTATTTCGCCAAGGTCTTTTGCAGGAACTGGTACCTAAGTTTGTAGTGAAGAAAAAAAAATAGTATTTTGGAACTGTTTCTCCCACCTACTTAAATCAGATTGTATCTATTTCATGGAATAACTAATACTTATTTTACAACAAAGTAATTCACCTATAGAAAATCACAACATAAGCAAATATTCTAAGAAATAAAATTAAAGCCACACAAACACCCACAAATAAAAATCTGCAACAGTAAATTTGGGAAGGCTTATTCATATAAATATTTCTCATTACAAATATGAAGAACAAAATAAACACAGGATTACAGAGTCATTCTGTGTTAGTAATTCTCACTGAGTAGCATGCATGTAAACAAAATATAGTCCTTGGGAAAATGATACATTTTGTTTGTATAAAGAGGAAATTTGTGCTTTTTAAAAATAAAGATTATTGCAAAATCCTATACATTTACAGAAGATACTCCACATATATGTTTGTTTTGTAGATTTGATCATTATATCCCATTTTCAGTATTTTACTACAATATCTGAAAATGAATGATGCATTAAATATGCAAAAAACCTATTAAAACACTTATATAATGTCTTAATTTGCAATCTATAGGGAAAATAAAGGGAATTTACAGGAAGGGGATTTTTTTGGAAAGGAATTTACATATAGTCCATATGCTGACAAAAGCAAGAGAGGATTGGCCTGCATTTAATAAGAGGGTCATTATATTAGTACCAAGTCATGATCACTAGCATTTTCCAAGTAATACCAATACTAGGCCACTTCTCCCATTGCCAGTACCTTTAAATTCTCATATTTAAAATTATCATTTCTCCTTAGTTACTATTAATTGTAGAATCATTATTCATTCGATGTTTTTAAACTTTTAATATAAAAGGCAAATAATATTTCTTTCCATTGCATCCATTTTCAAGCTTTCAAGTGGATAAATTTGTTAACATTGTAAGATACCTCTATAATTTTGGCTTCTCCATTTTCAGCATTTTCATTTTTCTTTTCTTCAACAACTTCATCTTGTTTGTCTTCAACAACTGCTTTGGCATTTGTATCTGTGTTTTTTCCCATCATATCATTTTCGGTAATTTTCTGTGCAATGACACAAAAAGAATAAAAATAAATAAATACATAATTTAATCAGAATGTTGATTAATTGGTCAAATTTCCTTCATCAGCTGTAGTGGTAATTTAGGGAAAATCTTTAAAATGCTACATATAAGCCCAATGTCAACGAAATTAATATAACACACTTTGTTTTATTGAAAACGTAAAGTAGCATATATTTTTAAAATGACTTAAATCAGTAATGCTTTATCAAGAATGTTCTATGCCTGGCTATATAAGTAGTAGAAAGACCACTGGGTTAAAGGGCCAGAACACCTGTGCTTGAATTGTAGATATGTCACTTATGTGATGTGACCTTGAACAAAAGCATACATCACTTTGAGGTTGTTTTATCATTTGTACAAAGAGCAATACCACCCAAGTCATAGTTACCTTATAAGAGGCAAATATAAAATTACTTTAGAAATTGTAAATTACAATATAGATATGCTATTGTTTTTTAACAAGTGAGAAACTAAAAGCTAAGAAAGGTAAATAATTTTAATATCTATAATTTTATAGTATATCATTTAATCTAGCATTATTTTCTCCCCCTCCCCCCTCCTCCTCTCCCCCCTCCTCCTCCTCCTCCCCCTCCTCCTCCTCCTCTTCCTCCTCCTCCTCCTCCTTCTTCTTCTTCTTCTTCTTCTTCTTCTTCTTCTCTCTCTCTCTCTCTCTCTCTCTCTCTCTCTCTCTCTGTAATGCTGAAGATCAAACCTAGGGCCTTGTTTGTGCTAGGCAAGTGCTCAAACACTGAACTATACCTCCAGCCCAATCTCCTCTTTTTAAAAGAAAATAAAATGTATTTACTGTTTTAATAAGTTATAAATTGAGTAGTTAACTTTATAAAATAGTGAGCTTGAAAAGTATAATGGAGAAAAATTAAGAACAAATTCTTAATACATGTTTTTATTATCACATTTTGTAATTATGTGTGTATTTATTTGTATATCCTAAGAATTCAAAGTAGAACTTGTAGAAGAACAATTCTATAACTATTGTATCAATATACAAATTAACTGTGATTAATATCATTAAAAGGCATAGACACTATAAAATAAAAATAAACACTTTTCTGTTGTCACTGATATGAATAAATCAATTATTACTTAATAAAACTTTACTATCCCTAGTTTTAGCAATACCTTCCAATCAAAGATTTCATAGCACTTTATAAACATGACAACAATGTGCGATGTCTTCAACTATAACATGATAGGATTAGACGATTTCTAATGTTCCTCAAATTTCTATGACTTTAGTAATTTAACAAATCCTTAAAATAGGTGTGAAGCAATTAAAAGTGAATTTAATATTGAGGTTATTGCTCTCTCTACATGACTTTAGCCACAACATCTCAGCATAGAAATCTATATAAAATCAATTATGTCCACTGAAAAATTATGTGTATGAAAATATTTTATAACCTGTATATATTATCAAATGCTAATTACTACTATTTTTACAAATCACTAGTTTGGTTACTGCAATTTACACCCTTTGTTCTCCTAGGAATTTGGTATTGTGACTAGAAAACCTCAAAGGCATACACATTTAATGAATCTATTTAACTAAAATTTTGTCCTTACCCAATAAAAATACTAAAACCTGGTGGATCATTATGAAACAGGAAAAAAATTCCCCACCTAAATATTTTATATGTACTACATAGTAAAATATATTGTTAATTGAACAAAATGCAAAAAGCAAAATAATCAGATATATGCATTTTCATAAGTTATTTCTTAAGAAAAGCAATATTCTTTCAACATTTGAAGTTGAATATTTACCCTTGAAGTTGATGATCTTTTGGATTTCAACTCTGGTATAATGGGCACAGGCATCTGCATTTAAAAAAATAAGTCATGTAAAAAGAGGGAAAAATGAAGAAATTATACTGAAGAAAGGACCTTAAAAATCAAATCCTGCCTCTGAATTAAAATAAATGTGTATGATACAAATTGAGTATTAGGGGAAAAAGTGTAGTTCCTAAGTGTGAAATTTTTTTCTTAAAACTTCAAAACTCATCTTACATCAAATATAATATTATTCAGAATTCCCTAAATTTTAAAATTAGTTTTCACAATACATGGGCTGCTTTTTCAAAGAACTACTTACAGCAGACAATCTGGCTGATCTTCTCTTTGGCTATAAGTGAAAAAAAAATAACAGTTAAGAGAATTATTATTACACAAAACTAGAATTATTTTTATTGTAGTGACAGTATTTGATGAAAAACTACATAAATATTGTCATTAAAGAGGCAATTGTGAAATTGGTTAGAATATAAATGTAGAAATTTAAGGTTTCATTTTTCCCTTTCTCTAGACCCTCCATAGGCTAAGGGGAAAAATCCCAAATTAAGCTTCACTTCCTAAGATAAAGGACCATGATGATTAGTAACAAAGGTCATATTTAAAAATGAAAATGTAGTCCCTTCTTTCTAACTGACAAAGCATTTCTTATTTCTTAAGATGTTCTTTTCCAATCTTAACAGGCACACAGTCCTAGATTTCAAGAAGCTTGGAGTTTTTATTATTGTATTTATGAAAGATCTCACTGGCATATCATATTGATACTCATATGGTACAAATATACCAACCAGCATGTATGTTTAGATCCTTATTCTACCTCAAGTCTATAGAATAAGTGTATTTTTTTCAGGCAGATTCTAAAATTAAAGACACTCACCTCTTGCTTCACATCACTTTGACCTGCAGCCTATACAGAGAACAATATTACACAGAAATAAGGTTATCAATGTAAGCATATAAATAAAAAATACTACCTATGGATTATAGTTGCAATATACCACTTATGATGTTTTCCTGGGTTCCCTTTCAAGTAGCCATGTGATGTTTCCTAGGAACTATATTCTACATACTGCTGTCTACCAAAGTGCACGCACGCACAGATTCATGAGCATACTGAAGACATACGTTTACACAACTGATAGTCAATGCCATCTTCTTGTGTAAACAGTATCTAAAAAACAAACCATTTTCTTTTTGAAATTAACCTGCAGTACAGTCTTAAAGCCAAAATAAGGGTGGGGGAGGGAAAAATGAAGGTGCCGTTTCATGCAACATCTCAGTCTGTTTTGTATGTGCTGTGCAAATATATGTACCTATTGGACCCTCTCTAATGATTCTGGACTTATTCTCTTCAAGTTTTGCATACAAGAACTACAACCCCCACAATGCTTTAGAGAGCAAACCTCTTTGTTAACAACGTTAATGCTTTACTCTGGAAATCCAGCCACGGATTTAAAAACTTCCCGCCACTACCTGCTCCAAGGTTGCTGTCAGCTCTCTGAAATAGCAAGACTCATTTCACAAGCCTAGAAAAGCATAGCGGCAGAACAGCGGGAATATGAGGAAGGGGGATGGTGATTAGAAACGATTGCTTTCCATATCTGAATATCCCTTCAGCCTAGGAGTTACCAAGCTATTGCATGATTCATGCAGCCCTAGAGCACTGGGGAATTTCAGCCTTATTCTTAGGCTCTAGGAGCAGGGAAGGTGGGCAGATTAATAGGACTAATATAAAAACAATCATAATGTCTTATATTAGGACTGTGTTTTATGGCTTTATCAAACAACGAAATAGCATTCCATTTCCCTTAGAAGATACTGATGAAAAATAAACAAGGAAAAAATAAAACCAAGCGTGTACTTATTTCCCTTCTGAAAGGAGCCAGGAATTTTGAAGTGAGCTTTGGCAGAAGATCTGAACAATTCAGATCAACTCTGTATGTCTAAAGTGAACAAATGCCATTCTTCCCCAACATAGGCAATAGTTTATCAGCCACGGCTCTCTTATCACCTTTTCACCTTTAGCTAGAGATCTTGCAGTGTGCCAGATCTCCCAGCCCTGAAGTTTCTAATTACATCTGTGAATCTCTCCCTTTGCTAGGATAGTTTGAAGTCTGCGCCGCCTAATGGCACAGAGTTACCATTGCACAGCCATCTGGCATGACAAGAAGTGGAGGAGGGAAGAGAAAAAAAAAGGGGGGGAAAAGAAAACGGAAAGAACAAAGGCAAATATAAGAGAAAGCTGTAGTTTTCCTTTCCCCAAAGGTGATCGTGCCCCAAGAAAACCCGGAGGCAGAGTAGGAAACTGTTCCCTGGAAGTGTGGTTGGGAGAAGTGTTCTCCAATAGGGTAAGCGAAGGGAGGGGGGTGGGGTAGGAAGCGACAGCACAGCGCTAAGGCTGTTTGTAATTCAGCATGGAGACACCTCTCTAGCGATTCTTCTCCTTAAACAAAACACGCCAAAAGTGAACTACCAGTTGCATGCGAGATCATCTTAAACCTTACACCGACAGCTCTTTGCCCTTCCCTCCCTGTCCTTTCAGTACATCATAAAATCAAACTAGGAGCTGAAATGCTTTTTAAAAATTATCTGCCTTAGGAAATTTGTATTACACCAGTTAATCTCCCCTTCGGTCTTCCCATTTCACTTACCTTTCTTTTGGGCATTGTTGCAGCTCTCTATAGAAGATCTTAATAGCAGAAAAGAAGCCTAGACTAGAGCACTCTCTGACCGCTGGGACAGCAACTGAGTTTTCAATGAACTAATTGCCGCACGACCTGTACTCGCCTCAAAAAAAAAGAAAAAAGAAAAAAAGAAAAAAAAAAAAAGCTCTCGTTATTGGCAACCTTAAACACACCAAGACGCAACCAAACTACGTGAATGGTTAGAAGAAATGTGAGCCAGGTTGGAGTGACAGGCTGTCAAGCCAATAAGAGGAGGTGGCCAGTGGGAGGCGTGGCCCGCGGACTTTCCCGAAGCCCTTCTATGCTGCTGGCTGACTGCGGGTGGGGTGGAGGAGCACGCGGACTTCGTAGGCGCGTAGCGCTCGGACATGACCTGAAGGAAAACCAGAGTTGTCTTCATTTCTTTTCTTTTATGCTGTAATGACAAACAAATGCCCCAACTGTTGCTTTCTCTAGTTTCCAAAAAACCCGCCGTTCCCATTGCACAGGAGAAAAATTGCTCTTGAGACCTGGTTGAGTTTGAGGCACAGTTTTCCTTACACATTAGCAAGAAGTTGGAGATGAAATGACAGCACTCATTCAGAGAGTGAAAAAGCGTGGGAATCTTTATTTAACTGCAGGAACTTCCCACCAAAGAAGCATAAGGGTCCTGGCATGAGGTGGGTGGGTGCCCAAATGGCATGCCTCCCACAGGCGGAGAGTATAAACAAAACTGGGAACTGGACGAGAGAAAGGCTCTGGGGGCGGGGATACCCGTTAAACTACCGCTATCCCATTTGGAGTGAATCCACTAAGAATTCAATGTAACCCTGAAGGAAATTTATAATAGCATAATATAGCAGAGGAAAAACACTGGTGGAATGGATTTTTAATCCTAAAGTAGATTTAGTGAAGGTACTCAGGAAGGTGCCTTGCACATTTAGGACTCACAGTTTGGATTACCATAAGGCCATGGAGGCACTCACCACGGCCACAAAATTTAAGGTTGTGGCAAAAACTCAGGAGATTAGGTTGAGGTGAGTTATGCAGGTGCAGAATAAGATTCTATCTTTATTTAAATTTTTGATATTTTGTTCATCAGATTTTTTGCACTAAATCTGATCTTTTAAATATTGCATTAAAATATTTGTCAGGACTATAGTTGTAGCTCAGTGGTAGAATGCTTGCCTAGCATGTGTGAGGCAGTGGGTTCAGTCCTCAGCACCACATAAATAAATAAATAAACAGGTATTGTTTCATCTACAACTAAAAAATTTTAAAGAAAAAGAAAATTACCAACATGTTATTTTTTAAAATATCATTTGTTTTCAATATTGAATTTTGGGGTAACCCCTTAAAGTTTTTGCCCAAGGAGAGTTCTCCCTAGCTTGACGCAAGTCCCAATCTAGTTTAGGGAACGTTTTTTGTAAGAGATACTTCTAGCTTCCTTCCAGTATCACTTCCTGAGACCTAAAGGTTTTTGGTCTCTGTGTGGAGATTACATAAAGTACTTGGTACCAGTAATGGTTAAAAGGGGTGGGGGGACTCAGATCCTTGCAGCCCTTTTTCAGTTTGCCTTGCTTTGGTTGTTGTTAAGAGATAATTATGTTAGAAAGTGCCCCAACAATACTTCACATTCCTAATCTGGAAGTTTAATAGGGAGGAAAAGTTAATCTTTTAAACAGTTACTTTAAGGAAGAATTACATTTGTGTTCATGTGGATTAAAAATTGTAATTATCATTTTAAAAGATGAATACCATATCTGCTACAGAATGCCCAAAACCCATCCCTTCAAAATAAAATGAAGCCTCAAGAGAAGACCACATCATTTTGGGGTTTGCCCCTTCTTTTCCAACAGCTACAGTGTAGCATTAAACAAATAAGTTAAAATAAGACTGATCTCAGCTCAGTTTCCTTCCCACAACACATATTGTATTCTTGTTTAAGTAAATAAATCAGAAAGACATTTAATAGCTTCCTTTGCTCCACAGTTATTGGGACTATTCCTTCATGGTCTGATACTTCTTTTTAAATTCTTATTTTTTAATTTGCTTTTTTAAATTTTTGTGGTGCTGGGAATCAGTCAGCATCTTGAGCATGCTAAGTACTTTACCACTGAGCCACATTCCCAACCCTCTGATGCCTCTTTTTACCCTTATGGTGAAAGTATTTTGGGGTGAACACAGATATGTTTCAATCATTTTACTGTCCCAGAGTTAGAAGGTAAGAATAAAAAATGGACTCAATATAATGATTGCTCCATAAGAATAAGGAGAAAAATGAAGGGGATAAAAATGTGTCAGTGGAATGCATTCATTCAACAAAATTTTATTTAGCATTATTTTGTGAGTCGGGTTTTGCTTTTGTAGACTAGCTTATGAAAATGCAAAATCATGTGGTATGCAAAAATTGTATTATGCAGTTTCTGCCCTTGAGGAATTTTATAATTCTGTAGGATTCAGTAAACAAAAGCATACATATTTACAACTTTAGGTTATTTGTATCATTTGAGTGGTGCAATCTGAACTCAATAATAGAACAGGAGGGAAGGATCTTCTAGAACTGAGATAATTAGAGAGGGCTTTTGATGAGGTGGTATTTCACTTGGCTCTGAACTATTGGGTAGACTGTTATAATATAGCAAATACAGAGGCAGGGAAAGTTTGTACTTGCTCAAAGAACAGAATGCCTAGTCCCAGTAGATTGAAACAAATGATCATGATGAGCTTTGGGAGGTAAATCTTGGATGGAAGGCAAAGCATGCAGAAAAGTGAGCTCTAAAATTCCTCTTAAGTTTGTCAAAACTTTTCTTTTTTGTCAGTTTTCCTCCTTTCAGTCTTATCTGTTGCAATTGTGATTTATGTCTTCTAAAACTGCAAACATAGTCATGTATGCATAAGAAAAATTTGAAGTGTGAAGCATTTGTCTGTTTCTTGACTCCCATTCCCCATTCACCCTGTTCTTTTTAAGCAGTTTTTAGGGTGGTCCTTTGTAGCAGCCAATTTGATTTAAGCTCTTTGCCTTTGCTTTATTGTCACTGCAATTCTATTTTCTTATATCTTCACTTATCAGATGTCTATCCCAGTGTTCATACCCAATCCAAATATCACCTCTTTGACAAAAGCCTTCATTTCAGCCCTATAAGATCTTTTCCTCCTGTTACAGTGTAGAATTTAGATTGTACCACTTATATGACAAAGGCAAGCTTGATTTTTTTAATGTATTTCCTCAAACATTTGGTCCTACTTCTTCACATCAGTTCAAACTTCTCTATACTACTTTTTCTTGCCTAAATATTTTTAAGCATATGACACTACATATCTCCTGTAGAATTTACTATCTATACAAATTATTTTTTTTCTAAAATTGATAAATTATTTCAAAGTAAGAGTTTCATTTTTGTATAATTGCCAAATAGATACTTTTCACTAGATCATTTTTTTCTAAAATTACATTGTTTTGTTTCTCTTTTACTTATTAATAACTATGAATGTTGATTGCCTGACAGTTCTCCACAGGATTTGCTAATTTCCCCTGGCTGTTAAGCTTATACACTGCAACTCTCAAAATCTACAGGATCTGTAGCATGTCCATTCAGTAACTGGTAGGAAATGACACATGAAGATGTAAAAAAATTATAGATTAAACGTATCCACATTAAAATGTTTGATATAAAGGACACAAATTATTAAGGTTATGTGCTTATGAGAAAAAAAGATACTAGACAGTCTATAATGAGCCAAATACATCAATGTGCTTATTTCTGAACCTCACATATGATTGATATGAGGAAGTTACTTAGATTGATAATGGCACTTAGCTGAAACTGACTCTTGAAAAACTTTGATCTGGAGAACCCAAAGTTTCAAATATCTTATGTTTATTCACAGCAGGCCTGAGAGTAATAAAATATTGAATTATGAGTGACCCCTGATATGATGGGTCTGTAAGGTATGTTTAAAAAATGAGACTGCTTTCTAGAGGTAAAAGGTACACAATAAATTTTATGTTTCAAATTGCAAAATTTCTATCTACGTTTAAAGTAGTAATTTAAAAGAATGCTGTGTTTAGAATCTCAAACATTAAAATTTAGAGGAGATACTGGATAATGCCTAGTTCAATAACCTCAGAATACAGATGAATAAACTCAACACCACAGAGTTTAAATAATTTGTCCAGGATCATGTATTAAAAGTGGAGCAGTTTTTTCGTTTTTATATTAAAATTTTCAGCTATGGTTAAGATCTTAACAATTAGATAACTTAAAGAAAAATTTAATAAGTGTATGGCATATTTGGTAAACAATTTTTTTTCAATTTTAGTGATTGAAACTCCAGAGCAAACTTTGACCATCAACCCACTTCATATATATCTTCCTTTCATCTAAGATCTTAAACTAGAATCCTCTGGTAATATTAACTATCTCAAGAAATAGAAAATTTATAGAAGAGAAGCTTCACGTTCAAAATTTTCATTTGGTCTAAGGCAAGTGAATGAGGGGTTTTAAGCTTGACATTGTCAAATACTTGCCTATCTTTTTCTATGTTTGCCAACAGAGAGGTGTTCAAATAAAAGTGCAGTTGAGCTTTCTCATTGGCCATAAGTTATTTAAAGATCTCTGAATTTCAGTAGGTGTCCTCATTTACTTGAAAAGCATTTCAAACTCTTTCACTTTAGCTATGAGGACTTCTGCGTCCCTTAAGTTTTTTCATTTATTTTAAATGCATAATTATTCTTTCAAACTAAAAAATAGTCATATGTTTAAGGAATACATGATATTTGTATATGTACACACACATGATTACTATAGTCAAGCAAATTAGCACTCCATCAATAAAATAGTTACCTTTTTGTTGGATGCACATCTATTTTCTTAGCAAATATCCAGTACATTTACTAAATTCTGCCTATTAAATTTAATTTGTAATTTTGGTATAGTTCATGCCTATGTTTCTGCATGAAATACTAAACTTTTTAAATCTATATATTTTTATGTTTTACTTTAAGCCTTATCTCACAAAAGCACAGATATTAATCCCTGGCTTATAAAATAGTAAGATGCAGATTGGAACACTTTTATAAGTCATGTGAATACTGTGCTGCACCGAGATAATGGCATCTTTAATTTAAAGTAATTATATTTTGGCTTTATGTATTTTAATGTGCTTTAATGCACCAGGCTTTTTCAATGTCCTTAAAAAGCTCACTAATGCTGGTTACTCTTCTAAAGACAAAACAGAACAAGAATTGAAAAATGGCCCAGGCTTCCTAGGTAAGACTAGGTCCTATTTTCGAGGAAAAATCAGTTTTTCCAAGTAGTTCAACTGTCCATCTGTGAAAGTTGGTTAGGTACATCCTTGGGAGTGGGGATTTAGCCTAGTGGAAGAGCACTTGTCTCAAGGCCCTGGGTTCAGTCCTCCACCTTGGAAGAATAACAAGATACAGACATTATCCACTGAGAAAATAGTATCAACTGTTGAAATAAATTGTGTTTGAAACCAGTGTCCTCACTGAAAAAATATTCAATCTTCACATGTATCATGCTAGAATTTTGTTTTTTCCTTTTTTCAGTATTTGGCTTTCACCCACTCACTTAGAGCTTAACTTATCTGGTCATTTTATATTAAGCTCTGTGTACCCATACAAACTTTTTATTCTATTATTATTCAAATAATATTTTTATATTACTTGAAACACAGTGGTTATCATTTGAAGATTATTTTAATTTAGATATGCTTAAAATAAGACAAGGTTAAAACTACCTTTCTTCAATCCTTAAATTATAGATATGAACACTCTGAAGAAAGTAGTAGAAGGTAAGCAAATTCTTTTTGGGGAAATTGGCAATCTATGCTATTTTTAACACTGACTGTCTGTTAATTCAAGAGGATAAACAGACAAACAGCTGTTTAACAAATGTGTTAAGTCTTAAAATACTCCAGTGTTTATAGGAAGAGTGCAGGAAGATAGAAAGGAAGATTTCCCCCAGGGAAGAATTACTAATCATTTTATGGAGGATCATATATATGCATTCCTGTGTTCTTACATTCTAAAAACACAATAGAAAACATTATTATTTTTCAAGAAATCATTTTTTTGTTTATTTTGTCTTATTTTTAAAAAAATCATTTCATGTTCAATTTCTTTGTTAAATATAGTTGACATACTTCATTTTCCACATACTTAAAAATTGGAAAATAAATTATATTTTGTGTTGAAATGAGTAACCATTCAAACAAAGGTACATACTCAATTTTATACATTTTAATGACAATAGTATAAATCTGCATTTGTACATTTTCATTATTTTCAGCAAACTAAGCATGTCTTTGGAATTACTTCTTTGGTTTCAGGGTTAAATTGCATAAATGGAAATATGACAATATTTTTTTAAATATGCTCATTAAATAGTTTAATTGTTTCTTTATAGTCTACTTCATATATGCAAACTTGGTTGACTCAGGTTGTAGCAAAGTTATAATTACTCCTTCAGTTTCCTTTTTGTTTTTATGTTCTAGTTCGCTTCTAAATTTACTTAAGATTAGATTTCATTCAGCATTTAATTTCTCCTGGATAAGGCCTGTGCTGGAAATTTTTTAAAATGAATAAATATAAATGGTGTATACTATTTTGCTTCATGGTGTATGTTTTGTTTTGTAAAAAATTTTAATAATTGAGTAGTGTTTGAAAACAAAAACATTATTTCATGAGTTTATGCTAACTTTTGCTCATTTTAAAAGATAGTGTATTTTTATTTTTGGTCATCTTAATTTCTTCCTTAAAATAACTGTGGCAGGATGATTTCTTACACATTATATATTTTGTTTACATTTCAAGAATTTGTACAAGTCTTTGTGTTTTTCCCCTCAGTCAGTTATTGATGGGGAAAATTATACTGCCCAGGTTTCTGGAATTTGGGGAACTAAAGTATCAAAGAGTGGAGGCAGGACCAGGGAATATCACTCACTACCTATCATTTGTATGGCTGGAGGGACGATCCCCATTATTGGGATGGGGGATGTCTCCAAGGAATAGAAAAAAAAATAGCCATAATGAAAGATACTTGGAGCATTCTTTTCCATAAGGCAGAAGAGGGGACTGGGGTTGGAATGGTGAGACTATTGTTCCTATTTGCACATAGCATCCTAGATTAAAATGTGGATGTGTGATGACAAATCATATAATAAGAACAATATGAAAAGGTCATGTTTGAAGGTGGAACAGAAGTGACTCATAGACAGGTGGAAAGAACCAGCACTAGTGAGCAGCACGAATTTACCAATTTAGAAGCATGTCCACTTTCCTTACCTTAGTCAACATTCAGTATTTTTAAATGTATTATGTTTTATGAATTGAACGAGTTAAGATGTCTTCTTGTAATATACATGTATTAATTATGAGTGAAAAGTAGTACTATTTTCTAAAGTTTTATGGCCAATTGTTTCATTTGTGTCAATTATTTGACCATATCCTTTATTTTTCTATTTGATTTTTTCCCCTTCATCTTTTAAGCTTTGTAAGATTTTTAACTCACATATGATCTTTATATATATTTACATGGTACACTTTTTCTTTATGATTTTTGGGTTGCATTTTCTCCTACAAGAATTTCACCATTCCAAAAGCATACACATCCATTCACACATCTCTGTGGAAATTATATAGTTTCACTTTTCATAATTAAATGTGTGTTCAGTCCTTTAGAAAACCTATTTAAGGAGTAGTGGGGATACATCTTCATTTTTTCTTGCAAAACATGAGCTAATATCTCAGTATAGAGCTTATTATCTACAGGTGAAGAAATTGAGGCCTAAAGCAATGAGGCCAATGAAGAGTTATTAGCAGCGTTGAGGCTAGAAATTGGGTCTCTTACTTCAACTTTTGGCCTGTAATTTTTCAGCAAAGTACACTGACTCATTGTCACTTTTTCTGCTTAATTAAGTACTTTCCTGGTTTGACAGCATTGTGACTTACTCTAACCCAGTAGAAATTGGATGAAAAAGCTTTTTAATTATAAACAATTATCTGCTTGCCACCAGAAAAGTGTGAATTTAAAAATGATTTATTTCCTTGTATTGAAAAGATCTATACCAGGAACTTGAGAGAGAGGGAGAGACCAGCTGTGCTTTAGGCTGCTTTTTGGCATAAATTGCGAAGGTAATGATCATAATGCTCTCATAAGAGGGAGTTGAGATAAGAATGGGAATGAGGTAAGAGAGGAAAACTAGATTTCATTATATTTTTCTCTTATGTCAGACCTTACACAATCATTACTAGAAAATTATTAGTGTTGTACTTCCTAGTTTTCATCTGATTAAATTAATAATGATAGCATCCATTTTTCAGGAGCTTACTATGTGTCAGGTACTATATTAAACTTTACATGAATTATCTCTGGTCCTCAGTTTATAGATGATCCAGCTGGTAATTGTTGAAACAATTGAAACTCACATAGGTTTCACTCCAGAAAGTCTGCGCTTTTAATTACATTTCAGTTCTTTTAATTTTTTTCAGTATGTCTGCCTTTGAATCTTACTTCAGAAATCCATTATTATTAGAATATTGAGCATATAAAACTTTGCTAACATAATTAATTTGATAGAGAATTAATTATGTTTGGTTTCCTGTCTAGCAGTTTTAAAATTTTAGTTCTCCCTAGGACACAGTGCCATCTTGCCTCCAACTGAGAAATAGCTACTAGATCAATGCTTATAGAATGTAATTATCCTGACCACAGTTGTAATTCATTTCCATTCATTCCATAAGTATTCATTGAGCACTTATCATAGCCCAGCCATTGCATTAAGCACTGAAATACAAAATTTGACACTGATTCTTGAGGAGTTCACAGTCTAGTAGATATGGGCATGCCTACAAAAATTGTAATAAAATCTAAATTGTGATATAATAGATACATGTGCAAAATAGTATGGAACAAAGAGCAAGATACAGCTATTGTTATCTAGGAGTGGGGTCAGGGAAGGATTTACTGAGGAAGTAAAGACAAAATAAGAAATCTAGGAATTCCAAGTAAAGAAATTATTAATAATTCTATACATTTTACTCATTGTAAAAAGTAATATTTGTTAAAACAGTTTTGATGTGATAGTTATTTTTATAATACACATGAAGACAAATGCATAACTAATGACAAACTTGCCAGCTTACCCTCCTAAATTTTCTTGTGAACCAACAGTGGTGTTGCGACCATACTTTGAAAAACATTACCCTATTAGTGCCACTAGCTTTGTTCTTAGGGCTCAGTGCTGCTGCTGGGCATATTTACATAAGTGAAGAATTTGTTACCCATTTGGATTATGCATTTCTCACAGGTGAGACTGAAAATATGTGGCATGTATAATGTTATATTTATACCACATAATTTTACTGATATATGAAAAGATAACCATTACATTTTTAACTTAGTACTGCTCTTTTTGCTTTAATTTTCAATTCACATCAATGTTTCAGTAACAATCTTAAATACAAAAAGGTTTTTAATTTTTATAAATATAATTTCCATAACATTTTTATTATAATGAGCATGAAAATACATGTTTGCTTTTAATGAGTATCAAGATGAATAAAAATGATGAATCTGAGTGGATTCACATCTAACAAAAAATAGTGACACTGAAAAAACAGTTGTTTATGCATGTTACAAAACTTGTCCAATATAAACAAAAAATCTGACTACATATTGAACTTCAGAAACCTGTTAGAAATCATGTTATGTGACATGCTATATTTCTGTTTTCAACTGTGTTATTTTGCTCTTTGATTATAAGCATTTATTACAGCCCATTAGGGAACTTTCCTAAGTGTTTGCACACCATCATTTGATTTTGTATTGAACTTGAATGTGGTAATAAGTTTTGGATTCTTCAGTATGAAGGTTCCTCAGGAAACTTGGAATGGAACCACCATTTGACTCAGTTATCCCAATCCTCAGTATATGCCCAAAGGACTTAAAATCAGCATACTACAGTGACACAGCCACATACAAATTTATAGCAGCTCCATTCACAATAGCTAAGCTATAGAACCAACCTAGATGTCTTTCAACAGATGAATGGATAAATAAAATATCGTATATATACACAATGAAATATTATTCAGCGATAAAGAAGAATTAAGTTATGGCATTTGCTGGTTAATGGATGGAATGGAGACTATCATGCTAAGTGAAATAAGCCAATCCCCAAAACCAAAGGCTCAGTGTTCTCTCTGATATATGGATACTGACACACAGTAAGGTGGGAAGGGATGAATACAAGTTTATTGGATTAGACAAAGTGAAAGAAGGAAAGGGAAGGAGAATCACAATAGGGAAGACAGTAAAAGGAATCAGACATAACTTTCCAATGTTCATATATGAAGACATGATTAGTAAAATCCCACATCATGTACAACAAGAAGAATGGGACAAATTAGAATAAGTTATAGTCCATGTATGTATAATATGTCAAAATACACTATACTGTCATGTATATCTAAAAAGAACCAACAATTTTTTTTTTAAAAAATTGACTTTGTTAATAATTATTTTAATTTTTTGATATTAGAACTCCACATTTCTTCACTAGATTTATTTTTATTTCACTAAAAACTATATTGAGATATAATTCATAAACCATGCAATTAATGCATTTCAAGTGTATAATTCATTTTTTTAATTTACAGAATTGTACCACCATCATAAATCAAATTTAGAGCATTTAAATCATTCCCCAAAGAAAACCATTATCCATTAGCAGTCTTTCCCCATTCTCCCCTAATTTCCTCCACCAATTGATCTGCACATTCAACACAATTTCTGAATTCATACAGAAATTAAAGGACCCAGAGCAGCCAAAGTAATTTTGGAAAACAAAAATAAGGTTGAAGGATTCACAGTTTCCAATTTTAAAACTCATTTCAAAATCATATTAATTATAACAGTGGCATAAAGAGTGACATACAGATCAATGGAACAGAATTGTGATTTCAGAAATCATTACATTTATTGTAACATGGTTTTCAAGAAGGATGAAAAAAGAATTCAATAGGAAAAATGTAGTCTTTTCAAGAAGTAGCACTGGAAAATGAATATCCACATGTAAACAAATGAAACTGGACAACTTCTTTACAACATAAGCAACAAATTAAATCAAATAAAACCCAAAAGAGATATATCAGGGCTGAGACTGTGGCTCAGAGGAAGAGTATTCCCCTACCATGTGTGAGGCTCTGGGTTTGATCCTCAGCACTACATAAAAATAAAATAAAGGTATTGTATCCAATCTACAACTAAAAAATAAATGTTTTTTAAAAGAAAAATATCATGAAAATATTAATTTCCAAAAGTAGGCATTACTGCAATAGAGTCCAGAGCAAATAAATTACTAAAGATAGAAGCACATTAAATAATAATAAAAGGATTAATTCACCAGGAAGACAAAATGATTCTAAATGCATCAAACCAAACAGCCCGAAAATAAAAACATGAAGTAATACCTAATAGAGCTATGGGAGAAGACACAAATCTCAAGCAGAGTTGAGGCTTTCTGCATGCTCTTATTTTTTAAAATTTAATTTAATTTTTTTATTAGTTACACATGACAGTACAATGATCCTGACAATTCATACATTTGAATCAAATGGGATATAATTTCTCATTTTTCTGATTGTACAGGTTGCAGAACCGCATGCATGCTCTTATTAACAACTGATAAAACTACTGGACAGAAAGTCATGAAAAATAGACAAACAGAACAGTATAGTAGTCCCTAGTTATCTGTGGCTTTATTTGTTATGACTTCAGTTACTTGTAGTCAACTGAGGTCTAAAATTTTTCAATTAAAAATTCTGGAAATAAACAATTCTTAAGTTTTTAGTTGCCTATCATTCTGAGTATTATGATGAAGTCTTGGGCTGTCCTGTTCTCTCCTACCCAGCACATGAACCATCCCTTTGTCTAACATATCAACACTGTATCACCATCTTGGTATCATATGAACTGTAGTGGTATTGCAGTGTTTGTATTTAAGTAACTTTTATTTTACTTAATGGTCACAAAATGCAAGATTGGTGATGCTGGAAAGTTGAATATGCTAAAGAGAAACTACAAAGTGCTTTCTTGAAATGAAAAGGTGAAACTTTTGACTTAATAAAGAAAGAAAAAATATGTTGCAATTTATAAGATCTACAGTAAGAAATTGTAATGTGAAGAAGGAAAAATACATTTCTGCTATTTTTGCAGTCACACCTCAAACTCCAAAAGTTACAGCCATAGTGAATGATAAATGTTTTGTTAAGATGAAGAAGGCTTTTTGGGAAAAAAGGCATTCATTTGTATATGTATGTACAGAAAAAATTATAGAACATAATGGGCTCAATACTATCTGTGGTTTCAGGCATCCAATGGGGATATAATCCCAGGCAGATAAGTAGCAACTACTATACACAAACCTAGACATGTGATAAAAGTGCATATAATTTAAAACACACACACACACACACACGAGTGAATAAAATTTTGGGGAAATTCAAATAAAATCAATGGATTGTATAATACCAATAGCTTGTTTATGGTATAATTTTGAAAGAATTCCCTTAGGGGAAACTGGATAAGGCTACATCAGTTCTTTATTATTTCACATATCTCATGTGAATCTATAATTCTCAACAAAAATTCAATTAAAAATATACAGTGGATGACATTTGTTCTGTGAACTGTAGTTGGGTCAACTTCTCCTCTAAAGAATACTCACTGAAATATACCCACCCCCAGGAATTAAATAATCATAGTTGAATGGCTGGTATCTTTCCACAGTAAGTTTGCCTCCACTGTAGTATTCAAAGCAGATATGTGTACTTTGTGAATGTCAATCTATATTAGGATAAGTCAAGGGATATCCAGAAGTGATAAAGTCAGTGCTAACACATATCAGCAACAGCTAACATCATGCTGGTTCCTTCTTTTTTAATAGCAATGATGAAGCAACACTCCAAAATTTAAATCAAGAGTTGAAATTCAAAATTCTGAGTCCCTCTTTCTACACCTGTTTTCCCCTTCCCCCAAGTTCCTTCAAGTCTTTTATTAAATATCAAATTTTCAGTGAGACCTTTCCTGATGATCATATTTAAAACTTATCTTCTTATCTCCTTTTCTTGCTTTATTTCCTTAGAATCTATAACTTTCTAATATACTATTTAATTAATTTATTTATTTGGTTCATTTTCTGTCTCCTTCTCTAGAATGGATGCTCCATGGAATAAGGATTAATGTTTGCATGGCAGGTGCTCTATGTCAAAGAAAGTGCTCAATAATTACGTATTTAATCCCTTGCGTTTTGTTCAAATAAGGTCTTTCAGTAGATTGAATTCTCGTCTGGCACTCTGTATGTCAGTGGGGTTGACAAAGCAGTCATAGCTTAATAACATAAAACCATCAATATTGTCAGTAGGCCAACATCAAGCTCATATTTTGGGATGCTCTTTGATAATAGTTCAGCCATGGATTTAGAACAATTGAGTTCAAGTATCAACATAAGTGTGCAAGCTCCATCTAATTCCTTATACTAAGTTATTATGAATGGTGACTCTTTTTTCTCAGTGTTAAGTCACTGAGATTTGGGAGTTTATTGTTGGCACAGGATAACCCATACTGTCTTTTCTTATGTTTTCTTTTTTATTAGTACACTTGAGGGGTACAGATTAATGGGTTTCACTATGACAGTTCTACACACCCATGTATTGACCATGTCTACCCTCTCTACCCTATAATGTCAAAACATTACTTGTTTTGTTGCTGTTGTTTTTCTTCTTGTTGTTGTTAAGCTTTATGAGTTCCTAATATATTCTGGATATTAATCTTCTGTCAAATGAATGACTTTCTGGAAAAGTTTTTCACCCATTGTTCAGGTTGTATCTTCACTCTGTTCATTGTTTCCTTTGCTGTGTAGAAGCTTTTTAATTGGATGCAATCCCATTTGTCAGTTATTTTTTTAAAGTTTATTTCCTATTTTTATTTGTTCTTTAGTTATAAATGACAGTAGAATGCATTTTGACACATTATACATATATAGAATATAACTTCTCTTTCTTCTCATTGTATATGATGTAGAATTACATTGGTCATGTTAACATATTTATACATAGAAAAGTAATGTCTGATTCATTCTACTGTCTTTTCTTTTCCCATTCCCCCGTGCTTCCCTTCATTCCCCTTTGTCTAATCCAAAGTATTTTTGTTCTTCCCTATCCCACCAGTTTATTACGAGTTCACATCTACATAACAGAGAGAACATTTGGCCGTTGTTTTTTCTGCGGGGGGGGGGGGGGGGGGGAGGGAGGATTCATTTATTTTACTTAGCATGATAGTCTCCAGTTCCATTCATTTACTGAAAAAATGCCCTGATTTCATTTTTCTTTATGGATAAGTAGTATTCCATTATGTTTATCACATTTCATTTATCTATTCATCTATTGAAGGACACCTAGGCTGGTTCTATAGTTTAGCTCTCTTAGCAGCAGTTTGCTATTACAAATGCTAACTAAGTCTGGCAGAGGCTTGGAATGAGTCTAGGTCAATTGAACCAGTATTAAGTTTCCTAATGCCCTGAAATCTGTCTCTGTGTGGCTATACAGGCAGGATATAAAGGGAACTAAGATTCATTTAAGTTAAGATAAAGCTAAAAGAAGGGAGAAAAGCCTGTCTTATTTTTGCCATTATTGGGTAGCTGAATTATTTCTTTCTTTTTTTTAGAGGGGGGGAGGGGGAGGGAGGGAGGAGAGACAGAGAATTTTTAATATTTATTTTTCATTTTTTGGTGGACACAACACCTTTGTTTTATTTTTATGTGGTGCTGATGATCGAACCCAGCACCCAGTGCATGCCAGGCGAGTGTGTTACCGCTTGAGCCACATCCCCAGTCCCTAGCTGAACTATTTCTTGCTGGCAGTCTTATACATAAAATGGTTGAACACTTTGCAATAAGGTATTTTATGTTGGTGTATTTACTGAGTCATGGCTGGTGCTAGACTAAAATACAATGGCTAGAAGATGGGTCCCAATGTCAAAGTAGCCTTTCAGCTATACATGTAGGTCCCAGGCTGCCAGTGTTGGCTGTCTACATCAGTATTTCCTGTGAAAAACCATTTTTGGAATGTCATGTTTAGGGTAGCATCATTCTATAGCACATTCTTTCTAACAACTGGAACTCTTGTACAGTGTCTATCTCCTGCCTTGAAAGTATTGGTATTTGTTCATGAATATGAAGTTACTTGCACTATGAATTACTAGAATGGATACAACATAGGTTTGGCATAGGAAACCATGTGCAGAATGACACATATCTGTGCCTTTTCAATTATATATGATATCTGTTATTCCTTGTCCAGAAGTGTGAGGATTGAATTTCCATGACAAAATATAAAGAAGTCAACAACTGACCCTGATAAAGGAAATGTTTTTGAAAAGCATTAAGTACTTGAACAAATATGCGTATGTGGTGCCTGGAAATGTAGGTGTAAGACCATTGATTACAGAGCCAATAGTTTTTCTAAATATTTTTTTATGAGTTAAAAACTCTATCCTGTTCTTTTTTTTATTTCTTTTTTATTGGTTGTTCAAAACATTACAAAGCTCTTGACATATCATATTTCATACATTAGATTCAAGTGGGTTATGAACTCCCATTTTTACCCCAAATACAGATTGCAGAATCACATCGGTTACACATCCACATTTTTACATAATGCCATATTAGTAACTGTTGTTACTAATAGGAAAGGTAGCAGGATAGGAAAGGTAGCAGAATACAACAGTTTTCTAAATATTTTTAACTTGATTTGAATAATGTCTTTGGGGTGGGAATTGGGGATCCAACCCAGGCAGGGTCTTCCACATACAAAGCAGGCAATTTACAACTCAGTTACAACCCCTTGTAGTAATATCTTAATGAAAGGACTGCAGGATTGATACTAGCTCATCTATGTCCATATGTATAATGCTTCTGAAAGTTTTACGGGTTTCATAATATGATTCTCATGTTCTACACTAGGCTATTCAGAGTTAGGTAGAATTCTATGTAGAAGACTGTAGGTAATAGGATGGGCCAAGGGTGACCTGATCCAGAATGAAAATTCAAACAGTAGCCACATAATTAAGTGCTATATCAGAATAATTTTGTCTCTCTTGGTTACTATTTAAGTCACCTGTGAAATTTTAGCAGTTTTTAATAAACATATTTATGATAAAGGCACAACTTCTAACATTTTGAAAAAAGTGAGACTTTTCCTTTGCTTCAAATATAATTGTTTATATAGATTTGAAATGTAAACATAATTTATCAGTATACTTGAGTATTTTGTCACTAGGATATGTTTTATGCAAACTAACCTTCATGGACTGTATGGGAACCATTGAATTTGAATACTTCCAGCTATGAAGACAATATAATTATGTAGAAAATGCTTCTGATATAGTCATAGGTGAAGAGAACTCATTGGAAATTGTTTTTTTTTTTTTTCTGGATGTAGTGGCATACACCTCTAATCCCAGTGGCTCAAGAGGCTGAGACAGGAGGACTGCAAGTTCAAAGCCAGCCTCAGCAAAAGTGAAGTGCTAAGCAACTCAGTAAAATCCAGTCTCTAAATAAAATATAATAAGGCTCGGGATGTGGCTCAGTGGTAGAGTAGCCCTGAGTTCAATCCCCAGTACCAAAAAAAAAAAAAAAAAAAAGAAAGAAAATTGTTTTAATAGTATGATTTCAACTCTCAATCATATATCAACCTTGTTAAAGACAACATCTTTGGGAGTTGTCTGAGTCTTCCTGATTTAAGAATATTTGTGGTTACTGACGAACATTATTTCAGATAAGAGATCAATAGAAATCTTATAAAATTTACTATCAGTGATTTTAGATGGCCATGTGCAGCATCTTAGGAGAAATAACTTGTGTATAGAGGTTTTCAGCTGACAACTTCAGCTAATCATTCTGTAGAATGGGTTTTCTGTTGAGACTGCATTTTTGGTGTCTTTCACATTATGCTTCACATAAGGTTATATGTAACTATTGCTTTATTCATATCTAATTACTTATTTCCTACTGCTGATGGAACTTTAACTTTTCCAAGGTAGAGGTTCTCTTGAGTTTACAAGGCTCCAGCCACTCAATTTCTTCCAGACTTGCATGACAATATGCCCACTCAGAGTTTCTGACTACATGTATATTTTGAACTTGAATTGCCACAAGAATAATGTCCATTGCATCAGACATGAGCCATGTTTTGGGATTGGACTAATTATTCTATGTTGTGATGACTGATCCCTTGAATACAGAATAAAAGTTGCTCTCAGTCTAATCTCTCTAAATGAAAATATGTACCTATGAAGCCATATAGAGAAGCCACATATGAGTTCTGGACAACAGCCCTTGCTGAATCTAGCCAAAGCCAGTCCCAGCCAAAGCCCCAGCCAATGACTTGTATCAACTTCCAGATATATGAATGAATAAGCCTTCAAATGGTTTTACTATGCATCTGAGTATTTCCAGCTTAGGTCTTAGATATTTTGGAACAAAAACAAGAAAATTCTGTTGTGTCCTTTCCAAATTTGTAACCCACAGAATCTGTGAGCATAAAATAGTTGTTGTTTTGTGCCTCTAAGTTTGGAAAGTTGTGTCACCCAGTAATAATTAACTGGAATAGAATGGAAGTAGAGTGCTGCTATAACAAAGCCTGCAAATATGCCATTGACTTTAGGACCTGGCAGCAGATGGAAGATGGAAGGGAACAGAAAAGGACTGCAGGGCCTCAAAGAGGCTGTTGGTGAGGGATTAAAGAAATTTAAGGGAAATTGGAAGCTGAAGGAAAGAGAGTCTCTGTCACTGTAGGGGCAGAAATCCAGTAATGCATTTTTGTAGTAACACTGAAAAGAGGATATGTACCTACTAAACTTCATTATTAAAACCTTAAAAGGATGTAAGCCAGTTCCTCCTGAAACCTTTCAGACATGCAGAAAGCCTTCTAAGGATTTAAGCACTTAAATTTCAGGTAATTTTGCTAAATAGTGGGGCTTCTAAAAAGTTTAAGGGGAATTATCCCACAGCAATTGCTTAGGGAACCCAAGCTAATGAAACCTATAGAACTCTACTTTCCTTATGGCTTTTGTGTAGTGGAGTAGATTATAAATTGGTACACAAAAGGCCCACAAAGGTTTCCAAGGAATTATATACTAGGTTAGACTGAAAGAAATATAGATTTTAAAAAATGGAATACTTTGGACTTCAGACCATTCCTGGAGGAAGCAGGCTGAGGAAACTACTCAACTACAAATATGAGCTATGTTTTTAGTGAAAAATTATGAGTCAGAGGGTGAGACAAAGATATTATAGGCAGAGTAAGAAATGATGGAGAATAACTCTCAGGCAGTAGAACAGAACAAGGAACTGTCAACATGTGCTTAGTTAGATTTCAGAATTGTTATGAACCAGTAAATACTGCCTTCTTTCCGTGCCTCCATACTGCTTTCCATGGGGGAGTTTATAGCAGTTATTCTAGACTTTCCTCTACAGTTGTATGTTGAATGTATAGAGATCAGATGTAGCTTTAGTTTGTCTTCAGGTAAAGATCAGCTCAAAGAACTTTACTCAAAGAATTAAACCTTAGGATCTTCATCTGTACTTGGACCCCATTTAGATAATGGGATCTGTCAATTGGACTGCTGTCATAATATCTTTGAACTTTAGGTTTTATTTTGCATAAGGGAAGGGTCTTATATTTTTATCCAGTGCACAGATTGTGGCAGGTTGTATTTTCTGGGATGACAAAAACCATATATCCAATACTACACCTGCTTCTTAAACTAAGATCTTGACATTTCATTCATCAAGAAGTTGTGTATGTTCCTTCTTCAATTGTAGGGCAATTGTGATAATGGCTAAGCGATACTATGTACTTTCTGACTCATAAACGATAATAAAGCTTCCACATCATGATTCTTTGGACACTTGCTTATGAAAACTAGTTGCTATGCTGTAAGATGTTCCAAGTAGCTATTTGTAAAGGACACATGCACATATTCTACCTGACAGGTCTAGCTGAGGTCATAGCTAATAGTCAGCATCAACTGACAGACATGGGAGGGAGGGAGGGAGATAACGCTATCATTTAGATTTTGAGTCTTTCCAGATGAGGCCCTAGTCACTGGAATAAATTCCCTAATTCAGAACAAATCAGTTGTTGTATGTCACTATATTTCGGTGGTGAGTTATATAGAAATAGCGACTGGAGTGGCAAATGATAACCAGTACCTTTTATTCCTAAATTAGGTTCTAGCCAGACAAGTAGAATGTACTATTAGATGGCACTGGCAGAGGAATACCATTTTTAGATTTTGGTTGATTTTGTTTTAGTTTGAAAGTTGTTTTGCTATGGAAAACTCATTATTGCTTGACTGGCAGTTTTTCAGAAAGATATATCTGATTAATATATTTAAAATGCCAAATATTTCAGTCTTTTTCAAAATCTCTACCTTTCTAAAATGCCCTAAGTTTTTAAACCATTTCTAATAAATAACAGTGCTTCACTATAGTGGTGATCTTAGGGGAAAGAACAGGAGTATGTATTATTATTTGCAAGGGATCGGAGAAGGGAATGTGTTTTTTGAAGAAGGACGCAAATCCTGGAGATTGTTATGAGGTCTCCATTTGAGATTTGCTGATCAGTAAGCTAATATCCTCCTAAGACCTGAGACAGGATTTTGTACAGATTTCCAATTCTCATCATCCAAGGACATTGAAAAGAACTAAGGAAAGCTTTAGGAACTGAAATTATTTCACAAGTATACTTGGTTTGACACATAAAACTTTTGTGTTTAACAACTGCTTAAAAGTGGCCCTTAGGTCAGTATAAAATATCAGGGATATACAACAGCAGATAGAGGCCAAATATAATCAAAGCTACATTAGGGAATAACAGAAAAGTTGTCTTTAAAGTGTTACTGGCTCTTAAAACATCAGTGATCCACTTCCACTCAAATAACAAACTTTTTCAAAAGTGCTGAACAAGTCTAAATTTTATTACCAAATTTTAGCTGAATGTTTTTATTATGTGGTCTGACTCACATCTATTTGTTACATGTTGGGAGTACAACTAAGTCCAAGATAAGACAAGATGAAAGATGCAGAATCTGAAGGATGACTGTGTAAGTTTATCTCCCTTCTAATTCTTCCTTTCCTAGTGCATGCTGGCATTTTACAACCAGGGCCCTTACTCCCTTCAACATTGTGTAGCTATATTGTCCCCTATCTTTTATATTTTGTTAATCTAGGACTAAGATTACTTTGTCCACTTATCTTGAGCCTATAATGTTATTTATTTCATTGTGAATGCTTCTCGTTCCTTTTACTGTGACATTCTTTCTTCTTACTTTGGCCCAAGGTCACTGCCTCCCTAATTTCTGGATTGCTCTATTTTTTATTTCACTTATTCAAGGTGAAAACTAAAGTCACATGTGACACTGGACAAAGAAGCTGGAGTATGGGAAGTGGGATAATAAGGTGACATCTAGGTTTTAATTATAATATTAAAGGTAGTGCATTTGAGGTCTTGGAAGAACCAGAGGCTTTATTGAAGGGAAGACTTCTGGCAACTGTTTAGTTATATAACCCCTAAATTCCAATTGACCAGTCAAGCTGTTGAAGCGTGGCATTATTTCATTACAAAGAAATACACTAGACTATAAGCTCTTCTAAGGTCTGGAATTTTTGTCAGTTTTGTTTACTGGCATGGCCCAAGTGTCTACAGTACTCCCTGATATATCATGGGTGCTTAATACAAAATTTTATTGAATTATTAAAAGCAACTCACTTTCTGTCTGTGGGATAGCTTGATATTGTGGAAAATCACTGGTTTGGATTGATCCTTCATCTGACGTCAAATGTTAGAGTTACCTAAAATTTCAATGTGGACTTCTTTCTCTTAAACCTGTACTTTTTTCCTTTGCTGATTCAGTACATTCCCATGATTCATTTACCATCTATAAGCTGATGATGCCCAAATTTCTATTTCTACCTCTAATTCCATATATTCAATTACCTACTTGACTTCTCTGCTTGAATGAGTCACAGGCAGCTAAAACTCACCATATTTGAAATTGAACTCATTATATTTCCTGCATATCAGTCATTGAGATGATCTGAATCAACCCTGATGTGGTGTATATAACATTGATTGAGGCTAATTTTAGCCTTCTTAAGTCTTAGTATAATATTTCCTGCAGCAGACTGATGATAAGTCCTTAACAAAATTTATCTTACTTTTTTTCTATACACTATCTCACCAGAAGTTAGAAATAAACAATTCTCAATCTCTATTCCTTCCTTGTGAGCATCATTCCAGAAAATTCCAAACTTAAGACCTAAGTTAACTTAATTTTAAGTTTTGGGTCTTTCCAAGCTCTGAGCAGTAGAATATGAAGTTGAGAAAAATTATCAGGGTTAGGTCCATGGTACAGTCTCCATATAAATAGAGGCATATATAAAAGGAAGAGTTCACTGTAAGTGTGAATGACTTAAGTGTCAGTATCAAAAGATAATATGGATTTTTTTCCAATACTATTTTTCCAATACTAGGAGAGGTGAAAACTGACCTGTACATTGTATGATGTTTACCAGCATCCTTGACCTCTACCCACTCAATGCCAGTAGCATCATCATCCCAGTTGTGACAAATATTTTGCAGACATTGCTAAATGTCTCTTCAGTGGAAAGATTGCTCTCATTTGATACCCACTGATTTAAGAGCAGTTCATTATCATAGATTGGCAATCTAAGAACTCATATTAAAAATTGTATTATATTATTTCTAAGCCTTCAACCCATATATGTCACTTATTGTGGGAATGAATAAAAATATTCAGAAAAGTTTGAATGGACATGGATTATACTCACAGTGACCAAATAGAAGATGTACAGTATGGCTTATCAAAAAAGCTACTAATAACTATATTTATAGAACATGAATCACCAAATTGTAAGAACTGAAATAGATGAAAGAAAAGAATGATCTTTATTAGTTTAAAAGTAAACTTCAAGCTGGGTGCAGTGGTGCAGGCCTATAATCCCAGCAGCTTGGGAGGCTAAGACAGGAGGATCAAGAGTTCAAAGCCAGACTCAGCAACTAAGCAAGGACCTAAGCAATTCAGTGAGACCCTGTCTCTAAATAAAATACGGAAAAAAGGGCTGGGGATGTGGCTCATAGGATAAGGGCTCCTGGGTTCAACACCAGGTCTCAAAAAAAGTATACTTCAGAGGAAAACAAGAATTTCTACTTCACTATACCTAATGTAAAGGCAACAGGTTGTATGAACTTTCTTAAAGGTAGTAGTAGTCCTAAATGACAGTATTGCCTTTGTCAGGGCAATGGAAGAATATAAATAGTGACTAAAGTCTCAAGTTACCTACATATAGCCAATTTGAAAAGATCTATACTACTTCCATGGTAAATATATTCAAGAAAGATACATGCAAAAGACTTCAGAGAAGTCCAGACAAAGGCTCATATGTTCTTGACCTCAGTCAGAACAATATAGCTCAGTCAGCCCAACTATATTGCCAACAAAGTTCCAAATAACCATGTCTGTATCATTGCTGCCATTTAGTTCCAGGATATCATATGCCGTGGTCTTCAATTGCTTCTTGGAGAGGGAGTTGAATATAATTTTCAGATTAAATGTGACTGGGAATGAGTTGGTAGGGATGATTTCTGATTATAATTTAGTGGCTTAAATAAATGCTACATGGTCAAGATCAACAACAAATATACATGTATGTCATCTCCAGTCTGCCACCAAAAGGATATGGAAACTATCCTATGGGTAAAATTAGGTTTATTTGGAATTCCCACATACTCTGAGAAGGCAAAAATGTTTGAAAACATAGGCCTACCTATAGACATTATCTATAGTATCTGTCAACTATGTTGCCCTTTGTAAATCCTTGCTGCCTCAACATGTGGCGAATAGAGTATGATGAGTTAAAAGAAAGGGTTTTCTATATCTTTGGGATTGTTGACTCTTCTATGTTAGTGCATTTCAAAAGTGTTTTTACTACTATCCATAGATAGAATATATTTTATAGTTCTAATCAAAAACATAGAAGCAAACACACATATGTGTACACACATAAGTATGTAACTCAGAATGGGTTCATAAAACAATTATTTTTCTTTTACAAATGGCAGATATTATTTTATTTCTTATCCTATCCTTTATATATCATTTTATAATGACCCACAGAATTGATTTCATAACAATGTTTTATTGTTTGAAGCTTTAAAATATTTTTCCAGTGATTAGATTTTATCTTAAGAATGACATAATTTGGAAGTAGTAAATCAGGTATTGTGTCAGGCTTTTCACTAGTCTGTGTAAAGGAAATAGAAACATTTGATTTTTTCAGAATATATCAGCATGTATTAGTGAGATCATTCAACTATAACTGTGACTATAAAAAAAGAAAAGAATCTAGAATTTGGAACTGTATTTCATTTCCTCTCTTCTTTTCTCCTTTCCTCTCCCTCCCTCCTTTCTTTCCTTCCTTCCTTCCTTTCTTTTTTTTCTATTTGCCAAGAGTAATAGAAGACATTAAATTCACTGTAAAACTTCTGCATACTGCATAAAACCTCCAAACTGGCAGCATATTTGGAAACAAACCTTAATGGCAACTCCATAGAATTAATGAGCAGAGACTTCTTGTTTGTAAAACCAGATAGCAGAACTCATGGTAACAGATTCCTAGAAACCAATTCTTTCATTCACTGTGCCCAAAATTAAAGGGTTCTCATCACATTTACCTAGATTTTATGGAATAAATATGTCTCTTTATATAGGCTATTATGCAAGGTATTCCAGGTAACCTCTATATATGGACTATTATACAAAGTACACAAGGTGATGGTGCACATAAAAATCCAGAACCACCCCAACTAGACTCTCATGATATTCACAATGTAAAAGATTTTACTGGATATTGCTGAATCTAGTAGTATACAAGGAGTATTGACAGGGCAAAAAGTCAGTAGAACCAGGACATGACATTCTTAGCATGTGAGAACACTGGTTGTCCACAGACCTCAAATTTGGAGTGGCTGTTGAGAATGGATACGCAATAAGTATGGCATAACATTTGGCTGTATGAAAGTGAGAAACTACAGGGAATGCCCAGATGAAATAATACTGTGTCAGACAGCAGTATTGTCAGTATTGAAGCCTGGTTCCATGGACTTTAAAATGAGTACACTTATAGACCTTGGACCTCCCATTCAGTGTAAAATGAATAACAAATGCACATTTATACCCCATTTAATGGGACTAAAGTCTGAGGCCACTGCCTGCATAAAAGGACCCAACAGAAAATGGGATTCATCTAATATGTAAGGTTTATGTATATAAGACCTTGCCTATAGATGGATTTGGGAAATATTTTCCTAATTATGTGAGCCTGGTGCTTTGTAATTGAGGCTTAATGTCCTTGTAAAAATCTTTGTAGTACACATTAAAGTTTTATCTTCACTCTGAAATAAATTATTGCAAGAAAGGTAAAATAAGCTTTTTTTCACTTATATTCTGTAAGCTTGAGGCTTTAATAATGCACAGTGAATGAACAGTGGTATTTGAACATGTCACCTCTAGACAGGCTGGATGTCTACTTCTTTGAAGTGAGAGGGAGCAGGAATTGAAGGAAAAATCCTCATCTTAAACAAGAGTGCTAATTCCCAAAAGAACTAACTTGAAATCTAGATAATATCCCAAATTCGTCCTATTACCCTAGTTGTGCCAGGGGAGGATGTCACATAGTTTTGGGCTATTTGTTATGTGACAATTTGGGCTTTTGAATCAAACTTAGAGTGCTTAGATAAAGAACTGCTTATTTTCCTATTCCTCCAATAATTGATTCCTCAGTGAAGATACAGAAGATAGTACATACTACAAAGTTTTTTTTTTTTAAAAAAAAAAGAGAAAGTTTCAGGGGGGGCTCAGCATGCCCCCAAGGTCTATTCCATTTAGGTTTTTGATATGTGTGAGCATACTTGGAGATTTGGTGGGATAGACAAGCAGTGCCAGGGCCTAGCTACCTGAAGGGCTGATTATCAACTAACTGGTAATATATACTGAGAAATGCTAATATATCTCAAATTCTTCAAATGTACCATTAGTAATGCATTAAATACCACAATAAAATGTAAAAAGAAAACTCTGGAAATTGATTCTTCCTTAGGGAAGGAAATGTCAAAAATTCAAGATAAGTTCAAAGATTATAGGTCAGTCCCATTAGGGTGATTCCAGTTATAGCACAGGTGTATATCACCCAGTTATATTATTTAGTACCTTAGCACATTCATAGGGACTTATATTTTAATAATAAAGAGATAACACAAAAGAAAAGGAGTGAAGAAAGAGGAAAATGTAATGAACTGTTTCACCAATGTTCTTTTTTAATATTTTTAGTTGAAGATGGACACAATTTCTTTGTTTATTTTTTATGTGGTCTGAGCATCAAACCCAGTGCTTCAAACGTGCTAGGCAAGTACTCTACCATTGAGCTACAGCCCCAGCCCACATCAATGTTTTCAGGAAATATTAAGTGTTCAAACCTGACACAGATTTATCAAGAGCATGAATACTAGTAATCTCAGGTGGGAGATGGCATCTTCAGTCCATATAGCTCTCCCAGGCAAGGACATCAGCAGCCTTAATATTAAAATGTCTAGAAGTACTACTAGCAGCAAGAAACATCAATCATGAGTAGTAAGTGGTAACTTAAGAGGCAGTGGATCCTATGCCTTCTTTTGGCATAGAAGGCATTTCTACATTAAATAGAGGGAAAAAATAAGAGAAATCATGTAGCATCTAAGAGAACTGGTTCACATAGCATCTGAGAAATGCTCCCTTAGTACTCTCAAACCTGTTGTGATGCACTGGGTCCATGAGTGCAGTGAAACAAAGCAGGCATTACATTTCTTAGAGCAAGTGTGTCTACCTTAATAGAAATATTATTTGATGATTGTTAGCATAACTCAATTGCATTCATGATGGTGTTGCCTGAGAAATGAAAATCATTTATGGTAATATTGTTTTTAAGTAGAAAATAAATATATAGCAGAAAAAAGAACAGAATATATTAGAATGAAGCAAAACTAGACATAATCACTTTGTCTAGAAATTTTGATTATGTAATTTATAAAAATATATGTGGATTCACTAAGGGCACAAATAATAAAATCAATGATCTCTCAAATACTATCAATGAGAGATTATCACTGAGATATATCACTGATGACCTATATTAATTATCAATGAAAAGTTGATTATCAACAAACTGCAAATATATACTGAGAAATGCTAATATATCTCAAATTTCTCAAATGTACCATTAATAGTGTATTAAAAACTACAATAGGGGCTGGGGGTGTGGCTCAAGTAGTAATGTGCTCGCCTGGCATGCGCAGGGCGCTGGGTTCGATCCTCAGCACCACCTAAAATAGAAAAAAATAAGGATGTTGTGTCCACTGAAAATTGAAAAATAAATATTAAAAAATTATCTCTCTCTTCTCTCTCTCTTTAAAAAAACACATTAGAGCATCATAATTATACTGAACAAGTCATTTGTGTTTTGATAAGTGATCTCACTCATGCTAACTGAAACTATATATTAGGCACAACTGTTTACATTTTATAGATGGTTCTGAGAAGTTGGCTCTCTGCGATATACTACAAATGCATAGCAGAATTGAGTTTGCAATTCTATTCTGGTTGACTTCAATTCTGGTATTCTCTCTGCTTCAACATGCTTGAAGAAGGTTGATTTTGAGCAATTGAAACAACCATGGAAAAATGTATACAGCTGCCACAAGAATAGCACATCATTAATGTGATTCACTAGAAATCTACTTTTATTTTAACATCTAATTTGTCTACTATAAGCTCGTTAATTCTCATTTGGTGATTATTAAATGATAAAATGCACGTTGGAGATCAGCATATGAGGAAATGGAATTCTAAAAATAGATCAACAAGAATGAAATTGCAGCTTTCATCATAGAGAAAATACACATCTTGTGTAAGTAGGAAGGCAAATGAACGGCACTGAAATAACATCTGAAATGATAATGACTGCATTAATTTTCTTTTTTCAAAATACAACATTTTCTTCAAGTAGAAATTTTTGAATCCTGAATGATTATATGTCAGGTAGCAAGTCAGTTCTAGTTCTGAGTAAGTTTTGGGAGTTAGTGGAAATGTGGACAGAAAGGTAACAGCATATTTCCTGCCTTGACAACAAAATTTATTTAGTTTTCAAAAAATTCACTCAGTGTAACTCACATATTAGTGGATGAGAACCAAATATTATATGTATTTTATGTAAGCTGCTTAATTACACATAGAAATATTCATAATTTTTGAGTTCAAGGTGTATAACTGCAAAATTAAAACTTTTCAATGACTTCCTTTGTTATCAGGATGAAACATTAATCTTTATTGTTCCTAGGAAGCCTTGCATGGTTTAGCATCTGCTTTCTTTTTTTATTGATTTTTTAGTTATACATGACAGTAAAATCTGTTTTGATAAAATTATACATGCACATTAATATATTAATTAGGACCCCATTCTTGTGGATGTACATGATGGTGGGATTCACTTAGGTTTTTACAAAAATATATTTACATAGGAAAAATTATGTTAGATTCATTCCACTATCTTTCCTATTCCTATCTCCCCTCCCTTCTGTCCATTCTCCTTTGTCAAATGTACTGAACTTCTTCACCTGCACCCTTATTATGGTTTGGCTTCCCCATATCATCAAAAACATTCAACCTTTGATCTTTTGAGATTGGCTTATTTCACTTAGCATGATAGTCTCCAGAACCATCCATTTACTAGTAAATGTCATAAAGTTACTCTTCTTTATGGATAAGATATATATATATATATATATATATATATATATATATAAATACACATACATTTTATATACATATATATACACATTATATATATATATATATATATATATATATATATATATATATATATATATATACATTCTCCCTATTTTTTATCCATTCATCTGTTGAAGGACACCCAGGTTTGCCTCACAGCTCAGTTACTGTGAAGTGAAATGCTTATAAACACTGATTTCACAGCGTCACTGTGGCATGCTGATTTTAAATCCTTTGGATATACAGCATCTGCCTTCCTTTTTGAACTTTATCTCAAGTACTCCAAGCTTTGATCACTGTATTTCAGATACATTGGTTCAGGGGCACTGTACATACTGTACTTAAAATATGGCAAATTCCCAAAATTAGTTTGTTCTCCTTTAAGAAAATATTTCCAACATAACAATAAGTATACAAAATGAGAACAGATAAGTATGTTCACAAGGAACTATTTGAAGTTCCTAAGATTAATGCCATCAAGTTCATATTTATCAAAAAATTACTTTTTTATGAATCACATCTTGATATTCTGGGCTAACCTAAATGCTATTGTTTGTATAAATCCTTTTTTATTTTAGCAAAAAATTTAAGAAGGCTTTAAATCCAATTTGAAACAGTGACACTGCTATCCTATGTCTACTTCTTAAATTTTTGTACATAATAGAGAGACATACAATTAGATAAAGAAAAAATTGAGATATAACCACCAAATCAGTGATATGTAGACCTTGTTTCCATACAATAATAAAAATGTTGTAAAAAACACATCTTTGAGATAACTATGAAAAATTTAACCTAGTCTGTTAGATTATATTAAGGAATTATTGTCGATTTTGGGTATGATAATGATGTGGCAATCATGTGAAAAAACAGTTCCTCTTAGTCAGATATGCATACTGCAGTAATAAAGAATAAACTGGTATGATGTTTGCAATTTCCTTTAAAATATTCCAGTAAAAAGCAAAGACAGGAGTAGATGTAAAGAGATTATTGTAATATATACTGTATACCCAGAATGAACACCAAAATTTAAAAAAAATAAAGCTATTAAAGAACATGGAGAAAACACCAATGAATTGCTTTATAATAGAGGGATAAGAAAAGCCTTTTCATAATGGTTTAAACTTCAGATGAAAGAAAACATTGATAATGTTAACTTATTTTAGAATAATAAAATCATCTGCATGACAAAAAATTGCCATCACAATTTTTAATGACAAAACAAAAACTGGAAAAATACTTGCAACTAGAATCACAGACAAGAGCTAATTTCATTGTTTGTGTAGGAATTATAGAAATTGATAAGGAAAAGACAAGCAATCTAAGAAAAAATGTGCAAAGATCATGAATGGACAGTTCACCCAAATAAGGTACAAATTCCTCATATGTGTGATAAATGCAACATTAATCATAAAAGGGAAATACACACTAAACTATAGTGACTGGAGTTGTAGCTCAATGGTAGAGCACTTACCTGGCACATATGAGGCTCTGGGTTTGATCCTCAGCACCACATAAAAATAAAGGTATTGTGTGCATCTACAACTAAAAAAAAAAAACCTTTAAAAAACTACAGTGAGAGTGAACTTTAACCAATCAACATCAGGAAATAGTCATATATTTTGTTATTACAATTCTCATAAAATGCAATTTGGCAATAAAAAAAATTGAATTTTTCCTTTGACTCAGCAATTCTACTGAGAATGTGTATCTAGAGCTATACCTACAAATGTATATAAAGCCATTTATTAGTGCACTGTTTGTACCAATACTGTAAATAATTCAAATGTCTATCACTCTGTTAAAAATTATGGTTCATCCTTTCAGTGGAGTGCTGTACGTCTCTTTAATAAACAAAAAATGAGGACATGGAAAGATTCCAAGATATAAAATCAAGTGAAAACAGAAGAGTATCTTAAAGTATGCTACCTTTGAACAAATGAAGGAATGAGGGGAATGATAATGACAGACCTTCATTTTGTTGTATTTACATAAAGAAATACTCTAAGTATCCTAAATAGAGGATAAAAACAGTTAATAGTCTAGTA
Source organism: Spermophilus citellus (assembly GCF_964194105.1). Lineage (NCBI taxonomy): Eukaryota > Metazoa > Chordata > Mammalia > Rodentia > Sciuridae > Spermophilus > Spermophilus citellus. The sequence goes on from NC_138190.1 coordinate 80,155,624, forward strand.
GTATATGGAAGGAGGGGATAGGAACATGGCTCAATACAAACCTAGTTATATTGCTTTATTTTGAACAATGTGATTACATGTTCAAAACAATATAAATATCATTTTAAGAGAAACAAGTTAGTGTCTCAGCAAACTTCTCCCAATTTTCCCAAGACTTGTTTTTTACTTTTACTGTACTCCCACACTATTTTACCCATTTGATATATACTGTTCTCTATAACACTTTTCAATTAGCACTATATATTTTTTCTCATCAGTCTTTTTAAAAATATCTTTAATTTTATTTATTTATTTATTTTTATGTGGTTCTGAGGATTGAACCCAGGGCCTCATACGTGGAAGGCAAGCACTCTACCACTGAGCTACAAACCCAGCCCTCATCAGTCTTTCCTCCAAACTATGAACCTCTTAACTGTGGAAGTCCTGTGTAAATGCATTCCTGTCTTTCTCATAACCAGCATAGTGTCTGGCATGTGGTAATTCACCAGTAAATTGTCTTTTGAATGAAAGTAACTTTACAAGATCCACCTTGTCTTAATAAATCTCTTCCCATAAATTCTATTTTTACCATATTATTTTTATTTGTTCTTTTTAGTTATATATGACAATAGAGTATATTTTGACAAATTTATATAAATATGGAGTATATCTTATTCTAGTTGGAATCCCAGTCTTATGGTTAAACGTAATGTGGAGATTCACTGTGGTTCATATGTGTATATAAGTAAGTTATGTCTGATTCATTCCACTGACTTTCCTATTCCTATCCCCCCTCCCTTCCCTCATTCCTCTTTGTCTAATCCAATGAACTTTTATTCTTCCCCTTCTCTCCTCCTTTGTGTTAGCATCCACATATCAGATTCTTGTTTATTTTTATTTTACTGCATTTATCACAAACGTGTTACATATATTTACTTAGATTTGTTTTGTCTTGTGACATTTAAACTCCTGGAAATGTGGTAGGTATTCTATGGTTGGTAAATTGACAAAGAAAAGTTAGAAGTAATTTTCCGTAGTTCCCTTCTAATTTAGCAAATGGTGCCAATACTATCATATCTAAGATGATCACTCTCTAGTAAATTAATAGATTCTCATTAGAAAATCAAACCTTAAAAATGACTTTGTTGGTCACATGGATGGATTTATCCACACAGACCTCACACCATATAGTCCTTTATTCAAGGGTATGTAGAAATCTGTTAAGCTGTTTTTAAAATCTCCTTTTGTTTAATTTCCAGAATTTTAAGGATTAATTATGAAAGACATTAATGGTATTTATACCTATTTTCATGAACTGATAAATGTAGAACAGCATTAATAAACAGGAATCAAATTCTAAGACTGATAGAGACATTTTCCAAAAGCTCATAAATTATTTCAATGCATGAAAACCCTTTGGCCCAAGTGAAATGTATTCATTCATTCATTCATTCATTCATTCAGCAGTTTTTGAGAAACTACTATCTTAGGCTTTCTAAGGCACTAAGAAATTAGTTAAATAAGATCTTTGTCCTCAGGGAGGCAGTATAGTATAGCAGTTAAAATATATAGATTTAAATAAATCATATTTGGAACATTGCTTCTCTCTTTACTACTTACATGGCCTTGAGCAAGTTACTTAAATATTATGCCCTTTTTTATGCTCTATTAAGTATGGATATTAAAAGCTATTTCATAATAGTGTTATGAAGAGTTAAATGACAATGAATTACATACAACTTGGGACATAATAAAATTGGCAAAAATGTTTATCATCTTGCAGTGTAGGATTAGAAATGTTCTTTTCTATAATATATCTTTTTGTAAAATAGTAATTTATCTTTGTATGGTATATGACCCCATTTCACATACTTAACAGATAAACTGTATTTCACACATGGTACTCTTAGACTAATTCTCAGGCTCTACAAGGCAAGGGGGAACAATTTCTTAGAAGAGTAAGAAAATTAGCAAACAAAATTTTTGAATAATTAATAGTAATCTCAATAAGAATAAAACTGATTCCATAAAATGAATAATGAAAAGTATCATTTATTTATTTTAATGAAACAATGGAATACTAAGAAAGATTCTAAATATATTAAGACACCTTTGAATGGATATGGTGATCATAAAAAGTCAGTATGTATTCACTAGGAATGTATCATGCTAGAACAGTATTACCTAAACTGGTGTCCCTCAGAATGTTGAATGCTATTTTGTTGTTGTTGTTGTTCTTTTTAGATATGCATGACAGTAGAGTGCCTTTTGGCATATTGTACATACATCAAATATAATTTACTCTAATTAGGTTCCTATTCTTATGGTTGTACATGATATGGAGTTACCCTGGATATGTATTCATATACAAGGATAGGAAAGTTATGTCTGATTAATTCTATTCCTATTCTGCTCCCCCTCCCTTCATTCCCCTTTGTCTAATCCAGTGGACTTCTGTTCTTCCCCTTCCTACTTCCTTGTTATGGGTTAGTATCTACATATCAGAGAGAATAATCAGCCTTTGTTTTTTGGGGAATGGCTTATTTCACTTAGCATGATATTCTCCAGTTCCATCTATTTACCAGCAAATGCCATAATTTCATTCTGCTTTATGGCAGAGTAATATTCCATTGTGTGTATATACCACATTTTCGTTATCCATTCCTCTTTTGAAGGACACCTAAGTTGGTTCTATAGCTTGGCTATTGTGAATTGAGCTGCTATAAACATTGATGTGTTGAATGTTAATAGGAAAATGTGTTTTATGACTAAATAAAATTGAAATCATGAGATTAAGCAAAGTTAAATATATATCATCACATATCTCTTCTGCAGAAATTAGCAGAGATTTCAGTACACCAAAGTGTATTTTTTTCAATAGGGAATAATAAATTGCATCCTTTTAAAATATATTTGAACACTGAATAATTGTGTGGGTTATCAGCACTACACAAAACTAATATGGGGTCTTGCTAAGTTGCTTAGGTCCTCAGTAAGTTGCTGAGGCTGGCTTTGAACTCGTGCCCTCCTGACTTAGCCTCCCAACCTGGTGGGATTATAGGCATGTGCCACTATGCCCAACATGATCTTATGTGTGAACTACACTACTAGTTATGTGTTTTCTAAATCAATTTTTAAAATGTAACAAATACATGTAAATCTACACTTAAAAGAAAATCTAGTCCTCGATAGAAATTTCAAATTTAACCACATATTTCCTCCCTCAATTCCATTCTTCAAGCTCACCTACTCTGAATCGTTTATCATGCCCTGGCTTCCTGTTTTATTTAGCATTATTGCATTTAGGAATATATTGTTACATGAACACAGACACACACACACAATATTAGGCATTTCTAACTTTATACAAAGGATTCATGGTTATATGTATCTTCTATGACTTATAATTTTCACTTAACATTATATTGCTAAGATTCATTCATTTTATATGTCTCTGGGCTTATTATTATAAAAGAAATGTTTTATTAAAGTATATAACATCTCTATATAACATATACAAAATGTTTGCAAATCATTGATACAGTTCAATAATTTGTCATGAAGTAAACACACCTATGTAACTAGTACTGACATTAAAAAATACATTTATTTTTATGTATTTGATATTGCGTTGGTGCTTTCTACCACTGTGACAAAACACTTAAGATAATTATAGTGATAAAAGGTTTATTTCAGATCACAGTTTGGGAGGGTTATTTTTTTTTAAATTTGTAGTTGTAGATGGACAAAATACCTTTATATATTTATCTTTATGTGGTGCTGAGGATTGAACCCATGCTAGAGGAGTGATCTACCACAGAGCCACAGCCCTAGCCCTAAGGTTTTTGAGGTTTTAATACATGATTTCTTGACTGATTGCTTTTGGGTCTGTGATGAGGCAGTACATTATGGCAGGATCACATTAAGCTTTCACCTAATGCTAGCCAGGAAGCAAAGAGATGGAGAGGAAGGAAATGGGTTCCCAACACCTCCTGCAAGGGCATGACCCAAATATCCTAAATTTCTTTTACTAGGCCTCACCTCCTAATGGTTCTATCATTTCCCAACATAACTCCATGGAATGAGCACCAAAACTTTAACACATGGCCTTTGGGGGCCCTGGAAGCCACTGACTATAAGTTTCAAACTATAGCAAATATTTTTTGTTATTTTTATATGCCTTATTTTAGGGCAGTTTTTAGTTCACCGCAAAATATAGCAGAGGTTATGGAGATATATATATCTCCTCATTATTATCAGCACACACCAGAAAAGCACATTTGTTAAAATTGATGAATCTACATCGATGTGTTATCATCCAAAGTACACATTTTTCACTAGGGTTCTCTATTAGTGTTGTACCTTCTTGGGTTTGAACAGATTTATAATTATATATGTCTACCATAATAGTATAAGCCATAGTAGTTTTGCTGCTCTAAAAGTTCTTTTTGTTCCTCCCATTCATCCTCCCCTCCCCTCTAATCCTTGGAAGCCACTGACCATAAACATAGTTTTGCCTTTTCCCAAATGTTATAGTTGTCATCATGCAGTATGTACGTTTTTCATACTGGCTTCTTTACTTCATATCATGAATTTAAGTTTCTTCCATGTTTTTTCATGGCTCAATTCCTCATTTCTCTTCAGTGCTAGTAATATTCTACTTCCAGATGCACTGTAGTTTATCCATTGACATACTGAAAGACATCTTGGTAGCTTTTAAGTGCTGGAAACTATGACTAAAACTTCTATAAACATCCATGTGCAGGTTTCTGTGGATATAAGTTTAGGTAAATTGCAAGGAGCATGATTGCTGGATCATATGTTGAGTGTGTCTTATTTTTAAGAAAATGTCCACTGTTTTCCAAAGTAGCTGTACCATTCATTTTTTACTCCCACACACAATGAATGACAGTTCCTGTTTTTCCTCATCCTCACCAGTAATTGGTATTGGATTTGGTCATTCTAATAGGTGTGTGGTAATGTCTCATTGTTTTTATTTGCATCTGATGACATATGTCCTGGGGAATCTTTTCATATGCTTATTTGCTATATCTATATTTTTTTGGTGAGGGGTCTGTTAAGATATTTGGGCAATTTTTAAAATGAATTGTGTTTTATTGTTAAATTTTAAGAGTTTTTTTTATATTTTGTGTAAATAACAGTCCTTTATAGGATATGTCTATTGCAAATATTTCTCCCAGTCTGCGGATTCTTTTTTGTCCCTTAACAGTATTTTTTTAAATGATGCCCAGAATATCAATTTTTTCTTACATGGATTGTGCCTTTGGTGGTGTATATAAAAAGTTATCACCAAATCTGAGGTGTTCTTGACTTTCTCTTATCATTTAGCAGTTTTGTACTTTTGTGTTTTGCATCTTGGTTTGTGATCCATTTTAAGTTAATTTTTGTGAGGGGTATAGCATCTGTGGTCTAGATTTTTTTTTAATGTGGAAGTCTAATTGTTCCAGCACATTTTGTAGAAAAGACAGTCTTCTCCATTGTATTGACCTTGCTCCTTTGACACAGTTGATGGTACTTATTTGGGTATATTTCTTTGGTCTCTATTCTGTTCCATTAATCTAGTAGTCTACTCTTTCACAAATACCACACTGTATTGATTACTGTAGTTTATCATAAGTCTTGGAATTGTGTAGTGTTAGTCTGCCAGCTTTGTTCTTCTCCTTCAATATGTTTTTTTTTTTTTTAAAGAGAGAGTGAGAGAGGAGAGAGAGAGAGAGAGAATTTTTAATATTTATTTTTTAGTTCTCGGCGGACACAACATCTTTGTTGGTATGTGGTGCTGAGGATCCAACCCGGGCCGCACGCATACCAGGCGAGCGCGCTACCGCTTGAGCCACATCCCCAGCCCCCTCAATATGGTTTTATGTTATTTTAAATATGATTAAGTTTTTAAAAGATTTTCTATATCCATTATGTGTTGGAGAACCTTTTAACTATTTTAAATAATAAATTTAATAATACAACAGTACTGTTTACAGTTGTGTTATTAAATTTATTATTTAAATAATATTTTAAAATATAATATTAAAATATTATTTAAAATAGTTTACCTAGAGATTTTTGTATTTTATGTGCATAAATATTATTTACAATGAAATTTCTTCCCTTCCAATCACTATGCCTTTTTTACTTTCTTTTATGTTAATATTCTTGTACTGTTTGGAATAGCTAGCACAATATTAAATAGAAGAGGTAATAGTAGGTATTCATGTTCTATTCTCAGAAACAACAAAAAAACTTCAGTATTGTGTTCACTTTAGGTCTTTGTACACATCTTTGATCATATTAAAGCAGGTCTATTTTATTTCTAGCTTGCTATTTTTTAATCTTGAAGGTTTGTTGGATTTATCAAATTATATTTCTCCTATTGAGATGATCATATGATTTTTCTCCTTCCTTTGGTTAATGAGACAATGATACTTTTAAATATTGAACCAACCATAAATTATTAGTTTTGGAAAAGACAATCACTTTTCTGCAATCTTTTGACCCCCCCATTCAGTTAATAAAAATGAGTCTTGACAGTAGAATGAATCAGACATTACTTTATCCCATGTTCATATATGAATACATGACCAGTGTAACTCCATATCATGTACAACCACAAGAATAGGAAGTTACGCTCCATGCTTTTAGAATGTTTCAAAATAAATTCTCTTGTTATATATAATTAAAAGAACAACTAATTTAAAAAATATGGATCTTGAGGAGAAAGTATTTCCTTACTTAGAGATAAAGTGACCACATGGCCTGTGTCAAGTGTATTGCCTGGTATGGCAATGTTTCCCTGTCTCATACTCAATGAATGTTCCTTTGTTCTGCTAAATATATGTATCAATGGTCTTCAGGCATGCCTCCAGCTTTCAGTATGGTCATTCAGACTCCTGGGTTGTCCTTCTTCCTCTGAGGCACAAAAGTATGTACTTAACCAACTATCCTATTTAGGCTGGGGAGGATATGCTAGCCATGGGGGGAACAAACACACATTGAAGCTGATCTTTGTTTCTTCTATGCTTGACTGCATTGAATTTTCCTTGTTGACTTCAAAATAAAGATAAAGTGGGCATAAATTATTAGAGTCCTCCCCTGGGATTAGTAACTGGTGCACAGTGCTCGGCTTAACATTTAAAATAACTAAACTTGCTCAGAAAGAATTACCCTTCACACATTACTGAATTTGGTTTGATAGTATTTTGTTTAGCAACTTTGCTTCTGTTTTTCAAGAGTACCACTGTCCTGGATTCCTTTTCTTGTAATATATTCATTAAACTTTAGAATTAATACTAAGCTGATTTTGAAGTGATTGGGAACTATCTCTCTTCTACTATCTGAAAGAATATAGGCGAAATTGTTATTATTTATTCCATAAACATTTTGTAGAATTTTTCAAAGAAATAATCTGGGTCTATGGTTTACTTCATGGGAAGGTTGTCATTACACATATAACTTATAATTTTTCTCAATTCTGTTAGTTGTATACATATTTAAAGCTGCAAGATATTATCATTGTTTTACAAAGCCATTCTTCACTTTAGATTTACTGAAATATTTATAATTCTGTTGGCTCTTCAGTACTTGCCACATCTCAGCTTTCATTTATAATCTTTATTTTCCATGAAATGCTTCCTTTAGTATTTCAATTCGTGTGGGACTTATAGTGAAAAATTCTGTTGTTTATCTGAAAATGTCTTTTCTTTTTAAAAATATTTTATTAGTTGTTGATGGGCCTTCATTTATTTATATGTTGTGTTGAGAATCGAACTCAGTTCCTCACACATCCTAGGCAAGCACTCTACTACAGAGCCCTAGCCCCAGCCCTGAAAATGACTTAACTGTTTGAAAAAATATTTTTAATTGTAGATGGATGCAATACCTTTACTTATTTATTTTTAAGTGGTACTGAGGATCAAACTCAGTGCTTCACATACACTAGGCAAGTGCTCTACCACTGAACTAAAACTTCAGCATCTCTTTATTTCATATTAATATATAAGGGACTTTTGTGTTGGCTTTAGACTCTATGTTGATTAACTGTCTCTTTCAGCACATTGACATTAGCTTTCTATGGTCTCTATCTCCTTTTTTCTAATTAGTAAGCAGTAATACTATTTGTGCTCCTCTGATGGTAATATGTATATTTGGGCTGGTTTAGTTTTATTGTTTTCTATACTGGAGATTGTACCTAGGAGCACTGTACCACTGAGCTAAATCCTCATCACTTTTTAATTTTTTAAATTTGAAATGAGGTCTTCCTAAATTGCTGATGATGGCCTCAAATTTGTGTTCTTCCTATCTCAATCTCTCAAACTGCTGGGATTACAGGCATAAGCCACCTAGCCCAACCGTATCTTAACTGTTTTTTAACTATTTTCATTCACATCTTTTCTCCTTTAAATAGGATGTTTAAAGGAGACTATTTTATATTTAATGTTACACAGTAAAATCAACAATATTTTTCTAATATAAATATCAAAATTAGCCAAGAACTGTGATATCTGCATGGCTCATGTATTTTGAAGGGCATGGTCCTTTGAAATGAATGGACAATTATAAAAGGCAACATGTAATTTACACAAAATATACACATGTAGATCAAACCTGTAATTATTATTATAATTTTTTTTGGTATCATGGATTGGACCCAGAGGTGCTTAACCCCTGGGCTACATCCCCAGCCTTTTTTATACTATTTTTAGTTTGAGACTGGGTCTAACTAAGTCCTTAGGGCCTCTCTAAGTTGCTGAGGTTAGCTTTGAACTTCTGATCCTTCTGTCTCAGCATCCTGAGCCTCTGGGATTATAGTTGTGTACCACACCCCTGCCAATAATTATTTTATACTATATAAAATCTATAAGACAAAATAATATTAGGATAGTAGGAAATTAACTTCTTTTTTAAAAAAAACTTTTTTCCTTTAAGTTTTTTCTTTTTTAATTTGTTCTTTGTAGTTTATACATGACAGTAGAGTCTATTTTGATATATTTTACAAACATGGAATACATCTTATTAGAATTGGAATCCCAGTCCTGTGGATGTACCCAATATTGAGATTCACTGTGGTGTATTTATATATATACATAAGAAAGTTATGTCACATTCATTGCACTGTCTTTCTTATTTTTTCCCTTCTCCCTTCCCTTAATTCCCCTTTGTCTAATCCACTGAATTTCTTTTTTTATTTGTTTTAATTAGTTACACATGACAGACAGTACAATGATCTTGACATATCATATATTTGACAGATTAATCCACTGAATTTCTGTTCCTCCTCTCCCCGCACCCTTGTTGTGTGTTAGCATCCACATATCAGAGAGAACAGTTGACCTTTAGTTTTTTGGGACTGGCTTATATCACTTAGCATGATAATCTCTCAAATTTCATATTAATATATAAGGGACTTATATAAGGGATAATCTATAAGGGATAATCTATAAGGGATAATCTCATGAGATTATCATGCTAAGTGAAATAAATAAGATTATTTTGGATTGAGTGGCTGAATCGAGATGTAACTACTGTACTCACAATGAGACTTCAAATGATGTTATCTTATTTCAATAATAAATTACCTTTGCCTTTGAAGCAATCCTACATCATCTTAAAAGTAACTTTGTGGTCTCTTTAAGTCTTGTTTCCCTTGTTTCTTCAGTATAGCTCTTTGGAGAAGTGATGCTATGATATTACTGAGGTAGAGTCATAAAAACAGTTTCTGTCTTGTGTGCTGGGCTCTGAGCTGAAATATGAGAAGAAAAGATATCAGAGGCTACTATGTCATAAGAAAGCCTAAGTGACATAGTAAGACTACATGTGGGCACTCCAGTCAACATTTACAGCTGAGCTTACTGTTTAAAACATCTCAGCACAGGCACCAGATACATGAATAAATGAGCCTACAGAAGGTTTCAACCTCCAGCTATTAGGCTTTGAAGGTTTTCCAGCTGAGGTCCTACTTACAGTAGAGACAAGTCAAATGGTTACTATTGTGCCCTGGCTGAATTACTGAATCACATAATCTGGAACATAATAATATTGTTATTTCATTTCACTAAGGTTTGGAATTGTTTGTACACAATAGTAAGAGAAATAATTGTTCTGCAGGGGTTACTATAACAAAGAAATTAAAATAAATAAAAGGTATGATGTTCAAAATGAAAAAAAACAAACTGCCATTTTTTGTGAGAAATGTAACTGTAAATAGAAAATACTAAAGAATATATAATAAATTATTAGTATTAAAATGAGTTTAGAAAATCACTGATACAAGGTCACTCTAAAAATTAATAATATTTGTATATTGAAGTTTTATATACTAACTTTAAAAAATACGAACTTTATTTATTTATTTATTTGTATGTGGTGCTTAGGATTTAACCCAGGGCCTCACATGTGCTAGGCAAGCGCTCTACCACTGAGCCACAACCTCAGCCCACATACTGACTTTTTTAAAGGAACTACAAAGAGTATGAACAGTCATGACACTTTATGAAACATAACAAAGTACTGGAATTTTCTGTAACAGATTACAAGATATTTAAATTTGTGGTAATTACTATAGTGTACCAATGGCAGAAAAGTAGATACATAGACAAATAGAACAGAGCAGAAGCCAGAAAGAGACTTATGTATGTATAATCACTTCATTTTGACAGATAGGGTATTGCAAAGTAGTGAGAAATGGATTTTTCTTTCAATTACTAGTGCTAAAATAATGGAGTATCTACTTGGATAAAACAAAACAGAACTTGACCCATATTTCAAATCTTACACAGAAATCAATTGTAGATGGATTGCAGATCTCAAAATAAAAAGTACCACAATAAAACTTTTATGAAAGAATATAAATAAAATATCTTCATATCTTCAGAGTCTGGAAAGACATTTTAAACAATTCACAAAAGGAACTAATCATAATGGAAAAGATTTATATATTTAACTATTCTGAAATTAAGAACCACCATTCGTAAAATGATGTCATTAAAAAAGTATGAGGACCAACCTGAGGCTTGAAGAACTTACCTGAAGCACATAAATGAGAAAAGGCCTCTATTAGGAATGGAGATGAAGAAAGACAACAAATAGAAAAATACACAAAGAGTTCTGAGACAATATTCTAAAAAAGAAAATATTCAAACAAAAATATGTATGTGTGTATATGAGTGAAAAGGTGCACATTGCACGTACTAATATCTTGAAATATATCCTCAATGCTTTCTTCTAGTAGTTTCGGAACATCGGGCTTTACATTTAGGCTTTTGATCCATTTTAAGTTGATTATTTTTGTGTTTGGTGAAAGATAGCAGTCATTTCAATCTTCTCCATATAGATATACAATTTTCTAGGCATCATTTATTGACTATTCATTCTCAAATGCATGTTTCCAGTCCTTTTGTTGAAAATTAGTTGGCTAGGTCTAGGGATGTGGCTTAGTGGTAGAGCACTTGCCTAGCATGTGTAAGGTGTAAGGTCCTGAGTTCTATTCCCAGCACCAAAAAAAAAAAAAAAAAAAAAAAAAGAGAGAGAGAGAAAGAAAAATAAAGAAATTGAAGGAATATCAGTTTGCTAAAGATACATGGGTATTTTTCTGGGATCTCTGCCCTATGTCATTTGGTCTATGTGTCTGTTTATACTATAATACCATGCTATTTTAGTTACAATGTTTGTGATATTGGTACAGACATGATTTTTTATAAGACCGCCAAAAGCACAGAAAACAAAACAAAAGTTGACAAATGGGATTACATCAAACTAAAATATTAGCAGAATAAAGAGATAACCTATGGAATGGGAAAAAAATATCTGTCAACTGGTCATCCAACAGTGGGATAATATCCAGAATATATAAATAACTCAAAAAAATTAATAACAATGATAAAGTAATCCAATTAAAAATGGGCAGATGGGGCTGGGGTTGTGGCTCAGTGGCAGAGTGCTTGCCTAGAATGTGTGAGGCAATGGGTTCGATTCTCAGCACCACATATAAATAAATAAAATAAAGGTACATTGACAACTAAAATAATATTTTTTAAAAAAGGCATATGATCTGGATAGATATTTCTCAAAAGAAGAAATGCAAGTGGACAACAAATATATGAAAAAAATCTCAATATAATTACCCATCAGGATAATTCAAATCAAATCACAATACTATCTTACTACAGTAAGAATGATTATTATTTTAAAAATTCTGATGAGGATTTGGAGAAAAAGGAACTCTTCTTTACTACTGATGGTAATATAAATCATTACTGCTATTAGAGAGAACAGTGTATATGGAGGGTCATCAAAACTGAAACTAGATCTAACTTATGATAAAGTTATTATGGTTTGGACTTGGAATATACCCCATAGGCTCATTTGTTGAAATGTTGGTCCCAAATGCAGCAATGTTCAAAGGTGGGGCTCTTAGGAAGTGATTGGATCATGAGGGTTCTGACCTCATCAATGGATTAATGGCATTATGGTGGTGGAAATTATAAAGGTGGGTGTCTAGTTGTGAGAAGTAGGTGACTGGGGGACATGCCTAGAAGTATATGTTCTATCTCAGGACTCTCCCTTCCTCTCAGTGATGAAGTGAGCAGCTTTCTTCCACCATTCATTTCTGCCTCATTTCAGACCCCAGGCAATGGAACCAGCTGACCTGAACTGAAACCTCTGAAATCTTGAGCCAAAATAGATAAAATATTACCTCATTTAGGTTGTTTTTATCATGCATTTTCTCACAGTGACAAAAATCTAATGAACATACCACTTATCCTACTTGTGTGTATATATCCAAAGAAATGAAATCAGCATACCAAAGATCTGTATGCCCATGTTTTTTTTTTTTTTTTTTTTTTTTTTTTGCTGCAGCTATTCACAATAGCTAGGATGTGAATCAGACTAGGTGCCCATTAATGGATGAATGGATAAAGAATGTGTGCTATTTATACACCGGTGGGGTATTTTTCAACTATAAATAAGAATGGAATCCTGTCATTTGCAGCAAAATGTATGATACTACTGATCATTATAGTACCACATTTCCTTTCATATGTAGAAGCTAAAAAAGTCAACTTATAAGTAGAATGGGGATTACTGGAAATTGGAAAAGTTGTTGGGGGGAAGTTGTGAAAATGATGTTTGAATTTGATCAGTGTATGCTATATACATGTATTGGAATATCACACTGAACCCCATTAATATGCTCAACTAATACTTGCCAATAAAACTTTTAAAATATATAATTAGACAGGAGGATCATAAATTCAAGACCAGCCTCAGCAATTTAGTGAGGCCCTACACAAGTTAGTGAGACTCTGTTGTGAAACAAACAAACAAACAAAAAATATGATTGAAGGAAAAAAGAAAATGTGCACAGCTTTTTAATGATTAGGGAAATATAAAATAAAATCACAAAGAAATACTATTCCACACCAAATGGGGTGCTAAAAGAGAAGCACAAGACTTAGAGAGAGAATCCCATACATGATGCTAGTCACACTATATTTCTAGGGACCACACCTTGTAGAAGAGAGAAAAGTAAAAACTGAAACATATTTAGAAGAAAGATCTCTAGATATAAACACATCTGAAAAATAGAGAAGCTGGAAATTTTAAATTGGAGCCCAGAAGTTTCCCACACAAATATAGAGATAAGTTATAAATAGGAATTATTAGTATCAAAAAGACATAAGGAAATAGATCTCAGCTTAACTTTAGGAAAACCTTTTCACATATTTAGATCTGATTCTAAAAAATGGAGCACAAATGCCTCAGAAATTGTGAGTTGAGTGTAACTGGAGGTGTTCTCAGGCATTAACTTTAATTTTTTTTTTTGGTTGTTGTTGATAGATCTTTATTTTACTTATTTATATGCAGTGCTGAGAATCAAACCCAGTGCTCACACATGCCAGGCAAGTGTACTACCGGTAAGCCCCAGCCCTAGACCCTTTTTAAAAAATATTTTTTAGTTGTAGATGGACATAACACCTTTATTTTACTTATTTATTTTTATGTGGTGCTAAGGATTGAAGCCAGTGCCTCACATGTGTTAGGTGAGCACTCTACCACTGAGCCACAACCCCAGCCCGGTATTTATCTTTGGATGCCCACTTGATGGTGTTATTATTGGTAGGGCTTTGTGGAAAATTAAATGGTTAGATGGAATGACCTTTTAGGTACCTTTTGTTTTACCATGTGTGCATGCATGTGTATGTATTTGAGAAAGAGGTCTCAAAACAAACCTTTGTTGGAAAGAAATAATACCCAAGAAATTTTCTTTCACCATAGCCCCATTTCATCTTTTCCTAACTAGAACTGAATTTACTCACTCTTTTTCTGTAATTAGTGATACCTAAAGAAAGAAAAGTGGGTCAAGGCCCTTACTCTAAGCACCAGAAGATTTTATAGTCATTATTCCCTGAGATATTAGAACTTATCAGGGATAACGTACGAAATGACATTGTATTCCTCTGTTGGTATTCTGTACAGAACTATTAAAATTCCTGTCTTGCTTTGTCAAACACCAGCACATTTATTTTCCATGGGTGAATTGTACCCTCTAGTGGCCTTAACAATGAACACAGAGCTTTGGATATGATCAGAACTCAGAATACCATACTTGTAAGATATCTTCTGGCACAGAGTCCTAAAGTTGCTTCTTTCTGATGCACTTTACCATATAGCAGGTAACAGAGACAGGGTGAGAACTCTTAAGCACGACTTTCTGGTATTTAGTTTACACTAGCTCCATCACAGATAATGCCTTTCTGTTGACCCTTGGGATGAACAAAAGGAAGGTTTCAAAATGCAGTATATTTTAAGTGTGTATAATTTAGATACCTATATGTTAATGTGTTTTGTGTTATATTCCTTATCTACAGTCTGTCAGAGAAAGAAGAAAAGTGGGAACCAGGGAATCATTGACTGACATTTTTGGTGGCTCATCCAACAATCAAGGCTCGGAAGAGGATCAAGACTCCAGGCATTCATGTTTGGAATTACCACTCCACAGTGTACAAACATAAGAAAATGCAAATATGCTCACAATCTTACTTAAATATAAATAGTAAGTTGTTAACATTTATTAACATTTTTATAATTTCGTTTTTCAATTTAAAATTATTCGGACATAGCAATTCACTTAAATAATGCTTAACAGTGATTTCTCTACAGCCATTATGGATACCTGGGAATACTGCTGATGTGGAAACAAAGTTTTAAAGTTTTAAATCTAAATTTTTTTTTAAATTAAATTAAATGTTTGTGAATACTAAATTTAGTATCTTATGAAGTTGACATGGTAATGTTTTGTAGATATTTCATTAAACATTTCTTAATTGTAATCTTGTAGTCTTTTGGTATTGTGAGATAAATACAATTTTTATTTTCTCATAAGTTTAAACAGAGAAATTTCTTGCCTAGTATGTGCAAGGTCCTGTGTTCGATCCTCAGCACGACATACAAATAAATGAATAAATAAATAAAAATATATTGTGTCCACATACAACTAGAAAATAAATATTTTTTCAAAAGTAAGTAATGATGGGTAGGTAAAGTGGACCACTGTTGCATATTGTCAACATCTAGGATAGACATATTGGTAAAGTTCCTTTGAACAAACTGTATTCCAATTCTATTAACAAGGACCATCAAACTTTATTTATAAATCAATTTATTGGGGACTATTCACTTAGATTAATACATCTTTATTTAAAAGAAATATATTCATGCCAGGCATGGTGGTGCATGCCTGTAATCCCAGCAATTTGGGAGGCTGAATCAGGAGGATCACAAGTTCAAAGTCACTCTGAGCAACTTAGTGAGGCCCTAAGCAACTTAGCAAGACCCTGTCACAAAATAAAAAAATAAAAATCGCTTGGGATGTGGCTCAGTGGTTGAGTGTCCCTGGGTTCAATCCCCCATGGAAAAATAAATAAATAAAAGGAAAGAAAAGGAAAATTCAGAAATCATCTTCCCATTCCTCAATGACCCAGGCATGGCCCACCAGACTCCCTGCTAATTCTGCCATTCAATTCTCTGAGCATAATTTCATGTTGTAGTTTGTAGAATTAATAGAAAGAGTTTTCTTTCTTTCTCTATTTGTTCATCTTTAAAAGAGACTACAGGTCCAAAGAGAGCACATGTGGTCCATTGAAGGGAGTCAGGTTGTAATGTGGTAGCATGAGACAAATTATGTCTATTTTGCCAATTTAAAACCAGAAAGAAGATTTTCCTGTCTTGTGGGCTAGGAAGCAATGTGAAGGGTGATTATAGTACCCTGACTTGTCTGATTATAAAGATTTTGAATTATGTCTAAAAAAGGTTGAGGTGGATAGGTGGAGAGGTCAGAAAAGGTTATGAGGGTATGAGAAGATGAAGGAGATAAATAAAAGGATAGACAGCAAGTGCATGAAAGTGAAAATGAGAAAGATGATTATAGTAAAAGGTCAACAATGATTATATAAGAAAGATTTGTGTGAGCAGTGGGTAAGGTTTTGTGAATAGTGTAGTGTCAGATTATGATAGGAGCTCTCTAGAAATACAATTTAGGTTTTGTTATTCACTGGAGAGCAATATTAAGTAGTGCAACGTACATTGTTTTCTGAGATATATAAAAGTTGTATTTTAGGAAGAAAATATGCTAAAATGTTTTGAATACTTTTCTTGTTCCAGGCAGTGTGTGACAATGAGTTGGAGTTGCCAGATATATGACTCTGGAAAAGTAAATTGTTTTCCTGAGTTTCAGTTTCTTAACTCTAAAATTAATAAAATAGTACCTATCTCTCAAGGTTTTGATATGGACCATATGTAAACATTAATGTGGAATTAATATTTTAAGTAGTATGGAGAAGGAAGAACCAGTGGAAGGGAACAGTTAAGAAGCTAAGAAGCGACTACAATTTTTTTCCTTTCTTTTTTCTCTCTTTTTTTTTTTTTTTTTTTTTTGGAGCTGGGGATTGAACCAAGGGCCTTGTGCATTTGAGGCATGCACTGTACCAACTGAGTTCTGTCCCCAGAGTTCTGTCCCCAGAGCTACTGCAATTTTTGAGCCTGGCAAAAGGTGGTATACCACTAGAATGGACAGGAAGAAAAAATTGCGAAGAAAAAGTAAAAAAAAAAAATTAGGACAGGTGACTGATTACCTCTCTCCACTGTAATTCATCTTGCACATTTCTTTCTTCATTAGACATAATCTGGGAATTCAAAACTACATTTTTTACCATCCTCCTTGGATGTTAGCAATTGTTTGCTCATTTCCCTAGAGATACAAATAACCATCTCTCTTCACCATTTCAGCATCTCCATCAATATATGCTTCAAATTCTTTTTCATTAGTCAATTGAAAGGTAAAACAAAACACTTTCTTACACATTATTTTCTTTCTTTCTTTTCTTTTTTTTTTCATTTTGCAATTTACTCCTTTGTTTTGGGGTTTGCCAATCAAGCCTCCTGCAAATTCCCACAAGATCCCCTATTTTTTACAAAACACAAAACTGAAAAAGGAAACCAATCCTGCTTTTCCGGGGCTTAAGAAAACTGAAACTTCTCTTTAACCCTCTGTGGACATAGTCCAAGTACTTGAGTGCCCAATACCTGCAACCAGCTAACAACAAAACCAAATCACTACATGATAGAAGTTTTAAAATGAGCAAACCTTTGAGAGCATGGATTTTCTTACTAGTGTTTGGATTCAACACAGCTTACTTTCTTAAGGAAGATCTACCTTCTGATTTGCGTACATTTCTGAGCAGGAAGTTACGCGTAAAACTTTTAGTCTTCACAGGAAAAGGTCCTTCATTTTCGTGGAATTCAATTCAAGTGATCCCTTTTTCTGTTCCTTTTTTTTTTTTTTTTTTCCTCTTTCTTCTTCCCTCTTCGCGGAGAGGGAATAGTAAAAAACCAAAAAACAAACAAACAAACAAACAAAAACCCCAGCAACAATGGTTTCGACAGATCTCGCGGTGCTATTCGAGATTCTCTATTTAAAAAAAAAAAATTAGAAATGAGGCGAACGGCATGCCTTCCGGGGTTTGGGGCTGGGACTGCAGTGCTCTGAGCCCATTGAAAGCAGCTAAGGGTGGAGGCGGGGCTCTGTCGAATTCCCCTTCCACCTTCCCCCACCCTCCTCTTTCAACCTCTGTTTGGTCCCTAGCTGGATTTCAGCCTTTGCTGCAGCTGCTCCGCGGCTCATTCCAGGACCCAAACAACCGCCAGCCGCTGTTCCCAGGATGGTGATTCGTGTATACATTGCATCTTCTTCTGGCTCTACGGCGGTAAGGAGAGTGGGGAACCCACCTTTCTTGTTTTCTTACACACCAGACCTCTTCTGCCCCAGAACCGTTAAATTGCAGAAGTTCTTCAGGCAGCTTCTCCTTTGGAAGACACACGCATCCCCCATCTCACCCCCTCCCCCTTCTTCCATTTCTTCCTTTGTTGCATCGACTTCATTTTTCCGTGAAGTTCAGCTTTGTTTGCGTTGGGGCTACATTTCTCCTCTAAAAAAAAAAAAAAAAAAACCGACCGAGTTTTGGAAATGGGAGATGGTGGTATAGGGTCTTTAGGATTAGGCAAAGAAGTCAAGTGAAATCACACTCATGAGTTTCAGGCATGAGATATTTAACAAATATGGTACTAAGACAAGGGTAGGACTGCAGCTCTGTAAAGGATGGGGGTACATATGCTGTTAATGATGGGGATTGAATGGAGGCCTATGGAGACATTAGGATTATTTTGAGAGTGAGACCCCTATAATAGAGTTATTTTGAGAGTGTGTAGAAGATATTTAACTTCACTTTAAGGCCTGTTAGAATTAGACAAAATGGGGGAGGCAGTTGGGGACGATAATACAAAGTTGTTTATTTTTTAACTTAAAAAATAAACGGAGCATGGAGTTGGGTCCCTTGTCTTATGAATTTGAACAATAAAATCCATGGAACACAAGGGTGAGAGCAAAGTAACAGGATTGATTAGAGTGATAGCAGAGTTCACAAAAAGGGAGGGGGTCCCAAGAATGGAATACCTAAGAGTGGCTATTGTCTATGGGTTTATATAGATATATAGGTTTAAGAAAGTCTGCCGCCTACCCAATCCTGGGTGAGATATTCAGTGTCCATGAGGCATTCTTGCATCCTCTAGTCCAATCAAAACATCAGTCAGGCATTTTTTCTTCTTTAGAAAGCCTTTTGGTAAGTTTCTTAGCAAACATCTGCAGGTGCTCTTTGTGCTCTACTGCCCAGGAAGCCCATCTCCCTATCCTCCCATACTTCTCTTCCTCCCCACATCAATGTGACATGGAACATGATGTCCAATATTGTTTCTTGTTTTGACTTTTTTTCTTTCAAAAGATTATACAGCTAATATTTCCTAACTGCTTTAAATATATTCAGAACTGGAAATGGAACTAACTAGTGGCTTCTTCTGAAGTGGCAAGCTGAGTTGCTGCCTTTCAGATGATAGGATATTTTCCCCAAATCCATTTGCTAATTACTTAGAATAACAACTTTCAGCAGCTCTGGGAAGAACAGTCTAAAATAAGAGGAAAGCTGAATATTTATGCACATTAAATGAATGTCTCTCTTTTTTGTAACTCAAGAGAAAAGCCAAAAGTGGGAGTAGCAGATATAGGGATTCTGGATGTAGGAGGTAGGTAACTTCTCCCTCTCCTTGAGCTTTAGAGCAACTGTTTGATTCTGAGTTGTGATTATTTGGTTTTTGTTCTGTATATATTAATATCTAAAGGAGGCTGAATAGAACTGAAGGATATGTAAAATCCAAGAACCTTGAACTTTGTCATCTCCAGTTACTATGTGTGGGTGTGTTTAGATAGTTTTGAAATATCAGAAAACTTAATCATATATTTTGAGCAAGGTTCAGGTGAATAAAAAGAAAATTGTATTTCCTTTATACCCATTTTAGAAGCCTCTTGCTTTACTGGTATTGTAAAGTAAAATTTGAATTGCTCAGAGTCTCAATCTAATAGAATAATTAGACCAGCTTAATGCCTTTAGTTAATCCCTAATTAGATTGAGCAGATCAGGCAGTTAGTCTGGGGTCATACAGCTTCAACAATGCTATTTCTTCTTTGTTTTCTCTCTCTTCTACCCCTCCCTCAGAAGTAGATTGAGGAACAAAGTGTTTTCAGAATTTCATTTCAAATAAGAACAACTGTCTCTTTCTTAAGTTTTAAATGTCTGAGAGCCTTAGAAGTGACTGACACTTAAATTTCCTTTATTGGACTCCTTTCTAGAAGAGTATGCAAAAGATAGTTTTTGTTGTTTGTGTTTAGTTCTTTATTTTTCTCATGGATAATTAAATATTTGTTCATTTTGCTCTAATTACAGTTAATGTGAACTTGCTATCAAAATTATATTGCATATTGCCAAAATAATCATTGCTTTGTTATAATCTTACAGAACTATTAAATTATACTAAAATGTACATAAATATAAATGGAATGTTGATTATTTACTTCAGAAAGAGATTCCTCATTTTGCAATACTTAAGTTTTCTTTAAGATTGAGACATTGCTGTTTTTAACAAATGACTTGGAAAATTTGAGGCAAATATCCTGGTGGAACCAAATAATTGCATAAAATGAGATACTCCTATAAGTGACTGAGTGTAGTTGTCTGAAGAATATTTAATAGTCTTTTAGCTATGGATTGTTAATATCTGATTGTTCTCTAACTCTTCCTGCTGGATGTCATAAAATAACCCATATTATATCTTTAATTGAGCACGGGTATATATGGATCTGTGGTAATTAATAAGATGATATTAACTTAATTTGAGTTGTAGCCCAAGGCTTCCTGTACCTCATAGCCCAATGTGAAAAATAGAACAATTTTTCAAACATATACCTGATTCTGCCCCAGTAAAGAGAAGTAGCACTTATCAGAAATGAATTAGAAATGAATGTAAGTACATTGGTCTTTGCAATTAATTCTTGATAGATAATAACAATATCCAGTTGGAACACTTGTGTGTTGGGCACATATTGTATTTTATTGACAGTAGTCTTATGATTATCTCTATTTTTCCAAGAAGGAAATGCAGCTTCAGAGAGGTTAAATAACTTTCTCAACATCATACAGCTTATAAGTCACAAAGATTGATTAAAATGCAAGCTGTTTGAATCCAAAGAGCATGTGCTTACACATCATAAATATGTGGCAGGTAGTAGGCATGAGGAGATAAATGTGAGCATGAGATAAGAGGTAGGGGAAGGAGTAAGCCTATAGGGAGAAGGGTGGTGTAGGCCTATTCATACAGGGAAATGGTAAAATGGGACCTAGTATACAGGAGGGATAGTGTGTTTAAAGGTGAATGCAAGTAAGTGAGGGTGAGGGTGGGGGTAAACAGCTGTTCACTCAAAGCCAAGAAGATAGAAAAGACATGAATTCTTTGGAAAACCTAAACTGGTATTTTATAATTTTAGATGTGAAAATTCAAGCCTTAATGATGTTTCTCTTGATGGGAACCATTTAGCAGGAGTGTAGTTCTCAAGTTGTCTGTCCATGTGAAGTGATTTCTGCCTGTTCCAAATTGTTCATGTTTATATTTGACTGTACACAGTAGTAGTATATGTCCCAATTTGTATTTTGCTATTTTTTAAAAATAACATATATTTTTCAATATCTTTATTCATTTATTTTTATGTGGTACCGAGGATCAACTCCAGTGCCTCACATGTGCAAGGCAAGAGCTCTACCACTGAGCCACAGCCACAGCCCCTGTAATTTTGAGATTTTAATGCCTTGTAAATTTATACTTTAAGGGGAAAGGAATAGAAAGCCCAATGCCTATGTAACTTAATAAACTGTGGTAACTTTTAGCAAAAACCAACACTGACCTTTGGTTAGGATTACTGGAGTGATGATGTATTGAAGAATTTTATTGGCCTTGGAGTTTTTTTCTCCCATCCTTCTTTCACCTAGATGCATAATGATCTCTAACTTATGTCTATGCTTTCTATGTGTGGCTTGGTATGGAAATTTTAAGATTGTGGTAGATAGATCATTTCAGAGGATTGTATTTATGGAGATGATCTATTTTGTAACTGATAAAACAAAATTTAGCTGTAGCTTGATAGTCCATATGTTACATTAAACAAATAATTTTCTTCTATGATGCACAAATTATAAAAAATTTGAATAAAAATGAACACACTTAATCATAGAATTGTGAGTCACTAGTCATCATTTTCTTCATTTGAGTAATATGGTTATAAAACAGGAAGTCATAGTTTTTCATTATGTGATTCTCAAGAAGTTGTGTCTTAGGGGACATAATGTTTTGTTGTTCTGTCTCTGTTTTTATAAATCGAACAGTGATTTATTTGCGTGTGCTTTGGTTTTTGTCATAGCTGCAAAGGTTTGTTTGAATGCTATGTAAAGGTATTCATAAATTACTAAGAAGACCAAAATAAGAAATGTTTTACCAAATGAATAGACATAGTTTTTGCATGCCTCAGATAGTGGAGAATGATAGCTTGCCTGTGACAAATCAGACTGAAGATCAGTACCTTCAGTTTGGTGCCCATTGTTGATGGTTGAATTCCTATATTTCATATTAACAATGGCAGAACCACTTGAATAATGTAACCCAATTTAAAGACGCTTGGGAAACACTGGTATCAATGATAGTTATTATTGGGCATTGAAAAAAATGTTTAAAAGTCAAATGGCTCTAGGGAAAAATGTATTGTAGTAGTATAGTAAAATATTCCTAATCTGTAGGAGAAAAGGGTAAAGTAGATTAATCTCTAGCAAAATATTAGTTACTTTGTTGACAAAGGGCTGTGATCAATAAACCTTAAGATGAACCCTCCCCCTAGATTGGCTTGGGGAAAAATAAAGCTCTGACACAATGAGATTGAAAGTTCTAATCCTTTGTGGCTAATCTCTAACATCTTTTCTAAAAAAAAATGTATTACACAATCAGCTAGGTATCTTTGTAGGAATATTTTCTGCTTTAACTGAATTATGATAGGTGAATTATGTATTCCATTTCTTACTGATAAATAGATTTAAGAGAGAATCTGATAGTAACTATCTGACCATCTATTTGCTTTTAGTTCTAGTTTGCTATCCACCAAGAGTTCTTTTAAATCTGGAACTTAATTATGTACTCTAGTCAGACCAAGACATTAAATGTCTTCAGGTAATTGGAAATACAACTGCCATTTACCTTGGAATGATACTTAAATCTGCAAATGTGTTCTCAAACTATAATCTGTATTTGAGAGTGAGGTGGGGGGAATAAGGAAGTTAATAACACCATTTGTATTTATAACCTAGTTTTTTAACACATAAAATGACTTTACGAAGGTCATAAATTTAAGTAATCTTTGTCCTTTTTTTAAAAAAAAATCTTTATTTTATTTATTTATTTTTATGTGGTGCTGAGGATCGAACTCAGGGCCTTGCATGTGCTAGGTGAGCGTTCTACCACTGAGCCACAATCCCAGCCCTGTCCTTTTTAAAATATTTATTTTTTAGTTGTAGTAGGACACATACCTTTATTTTGTTTATTTATTTTTATTGGTACTGAGGATCAAACCCAGGGCCCCACACATGCTAGGTGAACGCTCTACTGCTGAGCCACAACCTCAGCCCCTATCCTTTTTTTTTTTTTTTTTTGGTTGCCTTTGCTGCATATGGAACTTTTATGACTTTCATTTGTTTCTCTAAAATGTGTCTTTCTGTGGCTCTATATCAACATGATTTAAAGAAAGCTTTTTATGATTCTATAAATCTTCTAAATTGGAAGGTGTTACTGCTGTAACTTATAAACTCTGGTTTTAGACTCTAGTCTTTGAGATCTGTTTCTTTTACTTAGTCCTTTCTGGAAATAACACCCTTTTAAAGAGTTGAGATGGAGTCAAACATTTCTGCTTGGGGGATTTCCAACAATGAGTCGAGACAAACAGAACTTTACCTTTTAAAAACCAGAGAATATTCATCCAAGTAACAATTGCTACATGATAAATTTTTGCCTATTTCATCATCACCTTTCACACAGTTGTTTATCACATGTGTGGCATATTTCTCAATGTTAAAATTACAGTAGTGGGCTGGGGATGTGGCTCAAGCGGTAGCGCGCTCGCCTGGCATGCGTGCGGCCCGGGTTCGATCCTCAGCACCACATACCAACAAAGATGTTGTGTCCGCCGAGAACTAAAAAATAAATATTAAAAATTCTCTCTCTCTCTCTCTCTCTCACTCTCTCTCCTCTCTCACTCTCTCTTTAAAAAAAAAATTACAGTAGTAAGAGATGGCGATATAGCTCAGTGGTAAAGTGTTTGGTTGGCATGCATGAGGCCCCGTAATCTCAAGGAAATAATTTATAATAATAAATACATATTTAATAGTAGTTGCATGGTACTGGAAACCATTTTTTCCAGTGTGATACATGATTTAAAAGAAATGCAAGGATAAATAATTACTTAATTATTAAAAATATGGTAAATCATGTCACTTTAATTTCTCATGCCAATAATTTGTTAGCTTTAGTTGATAATAATTTTTAAGAGCTATCATACATGGGGTACTTACAAGAGCTATCCACATATTTTGCCATTGAATTCTAATGACAATTTAATGAAGTCAGTATTCTTACTATCCCTTTTTATTAATACTAAGCAAGCTAAGAGGGGTAAAAAGGTCACAAAGTTAGTGAAACACCTTATTCCACATTTGTCTTGATTCTGCAGCTCATGATCTTAACCTCTATGCTAGCTTAACTATTGATTTGATATTTAATGATTACCTACTTTGAATGTGGTTCTAAAACTAATTTTTAAGTAATTGCAATACTGCTTTTCTGACAAACTTGGAAAATCATGTAAAATATTTCTTTATTAGCTGATTTTCACCCATACCAAGGATAATTCTAGTGGTCTGTTATATCAAGTACAGAACTTAGAATTCTTCAGTGCAGAAAATCAAAGTTATGCTGATCATGGTGGTCCATGCCTATAATCCCAGCTGCTTGGGAGGCTGAAGCAGTAGGATTGCGAGTTCAAAGCCAGCCTCAGCAAAAATGAGATATTAAGCAACTCAGTGAGATCCTATGTCTAACTAAATTACAAAATGGGGCTGGGGATATGGCTCAGTGGTTGAGTGCTCCTGAGTTCAATCCCTGGTACTCCTTCCCCATAAAAGAAAATCAAAGTTATGATAGTTCAGCATATACTACTAGTTAGAATGCAGAACATGCACCTTTATCCCAATATAATTGATCCTGTAAGATAATCTAACAAAAAGAAGGTAGGACAGGTTGTTTTTAGAAGGAATTTTAAGCAAAGCATATACCTTTAAGGAGGAGGTATGTATTATTGGCTCTTGCCCTTGTGCTTTGAGTAGCTCACTAAAAGCTTTACTTGTATTTCATCATTCTCATAAGCCAAATATAAATGAATTGTTTTAGTCACTTTTTTTTCCTGTTGTTACCAAAAGACCTGACAAGAAGTTTATTTGGGGGCTCAGAGTTTCAGATGTCTTAGTCCATACATAGATAGCCTACTCCATTCTTTGGGGACTGAGGTGAGGCAGGACATCATGGCAGAAGTGTATGGCAGAGGAAAGCAGCTGGGGACATGGTACCAGAAAACAGAGAGAACTAGCTTTCCTCAACGAGGACAAAATATGTATGCCAAAGGCATGCCTCCAATGACCCACATCCTCTAACCATATCCTACCTATATACAGGTATCACCCAGGTAATCCATATCAAGGATTGATACGCTGATTAAGTTAATGTTCTCATAACTCAATCATTTCACTTCTGAACTTTCTTGCTTTGTCTCACACATGAGCTTTTGTGGGATATCTAATATCCAAACCATATCAGAGAATATGAATGGTGTAATAGAAGGAAACTTCTACAAGTATTGTCATAAAATTCATTACTGAAAATTATGGAACCTGATGAGTTTTAAAAGGAATAAATATGAAGTGTGCCAACACTGAGAGTAAGACCAAACATATACCAGACTTTGAATTCATGTTATGTTTTTTTAAAGGATGTTGAAAGGCAAATATAAAAATATCGTGAAGAAATGTGACAAAGCATTTACTTATTGTCCAGTCTGATTATGACATATGATTTAATTTTTAAGTGGAAATTAAAGAATGAGTTTCATTTGGTGTATTGTTGTATCCATTTTGAAATTGTGTGGCTGTGATTAAGCTCCATATGGGGACCTTAAGAGAGAAGTATATATCTCACTTTGGATTTAATTTGTCTCTACCAAAAAGTTGAACTTGAGAACTAAGCTCTGCATCCCAGGGGATCCTTAACATTGTCCAATTATCAGAGACTGCTTGAGAGAAGTTGTACCAGTCACATGGCAGGTATGAACTTTCAAAAGTCAGTCACTCCTAGGTTTTATGAAAACCCAAAGCATCTAATACAATGTTGTATAAATAATTCATGTCTAGATGTCATAAATCAGTATCTAATTATTCATTGAAAATAATTATTCTTATTTACAGAGATGGATTTGATTTTTATTTCCTTGCATAATATGGTTCCATAGAGAATTCTTAGAAGTATACTTTAAGGTTAATGAAGAAAAAACGGAGAAATTGTGTAAGTCTATTGTGAGGAATAGAGAAAGTGTATCCAAAAAGGGGCTATTGGCACAAAAAATGAGATGCCACATTGTGAAATAGCTCTAAGAGAAAAGATTATAGAAGGAAAAAAGCAAAATCTGACTCCTTGGATTATGAAAACTTAGACTTCTCTGAAAAAAATTATGAGGAAAAGTATTTAGATTCTCTTGCAGGAGTTGAGGTAACTGGCTGAATTCTATATGCATACTTTCAAAAAGGACCACAATTTGATGTTATAAGATTTTATGGAAATATTTGAAGTTGGATGTTAATTATTAATTTTTGTCTATGATTTAGCAAAAGCATATTGCAATTTTGTTTCTTGTGATTGATGGTGAGTCATCATTCTTTGTTAAAAGCTTATGATGAAAGGACAGATGGCATGTTCTAAATAATATCATTGAACTTTTTTCTTAAACATTTCTCAAGCTATAGAGATTGCCCCTACTATAGTAACTGTTTAAGGTCATATAAGTAAGATTTCTGTATCTAACAGGATGGATTTTTGAGGCCAAGTCAAAGTATTTACAGTTTTATTTCTAAATTGCCCCCCTCACTTATTGATGGACCTGTCAGAAGTCAAAGCTCCATTTTAGAATAGAACTATTTCAAAATTTACACAAAGCAATGGGTAATAATTTATCTACCTTCTCTAATTCTTACTATCCAGAATAAAGTTATAATGTAGTGGCTTTTTAAATAAATAAATATTTTTGGTGCATGAGTAGATATTATGTATGAATTCTAGTGCAAAAGTGTGACTAAGAGTTTGAGAAAATGATGGCTAGAAAGTAATAAAACATGGGACTCATTCTCATGGAGTACTTGAAACTATGCCAAATAATAAGTTCACTCAGAGGGCCTAAATATAGAATGGGATGAGAAGAGCACTGAGGACAAGGTCAGGACTTTGGTGAATGTTCACATTTAGAAGGGTATAGAATAAATAGGAGCAGAAGGAAACAGAAAGATTCATTTAAAAAGATCAGAGTAGTGTCATTTAATGGGAACCACGTTAGAGAAATTTTCAGATTGGATGAGCATTGTTTGTTAGTGCCATATAGGCATCATGAAAATTCATGAAAGGTCATCAAATTCAAAATAAAGAAATTATAAATGACCTTATTAATAGCAGTTCCAGTGGTATGGTGAAGACAATAGCCCAGTTGGAAGGGTCAAGAAATACAGTGCATAGTGAGGAAGATAATTAAAAAGAATTAAAATGGAGGCAGATGCAGTGGTGCACGTCTGTAATCCCAGCAGCTTGGAGGATTGAGGCAGGAGGATCCTGAGTTCAAAGCCAGGCTCAGCAATGGTGAGGCGCTAAGCAACTCATTGAGACCCTGTCTCTAAATAAAATAGAGCTGGGGATGTGGCTCAGTGGTCGAGTGCCCCTGAGTTCAATCCCTGGTACCCTCCCCCCCAAAAGAATTAAAATAGTGTTATTTGAGAGCTGTTAAAAAAGAACAAAACTGGTCTTAGGTTGTAGCTCAGTGGCAGAGCATATGCCTTGCATATGCAAGGCCTGGGATTCAATCCTCATTTTACCAGTCTACTTAAAACTAACTCAAAAACTAGTGGCTGAAATGTTCAAAATTTTGGAAATTATTTTGCAAACTGTTACTGAAGAACAATATTTATGATATAAAATAATGAAATAAATAGCTCTGTATTATTCTATTTGAGATGTCCAATGAATAACTATTATCAAGACATATGCAAGTATTGTCAGAAGATTTTGTCTTTAAAGTATAAAAACATTTACTTATTTTAGTTACTGCATAAATCTGTGTTGACCATGTAGCAAAATGTCGTTATTTTTAGTGGTAAATTTAAGTAACTCTTGTAAGAAAATAAACAGGAAATTCATAGTTCTTTTATATGCAGTATGAGCAGTTGTACAGTTTCCATTACCTCTTCTTAACACACTTCAGTAAAGGGCAATTTGATTTTTTAGGAAAAAAAAAAAAACGTTTTCCACACTTCAACTTTGTGCTATGAAATGGATTTATTTTAGTCCCAAGAAAGTATAGCTAATGTAATCTTGTTCAGTCTTTTTACATTTACTCCTCCTTCCCTCTATAATCTAGCTTTCAGAAGACCAGGATGTTTTAGTCAGATAATCATCCTTAAGATATTGGGGCTGATTTGGTATTTGTTGATTGCAATTCAAGAAAGAAGACAAAGATAAATGGAATTAAATTAGAAATTTGGAGCTCTGTATAAATAAAATTATCAAATTCCAGATTAAAGAGTTTATGGAGGGAGGCGAAGGGCATGAGGGCAGGAAAGATGGAAGAATGAGATGGACATCATTACCCTAGGCATATGTACAATTGCACAAATGGTGCAATTCTACATTGTGTACAACCAGAGAAATGAAAATTTGTGCTCCATTTGTATAATGAATTGAAATGCATTCTGCTGTCATATATAACTAATTAGAACAAATTTTAAAAAATGAAAAAAAAGATTTTATGGAGCTCTTGTTTAATACTTCTGCATTGAACTAACCTGATGGTATATGCACACACATACAATGCCATATAAATAATTGACAGAAATGTTCAATTGAAGAATCTTGTACAGAGGGAAAAACTTGAACAGTTTACAGAGATCAGGTTCCTCCTGATACTGGATCTATGATTTGTGCTGTGGGTTCTCTTAATTGCACATGCAAATTCACTCATTCCTTCAGAAAATACTTACTGCCAGTCACTGGACTAGCTTCTGGACCTAGGTTTTCAAAGGCAATAAGGGATTAGAGATTCCTCAGCCTTAACCCTGAGCCAGTTTTAGAGAGAAAGTATAGAAATGTTAGTTTGGGGTTTAAATGATATGGTCTGAAAATAAAGAGTCAGCTATGGAAGGGTTCAAAGACAAGATACTTTAGGACACCACCACATGCATGTTAGTAAACTGTCTCATGGAAGTAAGCATTCTCCTGACATCCAGCAGATATCCACATATGTTTTGCGTACCCTTTCCATAGACTTTGGCAATGATCTCCTTAAGCAACAATTCTGGAAACAATTGAACCTTTACCCAGTTTTCTGCTGTTTCACTAGAGAGAAGTATGGGTAGTAGTTCTGAAGCTCAATTTGTACATTTTTCACTACTTGAACATACACTGAGGCATAATTATTATACATTTCTGATTAGACACAAATGTAGTAATTTCAAGTCAAAGATTTGTAGCACTGCCTAGGTATTTTCACCAGTTACCATGGGATTCTGGGAAAAAAAACACTTACTAAACACTTTTTTCATTATATGAAAAATGCCTTTTAGGCTTATCTATAATCCTTTCATCATGGGATCAGCATGGCCTTGATCTTTTGTGTAAAAAGTTATTCCTTTGGGCTGTGGTTGTGGCTCAGCTTGTGGCTCAGCGGAAGAGTGCTCGCCTAGTACGTGCAGGGCCCTGGGTTTGATCCTCAGCACCACTTAAAAATAAATAAGTAAAGGTATTGTGTCTATCTACAGCTAAAAAAAGTTATTCCTTACAAAAATTTAAGGTGTATTCATTAACTTCATTATTAATAACACTATCTTATGTTTGACACTTCCTGCTCTTCTTGGCTCTTTCCTTCTCTTTTTCAAGTGTTGTAGGATTTCCTAACTTTTTGTTTGAAGTTTAGTTCAGGGTTCAGCATATCAGTCTGCTTTATTTACTTCTCATTTAGTTCATACCACTGGTACAATTAAATTTGATAAGGATCACCTCATGAACCAGAATTTCCAGTGTGGGGACTGTTAGGTATGTTTGCCTTTGACCTAAATTGCAAAAAAGCAAAATGCTGAGATAATTTATGTTTTTTTAGATTTCCACCAAATAACTAGGTAAGTAAAGGTAATTTTAGTTCCTCCTTCCTCCTTTCCCCTTACCCTATCCCCTAACATATTTTTTTACTACAACAGACATTTGAATTCTGACAAAAATGGTTAATAAGCATCAATATCCAGTTGCACTTGGTTGTTCTACTGGATAAATTTTCTCCCATCACCCAGGTTATTCTTTTTAACATGGCATTACTGCTTCCAAATTTTTTATGATCGTACTTTAGGTGGACTAAAACAGTGACTAAAACAATGGACTAAAACAATGGTCATGTATTAAAATTTTAGTGGACTAAAACAATGGTCATGTATTAAAATTATTTTTGATATTATATCACTTGTTACTAAGAAACCTTAAACATAACACTGAAAGTCCTGTCCCCTTTGTATAGAAATTAGCTTTCAGTCTCTTTTGTAGTTTTTAATCAGCATCAAACATACAGGAAGTAAAATTTTAAAAGCATATAGTTATAAGGGACCATGAGAGGCCATCTTCTCCATCAACATTAACAACTACCTATTAACTGTTAATTGTTTATAATCAGTTTTCTCTTAGTAAATTCTCCAAAAAGGAAATACCCACTCACCCTTGGTAATATCCTATAGTACTACTTTCTATTCCTTATTGTCCAAGACTCTGGACTAAGACTGTGGAAATCTGGGTAAACAATGAAGGATATTTTTTATCTCTTTTTATGTGATGAAGAGGGAGATCAGATTGAAACTGTGAAAGCAGAGGAAGTAAAGCATTATGCAATATTTACAGAGTTACCAGGTGTTGATCTAACATATATTTCTTATGTACCCATTGATAAAATACTAAATTCTGTAGGGGACAAATCCTTTGTCCTGAAAGAGCTTAAAATATCTATTTTGGAGAACTTAAAGTAAGCCTGATGACTTTTAGCTCTTCTGTCTTTTTTGTCTATTTAGGAAGCATTCTAGGTATTCCTCATTCCTGTGAGTCAGTATTCCATAAGATACTCCCATAAGAGAATATTCCCATATGCTGTTGCTTATTTCATGAGATTTGTAATTTACTGAACTTAAAAACATTTTAACTCAGTGTTTTAAATATTTTAAAATCAATAATTCCCTAAAGCTGAGTATTGGGTATAGTTTATTTATTATAGTTGATGGAGTTTTTAATGAAGAAAATCACTTGACATGGCTCACTGATGACCCAATACAGTGCCTTTAACAGGTTCAGTGTACAGGAAAGACAAGTCATACAAATTTCAATTAACTGCTTGGTGTTGTAGAGAAAGTGCAGCTGTTTAAGAACTCTAAACTGAAGTCTACGACTGCTTAATGTTGTTTAATGATAATTTGTTAGGAATCCTTCCCATCATCAGTGTACTAATAAACCAGGGAGCTCTGGATTGGGGCATAAAGGACCTTAAGGAAGTGATTTAGCCTTTTTGCTACCTGCTTCTATGTAATAGAAGAAATAACCT
Organism: Spermophilus citellus; assembly: GCF_964194105.1. NCBI lineage: Eukaryota > Metazoa > Chordata > Mammalia > Rodentia > Sciuridae > Spermophilus > Spermophilus citellus. Next base: position 80,187,518 of record NC_138190.1, read on the forward strand.
TATCCCTCCTTCCTAGGAGTGTTAGGTTTTTAAAAATTTGATCAATAGCCAGTACTTTGAGTTCCTTTAAAAGAAAGGAATCTTCCATTGGCATTCCAAAATAATTCATTAAAACTTTACTGGTTTTCATTAGTAGTCCCAGAGAACATGTTATTTCTGCTCCTTACAATGGAATATCCTTCCTACTGTTCTTTATAAAATTGTGCTTGCTTTTAGTAGTTTTAGATGCAGTTTCAAGGGAACCTCAGCTTTATATTTTCTTTGGCACAGAAAAGAGTCTGGTTATTCCTTTTCCATTGAAAATGAACTTCTCCTAAGGTGAAATATTATAGATTCTTAGGTTCATTCCTTTGTATCCGTCTCTTTTACTTCATTATCCTTCCTTATTGCCTCTTTCTCTCTTACTCTGGTTCTTTTCTGTACCCTTGTAAGAATACATTGTAATTTCCAGTTTACAGTGTGACATTTAATAACAAGTTTGTCCTCCAAAAACATTATATTTTAAGCAAGGAAAAACATACTAAAAACAGAAACTGCAATTTCAGAAAGTAGGCTGCTCTGCTGCTTGTGATGTTCACATTTCTAAATTAGAGTTATCATATATAAAAATTGTTGTCTGTTTTCTGGAAAAAAGAATCCTATCCTATTGAAAATAACTATATTATTTTCATTACTAGTCTTTTTATTGATTTTATTATTTTTTAATACATGACAACAGTGGAATGCATTACAATTATTATGACACATATAGAGCACAATTTTTCGTATCTCTGTATATAAAGTATGTTCATGACAATTTATGCCATTATACATTTACTATTATTTTTTGCATTATTAGTCTTTTTATAGATGATTTCTTTGCTATACTCGGTTTCTCCTGAATCAATTCGTTAGTGTTTTGTCTCTGAAATATTAAAAAATCTGCTCTTGTTGAATACTTATCAACTATTTCAAGCATATTTGCAATAGGTGTGAATCTCTAGACCATCCTAAAATTATAAATTAATTTTGTGAATCCTTAATGTATATACCCCAAATATGGCTTTTCTACCCTCATGCTGGGAATTAAACCCAGAACCTTGCATGTGCTAGGCAAGAACTATACCACTAAGTTATACCCCAAAGGCCATGGTTTCTTTCATGTATAAATCAAGAAGGCAAACGGAAACACAAGTCATATGCTTAACCAAAACCACATAGTTAGAGATAAAACTGATAATGAATCAAAGATAGATATTAAAATACATTATATAACCACATTGTATAAGGTTACAGTTAAGCTGCAAGATTAGGATGGCTTGTATTTACTACTTAATTTTATACAAAAAGTGTTATTAGGAGTCTGAATTATGATCCCACTGCGAGTTGCTTAAACTCCATTTTATGACATAAAATTATAAACTGACCACTATTCATCCTTTGTTCAGTCATATTTTTGTCAACAGTCTTTTTCCCTTTTTCACTCAACTCTAGAATTAGAAACATTTTTTTTTTTTTTGTACCAGGGATTAAACCAGAGTGCTTAAATACTGAGCTACATCCCTAGCCCTTTTTATTTATTTAATTTTTATTTTGAGACTGGGTCTCACTGAGTTGCTGAGGCTGGCTTTGCACTTATGATCCTCCTACCTTAGCCTCTTTAACTGCTGGTATTCAAAGCATTCACCACCATGCCTGGCAGGAACAAAGCTATTAAACAAGAGTCCTTACTAGAAAAACTGTCAGTGGGTATTATTACAGTCTTTTCCTGTAGATTGCTGATTTATAGTCAACTCAACTTCAGTCTTTTCTAAAGAAGATGATAGATCAGATAATGGCCTGATGAATGATATTCAAAGCTAAGAAAAACTGGCTTCTTCATAAAACCCCTGTACAAGTTGAGATTATATTTCATTCAACACTCAGGCCTTCTTTCAAGCCTTCCAAGCCTGAGGTAAGTTCTGCATCCTAAAGTATTAATTCTAAGAATTTTATTTTTAAATTTAAAAAAGTTCTATAAATTTTATACAATTAAAACTAAGGAAACACAATGATATGGTCGAAGTGTTTAATATTATGGGTAACTACCAGTTACGTTGTAAACAGTGAAGGCATCAATATTCAGTTGGACTGGTTTTGCAAAAATTAGAACTGTTGCTCCTCTCATAGTTAATATTTTTAAAAAATAATGAGTGGGTTTATATTGATAATGTTAAATTTAAGAAGTAGGAAGGCAAGGCTTATCCTTCTGAGAAGTATAGGCTGAATCCCAGCTGAATTAAATTGGTACTTAATTGAACCATTTTCTGAATTCCCTTTCTAAAATCCATTTTCCCTAGAATAGCCATATAAATCTTCCTATAATACTTTAATCACTTCCAGAAAATTCCCTAACCTAGATTCTTTTTATACTTCAGTAACATCTTTTGCTTTTTTCCCTTTTGTCATTGAACATAATTTTTTGCTTATATGTCTTCCCCACTAGACTGTAAACTTTTAGAGGTCATGGATTGTGTTTTGTTAACTTCTGTTTTATCCTCAGACTGCAACACATTACCTAGTTCTCAGTAAGTATGTAATGAATACATGATTCTGGGATCAGGGATGTGTACATGAGTTAAATTACTTGATTAATCCTAAATCCTAATATCTGTGAAATCATAGATTTTATGAACTAATTGCCTATTTTCTATTATACATTAGCATAAATATATTCAATTAAATAAAAGTGTTCAGTCACGTACTAATGATTACCTTATGTGCCATCTCTCAAAGCACTAGATACACTCTTTGGTTCAGATGTTGGGTTTACTTCTTTTTCATATGCCAGGTACATACACATCTCCGTTGTTTTGCTGACAGATTCTGTTCTAAATGGATTATCCCCACTCCCCCTATTCTATAGGCCTTGGTCTTATCCATTGTTAAACTCCATTCAGTGATGAAAACTTTCCTGACATCTTCACATAATGTCATTCTTTCTACCTGTAAACTCATTATTGTTTGTGTCTTTCAAAAGGAATTCTTACCATATTGTTGCACGCACATGGAAAGGGAGAGAAGTTTCTGAGAATATAAAATCACATGAAGACAAATGCTGTACTTGCATTTTCCTTATGATTGAGAGAGACTATGATGTTAGTGACACCTGGAATAAACATATTAGAGTGAATAACTATGCTTCTTTTTTATAGTTAAATGAAAAAAATGATTTTCAAACCTCAACTCTCTATTATGACAAATTGGGAAGGGGTAGTTTTCATGATCACTGACTACTCTGGCTGCATTCATTGGTGAATTTATTGAATAAATTTCAGTCGATTCATTATTAGTGTTGGGTCCAATTGTGGTAGGCAGAATCATGACCTTCTAAAGATGTCCATATCCTAATTCCTGGAGCCTGTTTGTGATTATATTAATTTGCATGGCAAAAGGAATTTTGCCCATATTATTAAATGGAGTTTTAGATGAGAGTCTATTTTGGATTACTCAGGACTGTTCCATGTCATCACAAGATTCATTATAAGTTCAAGATGGAGAGGGGAGTGTCATTGTCAGAGTGATACTCTATGATAATGATTCTGTAGACATTTCTGCTCTGAAGATGGAGGAAGGGGACCATGAGCCTAGATATATTGATAGGTTTAGAAACTGTAAAGAACAAGGAAAATATCTTCCCCTAGAGCCTCTAGGAAACAATCCATTCCTGCCAATACATTGATTTTAGCACAGTGAGACCCATAATGGGCTTCTGACCTAAAGAAGATAAATTTTTGTTGTTTCAAGACACTAAGTTTGTGGTGATTTGTTATAGAAACAATAGGGAACTAATACATGAACATTCAGATTAGCATAAATTTCTCTGACATACTACAGGGAATTTGCAAACCGGAGGTTGTAGAATATTACTAGTAATGAAGGGGCATTATGGGATTCCTATAGGAAACAAATGAGAATTTTTCCAATGATCCACTTATTTTGTAGTTGTCTGTATGGGACTATGATCAAAGCTCTGAAATATCTAATCTGGTATCACAACAGTTGTGCCTGTCTGCCTGTTCTTGTGAGACACATCACAATAGGCAGTCAGTATTTTGTAGATTGTCAGTATCACTTAATCTCCTTATAAATATTTTCCAGAGACATCTTGGCAGGAGAGACAAAACACAAGTTTCCCTGAAAGTTTAATCTTAATGTATTTCTGCCTCAAATGAGAGTGTAAGCAAGTTTTGCTTTTTTATACCTAATATCTTTGTGAATAAAATCATGTGTCATATCTGACATATGTGAGGCAATTAGCATGCTAAGTAATAATTGTCTTCTTAAGTCCTCTCAAACTTTTATGAAGAACATAAGTCATGGGAAATTTAGTTTATATGAAGGTAGTTGAACTTCAGTGAATGGCAGATATTAAATGACTGGTCTTGGAATTCTACTTGTAGTAGCAGAATGAGGATTAGAATTTTGCTGATTTAAATAAATATAGTTAGATTGTGTTTTCTTACAATAAGGAAATTTATTCCTTGATTATTTATGTCATTCATAGTAATAACTTCAGTCTGAAAGGAACTTTTAATATCATTTTCTACTGAACTCATCATACATAAAATTGAGGTTCAGAGAGAAAGGACTTTATCAATGTCACACAACACTATGGGGAGAATATGCAGTTTCACATAAATTCCTGATATGAAAACTAATCTTCATAATTCAGTCAAAATGTCTAGAATTATTTTATATACAGAGTTAAAGATATTTGGAGGGTGCAGTGGGTTAGGGAAATGTAATTATCTGGTTTATATAGATTTTTGTAAGTTGCAATAAGTGAATTCACTAGATAATTACCAGACCTGCTCTTCACTTTTTAGTATATGGGCTTATCCTTAGCTTTTACTCTGTCTTGGTTTATGATGGCCATATTGAAGCTAGAATTTAAAAATTATTATTTTTTACTGTGAAAACATTTTCATCTATTGCAAATTTACTCAAATACCTCTTTTCCCATATTTTCATTGTTAGTATGTTTTTCCAAATACAACTTTTTAAAGTCACATAAATACTCTGCTTTAACTGTGTGTGTGTGTGTGTGTGTGTGTGTGTGAGAGAGAGAGAGAGAGAGAGAGAGAGAGAGAGAGAGAGAGAGAGAGAGAGAGAAAGTTGAACTATTTCTTTTTTAAGAATTCCAGTCACATAAAAATCCAGTAATAACATATAGTCATAACTGCTATCACATTGTGGGCGAATCACCCTTGGCTTAGTGGATGAATCATGAATGTGTGTGGATTCAGACCTATTTCTAGATTAAGCATCCAGGTCCCAATCTATGGAAACTCTTCCTTATGACAAGATACAACAGTACCTTATCTGGATGGGCCCAAAATGTAATAAAAATGTTCTTATAAGAGAGATGCAGAGGGAGATTTGTGTAATGGACATAAAAGAGTAGAGTGATGTGTGTAAGGGATCATGAGCCAAGGAATGTAGGTGGTCTTTAGAAACTAAAAAAGAAAAAAACAATGGAATCTCCCTTAGAACTCGCAAAAGGAACTCTGACCTCCAGAATTGTAATGGAATAAGTTTGTGTTATTTTAAGCTGCTAGATTTGTGGTAACTTGCTATGGTGGCTATAGGAACCATAATAGATTTACCAGCTCTGTCATTGGTAACTTATGTATCCTTGGTCAGTTCACTTAACAGTCACATTTGTTCCTTTGTCACTTTTTTCCCCTTAACTAATGTTGGAATTTACATTGTCTATGTTAACAGATTTCAAGTCTGTCATGAAGAAATTGGTAAAGTTGTACCTGAAATAAATATCTTGGGCTATTCAAAAAAATGTTGTCATAGTGAAAAATATAGTGTTCGTGACCAAATATTAGTCTGAGTTATTAGATACTATAAGCATTATAGAAATTTTTCAGTTATTTCATAGATTTAAAAGTGACACATTTTATTTTGATCTGAAGGAGATAACCAGAGTCACTGCTAAACCAATCAGTAAGCCTCTCATTTAAGAGTTCTATTTAATTTTTCTGCTTAAAAACAACCCAAATCTTCTCTTTTACACATTTCCCACTTCATATGCCCTATTATTCTGCAGGGCCTATTTCAGAACACAGTGTCTTATTGCTTGCAAAACCCTTGGGGTTGGAGTCTATGTGAAGAATGCACTAAAATTTTAGAACAGACTACCAGATGGGCATGCTGAAAGATTCCTAGACTTAAGGAAACCAGTTGTCTGTGTTTTTATTCTTGCTTTAGACTTTTTTTACTTGCTATTGTTTTATATTTGTATCTTTTTAGTTATACATGACAGTAGATTTTATTTTGACATATCATATACACATGGAGTATAACTTCCCATTTTTGTGATTGTACATGATGTAGGATATTTTGATAAGTCTCTAAAGACAATGATTTCATTTGCATTTTAATCTTTAAATGATAATAACCTGTTACTTATAAATATTTTTGAGTCATATCATTTTATATATTACTATTTATTGTTGTTGTTTTTAAAATTCTTTTATTTATTTTATTTATTTATTTTTATGTGGTGCTGAGGGATCGAACCCAGGGCCTTGCACGTGCGAGGTGAGCACTCTACTGCTGAGCCACAACCCCAGCCCCTTTTTTTTAATTCTTGAAAAATGGACATACTGATAAATAGCCTAAGCCAAGAGTGCGCTAAGCATTCTAACTCATATGACAAAACACTTCCTTTCTTTCATGGATTTATATATCCTCCAGCAAATTTACAAAAGTTATTACAAAATAAATTATTACATGTGGCTTCTTATATTCACAACTACTACTTGCTATAGCAAGTAAAGAATTTTAGATATCTAGAAATCTAGAAAATATTAGTATAATGGCTATGTATAAATATGTATAGGTCTTTCCCAGTGATTGTTGGCATTAAGGTATTTCCATGGAAGAGTAGTTTAAGTGTATAATACATCTGCGTAATTTTGTCCATATGTTTTGGGTATACTATCTAAGTTCCACTTCTCAAAAGAATAATATTACGAGCCTCCTGGCAACTGATGCTTTATGGATATACCACAAGAGTTCTAGCTTGTAAGTTATGTAGAGAAGCTTGAGGTCATGGTTACAGTTATTACTGAAGTTTGAGAATCTTGTGTGGCCTGCATAGATTTGCATCATTATTTGAGAATAACACAGACCATTGGGTACTTTTTATTTTATTTTTTCCTTTTTACAGGTGTGTTATAATTATATATAACACTGGGATTTGCTATAATATATTCATATGTGCACACAATAAAACATATAATTTGATCAATTTCATTCCCCACTACTTCACCTTCCCCTCCCTTCCATCATCCCCCTGACCTCCTTCTATTCTACTGGTTTCCCTTCTATTTTTTAAAATTTGTTCCGCTAAGTTATACATCACAGTAGAATGCATTTTGACACATCATACACAAATGGAGCACAAGTTCTCATTCCTCTGGCTGTACATGGTGTAGAGTCACACCAGTAGTGTAATCATATATATATATATATATATATATATATATATATATATATATATATATATATAGGGTAATAATGTCTTTCACTCTACCTTCCTTCCCATCCCCACAGCCCCACCCCTTCTTTCCTCCCCTCTATACAATCCAAAGTTCCTTACTGACTGGGTAATTTTTTAAAGGAAATCTGTAATCTGTATTCATCTATCCTGCCTAGAATTCACTGCCATGGATAATAGAGAAGGTGTCTGTGATTAAATGACACAAAGTTACTTGTAATTAGTGAGATTGTAGTCATAGTGTAGTAGAAAGAGCTCTGGGCTGGGTTTGAAAGTTCAGTGGTTGAGTTTCAGTTCCATCATTCATACCATTGTTACAGGTTCTTTCATTTCTACTAATCATCATGACCTCAACTTGAAAATAAGTATACTAGTTTTGGACAGTCGTTTTGTAATCAATTTCACTTGCGCTTAGGGATCTAAACAAAGTAGTATATTTTAGTATGTATGTATGTATGTATGTATGTATGTATGTATTTGGTCTTTGTGCCTGGCTATTAGCACAGAGTAACTAAAACTCTTGGAATTGTCAGAGTGATAGTATTGAGCAGTGTTTCTTTCAGTTGCACCAAAGTTTATTCTAATGACTCTTGGGGGTGGGGGTGGAGTTAGATAGCTTGAGGATAGAGGCTAGTCTGCAGAAGGGAAACCTCATGGAAATCCCTAAATACCAAGTTTGGAGATCTTTTGTGCTAGGTGAATGTATACACATGTCAAGAGGGTGGTACACCATGACTCCACAGGCTCCTATGTGTGGGACCCATCCAGACCTAGTCTTCTGTACCTATTCATATGGTTGTTGATTTGTATCCTTCATAGCAAACTGTAATAGTAAGTAGAACATTTTCCTAAATTCTACGTGTTATTCTAGGGATTATCAATCTGGGGAGTGGGGAGCCATGGAAACTGTTGGTTTGTAGTAGACAAAGCAGAAGTGTGTGTTGCAAGGGGATCCCACTATTGGCTGGGCTGGTGTCCTAAGTGGGGATACAGTCTTTTAGGACTGAGCCTTTAAGCTTGTGGTATCTGATGGTGACTCCAGGTAAATAATGTCAGACATGAATTGTTGAATCTACCCAGGTAGTGGCAGAGAATGGAGAATTGGTTGTTTGGAAAATAACACATTCAGTTAAAACCACACAACCATGCTGATGGTTTTGCTTTGAGATTAAAATGTATTTTATAGGGAGGTAGGAGGGGAGGGAAAACAGGCAAATGTGAACCGAAATCAAATTCCATTTATGTATGATTTTATCAGAATGAACCCAACTACTATGTATACCTATAATACTCTAATAAGAAAATAAAATGCATTATCCTTTGAAATTCTAATAGTGTTCTTCATTTCTGGTTATGTTGCTTTAGTAACTTCCGTATGCTATAGTGGTGATATTTTTGAAGATAACTTTGCCAGAGCCTTATAGTGTATGCACTTCAGTCAGAGAAAGACTAATGTCAATCTGTGAGAAGATCCTAATTGTAAAACTAGGAGGTTTGAGTATAAAGGTGATGGTAGTAATATTCTCTGGGATCTCTCAAGTGAAATTAAACAACATAATGCATATGGTACATAGCATAATCCCTGTAAAGTAGTAGTTGCTACATAAATTATGGATGCATGCTTATCTATGTATATTTTTCTCTGTATATGTTCTACACACACAACTCTAAACCTTGGTAAAAATGAGGGGAATACTTTGCCTGACTGTAAAAAATTTAAATGAGATAATATGCTTAGCACCGTGATTATAATAGTAACACTTCAATAATGCTATTTGATATCATTGTTGTTTTTGTTATTATTATTATTATACATATATCTGAATACATTCTTATTTTCCCTGAAATCTTGTACTGGATATAGCATCTTATATAAGTCATTTAATTCCCTATGAAATGCAATTAATAAAATGTAGACAACAGTAGTACATATTCATCACAGATTTTTTGTGATAATTAAAGAAGATAAGTTCTGTGTAGTTCTTGGCATACAAGTAAGCAATCAATAAATAACAGTGATGATGACAATGATAAAGAAGATAATATGCTTGTCAGCCTTTCTTAAAAACAAGATTTTACTACTTAGTTAATACTGAGTCTGAACTGCTATTATTATGAAATTCAGACTTTAAACATGCATATATTTGCTCTCCTTCCTCATACTCCCCCCACCCTTTCTGGTTGTCATCCTCACTCTCATTCTCACTCTTGCCTGCCAAAGGTAATTTTTTCTTTGTGAAAGCATCTATGCCATAGATTACCTTACTGTTTTGGAGGTCTGGCTATATATTTTAATGAACGTGTTTTGCATTGTGAAATATGACCCAGAATTTCCTTCTTTAGGCATGCAAGATCAAATTCTTAATGAGCTTATAAATCAGGATAGAACCCTGCACTTGTGTGATTGACTGATAACCTCACCCTAATCCTGGTCTGTCAGATCATGTCTTTATTTAAAATTTTGTTATTTTGTTCTTCAGATAGTTTTTCTTTAATTTTTAATTTAAAACTATTTCTGCTGTGGGTTGAATATTTGCCTTCTCCCAAATACTTGTTGAAATTTAATTACCATTATGACATTATTAAGAACTGGGACCTTTAAGAGGCCCCTAGAACTCTATGCTTATGAATGGATTAATACCATTATTGCTGGGTTAATGGATCTATTATTGTGGGAATGGATTCCTTCTAAAAAGATGAATTTGGCCTCCTTTTGTCTGATGGTTCTTCCTTGCTTTGATGTTATGTTTTCTGCAATGGAATGATGTAGAAGCAGCAAGAAGGTCCTCACTCGATGCCAGCACCTTGATCTTGGACTTCCTCATATCCAGAATTATGGAAAAATAAATTTCTATTGTTCAAAAATTACTCAGTCTGAGGCACATACTGAGCACAGACTGTGCTGCTTCTGAGCACAGAACAGGCTAAGACAATTGTTTAAAATGTTTTTTTTTAAACTTTATTACTGAGCTTTTTGTGCCCTCTGATATTTTGTGCTCAAAAGTACTGCCTCACTCCACTCACTGGAGACCATTGTACAACTATAGAACCACTTGTAAAAGTGGGATCCACTTTTTCTGAGTATGAGTAAAATTTCCCACAATATAAGTTGATTTTTTTTAAATTAGTTGTTAATGGACCTTTATTTTATTTATTTGTATATGGTTCTGAGAATGAAACCCAGTGCCTCATACA